>NC_046617.1:17745623-18080623 GCF_900324465.2 Anabas testudineus | reverse complement strand
ACTGGACAAAAGCAGTAACACAAATTGAATTCAAATCTGGCTTTTTTTAATTCTGTAGTCATACCTAGAACACACACTACATACACTAGAAAGCACATTTCAGTTTCTCAGTCATCAAATATAGTTTAAAAAAATGATAAACGCCATTAGCCTTGGAATATTTTGTGTTTCACTTGTCATTTTACATCTTGAGAGCAAACCCAGATGTGTGTGATATTTTACTCACTCTAGTTGTGTCATATCTTCCACTCCATCTTCCTCTCTTTGGTCCCGGTGACCCATGTTAGGCAGGCTTCTGATTGAGTACATCTAAATCACACACATAAATACTGTGTCAGATATGGGTACACAATTACCTCAATAGATTCATGTATATATTTATGCACACATTCACTTACAATGAAATGATCATTCTCTCTTTTTTAATGATTTAAAATCTATTGTTTACAACAAGAGCACTTGTTTGCCTGCAGCTCATTAAAGAAATTCCTAAAACAGCCTGTACTTTTTAAAGACCATGAACACATCTTTGCAACTGTATAACTTTAGTTACTGTGGATACTTAAGGAGTGCAATGTCATATAACAGAAGTACATTTACCTTGTCAAACCAGTGACCCTGTGGTTCCCCCTCCCTGCTAAGATTCCACTCTCCTTGTTCATGTCCCACATGAACCCCTTCCATAGTAAGACTGTTGGGGTCCAGCACTTCCCCATCTTTATACATGGACCACTTATTCAGGTTCTGCACTGTTCCATGTGGTAGAACTCTCTCTGCACCCCACACATCCACATCTTCTTGCAGCCCCAACCCTTCAACTCCAGGGCCCTGTGCCCAGTGCTGTTCAGGGCCAGGTCCTTGGACCTGGGGTGACACCACTGCATATGAGGATGGTAGGCGAAAAGAAGCCCCCCGGAGGTGAGGATTCTGCAGTGCACCAGAGAGGTTCAGTGTGCGAGGTTCTGGAGTTCTAGGGGCACCAAGTCGTGTCATAATATTACCATCAGGGAGACGGTACTTTGCCCCACGAAGGTTTGGGTTCTTTGATAAAGCATTAGATAGGTCAAGGGCTTTAGATGCATTAGCAGGCTGAGGCCTCGTCATAAGAGTTCCATCTGGTAAACGGTAGGTGGCAGATCGGAGGTTCTGGTTGCGGAGAGCATTAGAGAGGTCAAGGAATCGTGGATCAGAGGTACTAGCAGATCCAGGCTGCCTCAAAACTGATGTGTTTGTAAGTTTGTAGGAAGCACCACGCAGGCTGGTGTTTAGCAATGCACCAGAAAGGAGAGGAGCCGAGGAGGTAGAAGAGGAAGGTTGCTGTTGATTCCTTGAAAACAGTGATGATCCTTCAGGGAGTTGGAATTTTGCCTTACGCAGGTTAGCATTCATCAGAGCGCTAGAAAGACCCGGTGATGATAATGTACTTTCAACATTCTGTGTTTCATCTCCTGTACGTGCTAGAATTGAACCATCTGGCAACCGATAAGAGGCCTTACGGACATTGGCATTGAGAAGAGCAGAGGAAAGAATAGGAGAGGAAGCTGTGATAGGCTCAGCTACTGGCTCATTTCTTGTAACTAAAGTTCCATCTGGTAACTTGTATGTTGCTTTACGTACATTGGGGTTTAAAAGTGCAGAGGAAAGCATGGGTGAGGAAGGGGAGGGTGCAGGTGTGGGCTCTGTCCTGGTAACAAGAGTGCCATCAGGCAAACGATACGTGGCCTGTCGTAAATTAGGATTGAGCAAAGCAGAAGACAGCACAGGTGAGGAGAGGGATGATGGACCTGAGAAAGGTTCAGCAGGTTCAGTTCTCGTAACCAGTGAGCCATCAGGCAGTCGATAGGTGGCCTGACGTAGGCTTGGGTTTTGGAGAGCACTGGAGAGCATCAAGGCCCTCTGACCACTAGCGCCACCTCCACCATTAGTGGTAACTGGAGGCTCCACCTGCCCACTTGGAAACCTAAACATGGAACCCTGGATTTGAGAAGTCTGGAGTGCCCCTGAAAAAAGTGGGGAGGTACCTCTTATAGAGGAGTGGACAGTGGGCATAGGATGGCCTTCAGGCTGAAGAGGTGAGAGGACAGTTGTAAAAAGGTTAGCATTGCGTTGGAGAGGAGATGCATAGGAGGCGCTGTGCAAACGTGAGCTGTTCATCAAAGCACTGGAAAGACCAGGAGTGGAATATGGAGCCATGGCCTCCTGGCTCATGTGCATATCAGATAACATCTCACCCTGCCCTGCAGGTACGGGGGAAGTGCCTCTCTGTAAGGGCGAGGTGTTGCTGATATTCTGCAGATAAGGGTTCTGGAGTGTTCGTCCTAAATGAGGTGATAATGGTGCAGACTGAGGGAGGTTTGGGGTACGCATGTCGCGCAGTGTTTGAGGTGAAGTTGGCCTCTGTAAAGGAGAAGAGTAAGCAATGTTGGGGTAAGACATAGAGGAAGGAAGAGAAGGGGGTTGAAAGGGAGGACCTACATGAGAGTTGGGTAAAGCATTGGTAAGCATTGGGTATGGGCCTGGCTCCATCATTGTGTAATCATGCTGGGTGATAGTCTGAGATGGTGGAAGAGCACCAGGAGGAAGACTTGGGAATGGTCCTGGAGGTCGAAAAGTTGTTGGCCCTACAGTCAGGGGACTCATAGCCCTGTTGGGTAATGGGGAGGGTGGATGAGATAGATGGTGCATGGGAGAGGCTGCCCGAGAGGGCAGAGGAGATGGACGCTGTAGGGGTTGTGGAGATTGAGGCCTACTTTGCAGCCTTCGCACTGATGGTTGGGGAGAAAGAGGACCACTCTGTTTCAAAGAAGGCTGAGGTGAAAAAGGGGGCACTGCATGGGGTGCTCTGAATGACTGCCTTGACTGAAGAGAGGGTTGGTTTCTGGGCATACGGACTAGAGGCTGTCCTCTACCTACTGGTCTGTGGAAGCCTCCTTGGGGAGTACCAATTCGCTTTGACTCTCTTAATCCTGTAGGCCGGGAGCCTGTTCTAGCTAACATAGGTGTGCCAGCTACACTGCCCATCTGTCCTGTGGGAGAGGCTGGGCCACTATGGATAGAGGACCTGAACGGGGCTACATGCTGAGTGACAGGGGGTCCATGTCTGCTGCGTCTGTGTGAGTAAGGGTTAGCTGGGGAGGGTTTCACAGCCCTCATGGGTACATGATTACGACCCATTGCACTTCCTCTCATCCTGCGAGTAGAGGTGCGGGTGGGGAGGGGACGACTAGTAATACGTGATGGGGAAGGAGAAGGAGGACGATGAGGTGAGGCGGGGCGAAAGCTATGTAGTGGGGACTTAGATCTCTCAAGTAAAGAGGGACTCCGTCTTTGTGGGGATGGTAAGGGAGGAGACGGAGGAACGCCTTATCATGGATGTTTGTTTTCTACCTTTCAACACATTTGGTCTGGTAGAGGGCAGAGGCACTGCATTTGGAGGGGGTTGCTTTCTGAAAGAGAGTCTTGGGGAAGGTGGTGGGCTTTGTCTTCTCCTCAGAGATCCCCGTGGTGAAGCTAGGGGACTTGAAAGTGGAGACTGGCGTTGAACAGTTGATGGAGCTCTACGCAAGCCAATTCCCCTCCTCCCTCTGTTCACGGATGGCTGAGCTCTAACTGACATCCCTCTTCTGTTCTGAAGCGGAGAAGCAGGTGGGCTGGGTGGTCTCCACCTGCCACCTGGGGAACTTGGTCTTTGACCCACCATTGAAGCCCGGTGAGCAAGCCCTCTCCTATGTAAGTGAGGGGAGAATTGGGGATCAGGCTGGATACCTGTTTGGATGTCCATGTGATGTGGTGAGAGGCGAGGAGATGGAGGTGCCATTGTCCTTACAGATCCTGGCCTTATTGAAAGTTGTGGAGATGGAAGGGGACTCATTCGTCGCACAGGCCTAGGTGAGGCCACTGGCGAATGAAGTGGTGAATGCATCAGTGGAGGCATTGGTGGCTGTATTGGTGGGACTATTGGTGAGATTTGCCCCATCTGAAACATTTGGGGGTCTTGAGGTAAAGATGGTTGGTACACTTGGGAGGTCAGTTGTGATGGTAGAAGAGATGGGGACAAATAAATGGGAGATACGGGGAGAGAAGGGTGTATAGCTTGAGGGAGAGGGATGTTTTCCTGTTGAATGGTCATAGCTCTTGACAAGGGAGTTTGACCAGGAAGAAAGGAGCTTTGTTGCTGATTCATGACAGTTTGATATTGGGGTTGTGGAGTAAGGTATGTGGGGAGGGGTTGCTCATATTCTATATCTGACATCATTTCCAGGTTGTTAAGGGCAAGAGCTGGGGAGGGAGGGAAAAAAACTGGAGATGAGGGACGAGAATAAAGAGGAGGGGGTGGCAATGTTTCAACCTCTATTCTGTCTTTTCCAAAAAGCCTAACCTGGGGCCTGGGGACCCTGAACTGCTCTGCTGAAAATGGCTCAACTAGAGGGTAAGATAGTTGCTCCTGTCCATATAGCTCTCCAATATTAGCGGGAGTTAGCCCAGTATCTGCGTAGAAGGGCTGCTGATAGGGGTTATAAGTAGCAACAGGGTCTGCATAACCCAGCATTGGGTCATTATATAGGCCAGGAACAACATTGTAACCACCATTTGTCATCCCATATGGATCTGACATTGCACCGTTATAACCCATATAAGGGTCAAAGTAATCTCCTAGCTCATATTGGTCATAGAAACCATCCACTGCATCATCATAGTAACCATATCTCTCTGGCTCTATTGCATATAGCAAACCATCTTCTCCATAGAAATACTCCATCCCTTCATCGCCGTAGTAATCCTCATACTCATCATCATAATAGCCATAAGGGTAACTGTAGTAATCCATGTCATCATCATAGTACAACTCATCATCATCATAATAAAAGTTTCCCTCATCATCGTAGTAACCATATTCATCTTCCCACTCTTCATCATCATCATAGTAATCCATTTCCTCTCCGTAAGGGTCATACGGATCATAGGATTGTGTCAGGAAGCCTCTAGATCTCTGTCTGTCATGGTAGTCTACCTCATATCCATATTCGTCATCATCATATTCATAGGCATCATCGTAGTAAAATGTCTGCCTTCCTCTAGTGTCCCTGTTAGCAAATGACAGACGCTTTCGCCCTCGTCCTCTTGCTCGTGCCCCGAGACGACCTTGACCCTTACTAGTCAGGAATCTCCCCGTCAGCCAGTTTGTTGCTGCAGCCATCCTTCCTAACATCCATGCTTTATTCTTAAAGACAGGTCCCGCCTTCTTTTTCCCAAACATACCTTTAAATTTCCCTCCCAGTCCCTTTGCCTCTGCTGCCATGTTGCCCTTGCCTCCCAAACCAGATAAATTTATTGTCTTTTTTGATGGTGTAGTTTCTTTTTCAGTGTCATTTTTTTTATTAAATAAGCTGAAGCCAGACAGACCTGGCTTTTTATCGGCAGCAGACGATTTAGCCCCAAATCCAGCAAAAAGCTTACTGCCACCTAGAAGTGGTTTACCACCAGCAGCAGGTTTCTTCTTCTTGGAAAGTCGTAGGAAGAGGCGGGAGGTGGTTTTAAGGTTTCGCTTTGGTTTTGCTTTCTCTGGCTGCTGTTGTTTAGAGGGGAAGCTGAAAGGAGAGGCCTTCCCTGTGATGCCTGTGAGGGCTTTAGAAGCTCCTTTGAGATGTGATTTGACATCTGGTGTCCTCTCTGCTTTTGCTGGAGCTATGGTTTTCTTTTGCCCTTCTGCAGCAAAGCTCATCATGGCCTTGGACGCACCTTTGATGTGGACATCACTCATCTTTTTCAGGTTAACTGCACCCATCCCTTTCTTCTGTGGCTTCTCCTTCTCTACCTCCTCATCATCATCGTCAGATGCAGCTGACTGTTTAGCAGGAGGCTTAAAACCCTTCACAGCCATGGCCTTGGATGCACCTTTTAGAGCTGCCTTTCCTTTCCCTTTTCCCTGCTGTGGTGGCTTCTTTGTGACTACTTCTTCCTCGCTTTCCTCATCCTCCTCTTCCTCAGACTTCACCTCTTCTTCTTCTTCCTCTGACCCTTCTGACTCACTGACAGGTTTCTTTCCCTTTCCTTTCTTCCCATCATCCTTCCCCTTCCCCTTAGCTGGTGGTTCCTCTGCTTTCTTTCCCCCTTTCTTGTCATCTTTACCTCCCTTCTTATCATCCTTTCCTCCTTTCTTTGGTTCCTCAGACTTGCCTTTTTTGGCAGCTGATTTTGAATCACCTTTTTTAGGTGCCATGATGTTTTCTAATTCAAATCATTCTGAAGAGAATTTGAATTTTCCAAAATGTTTTTTAAAAAGTCAGTATCAAGGTCAATGTTTAAATAAAATTTTCAGTCCTGTCCTCCATTCACTTCCAATTGTTTTCATGTTTTCTCTCCTTTATCCTCGATCTGATCCATTCCTGTGACACTCCAGAAACACACAGTGTGGCACACTCTGTCCCAAGTCAGTTGTTCTATAATGCACACTGAGACAAACGCAAACCAAAGTCTTTCAAAACACGATCTAGTAATGGAGTCGGAATCTCAGCCATCAGTGCTCACTCGCATTACAGTACGTCTTCAATCCTCAGCAAAAGTGCCGTTGTCTGTCTGTGTGTAAAATGAGGTGGAAAACTGTGCGGAAGTGTTAAATTTAAAATAGCAGGGGCTTATTAAGTTTAAAATGTCACATATGATGAATTTCTCTTACTAGTTACAGTGTCTCTCAGTTTCACTGTCTTCTTACCCCTGGCTGAGTTTCACTGAAATCCTACAGACATATCCGATAGACAAACTTCCTGTAAACTCCTGGTCTTGTTCCTCTTTTTAGGTTTTTAAGTAACTTCCCAGGGTCACACAATGAATAAAAAACCCTGCTATCCCAGTGACAGAGTCTGTGTAGTCCTTTGTGTGTCTCCCATTGTTAGTGCATCCTGTGAGTCCGGCAGTGAATCCTCATCTTGGCTGCTGCACCAACTTTGGCAGGATGTCCCCCCAACAAGGAGAGCCGATGTGCATGCATAAGTGTGAGTCTCAGCCTTCAGGGGTGTCCTCCTCTTTGTCTGAGTGTGAGTGTGTATGTGTGTTGCATTTGTGATTGTATCCTCCCACATCCACGTCAGCTTGCCTTTGTGACCTTCTCCAACCTTCTGCATCTCTCTCTGGTTACTTCATCTATTCTTCGGTTTGCTTCAGCTTGAGGCCTCGTGACATCCCCAGCGCATGTGCACACACATATGACTATATGTATTGTATGTCTGTTTGTGCATGTGCATCAGAGTGAGTGCATCCCCAGTTATAGTTGCAAAGGGCACCTTAATGTAACGACTCTACTGCCTTGGGGTAACCCTATCTGCTGGCTCCTGTATGAATAATGCAGGCTAGCTGAGCTGTTGCTAAACTGTGTCTGAGAGGCAAAGCCACACAGAGCCAAAACACACACACATACACACCACTAGCACTGGCATGAACCACAGCTGAGTGATGCAACAGTAAATGCAACATATGTACATGCCTACAGTGTGTACACATGAACATTAATTCAAAAAGAGTGTTTACAGTTGAGGTCACTGTAGTCTTACAGTAGACAAAGAATATATTTAAAATGAATAATTGCTCATTGAACCTGTTGCACTCCAGCTAACAAAGGTTATATATTAAATATATTAGAACCTAATTTAGACTTCAAAAAAGCAAAGAAAGAACAAATGTTTTCATGGTATTTTCTTAATGTTGACAGGTTTAAGGGGCTGTAAAAGTTCAGTCTTTGTAATGATCCTAGTGGCCATCATTCATACAATTTTTCAAAGTATTATTACTAATAGCTGTTATCTGAGATGCATTATAATGAATTAATATTAATGTTGTTATCTATTTTTCTTTTCACACTAAAAAATACACGCACATCTCTGCACATTAAAACATCAGTTGTAATATGTAGTTACCAGATTGAGGTGTGATTAGATATGTGAATGATGTATTGATGATTGTCTAATATTAATTCATTGATGACGGGTTGATATTCCAGGAGGTCATTTCAGTGGCACATTAATGTTTAATGACTGCCCTGTGTTCTGCCTACGCAGCATGGATAAAACATTCATCATTGAAGGCTCTAAATATATCCCAAAGGGTCAATGCTGACCTGCTTCCCAAACAAGATATTATACATACAGGCTAGTGTCAGAGGTTAAGAGCAAGCAACACAACACAGTAGATGGAGAATAGGATATAATTACTTTCTGTTAACTGCAAGACAATCAAATATTGAACTTCAAGTCATTCAAATGTACTTTTCTACATCTGTGTCAACTAGATCAATCCTGTAGAGCGATTACAGCTAACAGGTCCACCTCCAAGTTTTCTTTCTACTAATTGAACTTGGAAGGACTAACAGGCATGACCCAAGATAGGATCTGAGAAGAAATCTGTATCATGTATCCCCAGAGGCAGTGACCATGACAAAACTCTAAACTATCTGCAGGCTGCACAGCAATAACAACAACATCTGGTATCATCAGTTTGCAGACTGAGATAATGGGATAAAGACAGAGAGTGGGAGCAGAGGAAAGTTCAAAAGTTCCTTCCTGCTTATCAGATACACACAGTGACGGTTGTTGGTCACCAAACGGTTAACGAGACGCACAAAGAGATCCATTTGATATATGTGATATGTATCTGCTGTCTGGCTGATGTGGTCTGTTGACTGAGTGAACTGGTAATGAATAGAGCACAGATGACAGAGATGGAGCAGGTGGAGAAAGGGGAGAGGGAGCTGGGCAAAGGTAAGGAGAGAAAAGGAGGGGTAAAGAGAGCGGTGCATGGATGAACTGCTGATGAATGAACTGCAGATTCCAGGAATGATGGTTCTGCAGAAGAGAACCAGAAGCAAAGAGGTCTAAGCAAGGGGAAGGACAAGAAAAATGTTTATGGGGAAAAAGTGAAGGTAGAGAGAGTCGGAGGGATGCCATGAATAGTGCTATAGAGCAAAGGCAGAGATCAAGTCAGTGAGAGAGAGATGAAGGAGAGAGTCTCTTCATCTGTGCGCCAATCACTGACAACGCGCTTTCAGAAGACGCACTCAGCAACACGAGACTAATAAAGGAGATCACCTGAGCAGAGCACGGCCAACAAGCTCATTTAATGACTGTCAGCATGCCACAAGCGCACTCACATGCTGCAAATGCAATATTCAGTTTTATCTCAATGTGGTCTACCGCTACGATTCATTTGAAATGACACAATCAACAATTAATGTCTGTTTAGTGTAGAGCAAACACTTTTATTTAAGGGGGAAGTCAAAAATATTGTAATCATTGCATAGTGGTTATATAATCATACTTTTTTTTAAATAAATCATTAATTGTTAGAATGGCTGCATTTCCCCAAGGGGATCAATAAAGTATTCATTATAAAGATGTGGGTGTGATCTACAATGGCCAAGTCAATCACCTGACCTGAATTAATTTCACCTGTTGAAGGCAAAAAAAAGGCAGGCGCTGAAGACAGGTGCAGCAAAGGTGGGAGAGTCAACAGGGAAGCAACACAGCATCTGGCCATGAATATGGCTTCCAGACTCTAGGCAGTCCATGAGGTTAGGACGCTGGCAACCAAGCAAATATGTGGCTGTTATAATAAAGAATAGAATCTGATTGTAAAAGGTTTGTAGATAAAAGAAAAGGAGGAAAATGACAGACAGATGAAAAGACAATCGGAAAGAAGGAGAGTGCTTTTGCAGATAGAGAAGGTGAGACAGGGGGATGACGAAGCTCGGTTCAGGTTTCCTGTAAGCCTTTAAGCCCCATTCAGGTCTTAACCTTCCCTGCCAGATTATCCCTTGTCTTAACAATGACGAGATGCAAGTGACACTGAAAACCTGCCACAGAGGATCAAACGCCAACATGTCGCTGGAGATGTTGCTATAATTAGACCTGAAAATAAGATGCTCACTCAACATTATGTTATATGGTACAAACAAATTTACATACTAGTGCTTTCAAAGAGAAATATGAGTACATCTTTAACACATTTTGGACAAGCCTGTAAAAATGTATGATTTTAGCTGGTGCTGTGATGCTAAAATTAAATCTGTAACAAATGCAAGTCAACAGCTTACTGTATATGTAGAAAATACCAAGACACCAATTTCTATGAAATAATTACCTGAAGTAAGCTGACAAAACGAGCGCCAAGATGCATTATTCCTCGTGTTCTCCACTGTAGTGTAGCAGTACTTCAATTCAAGCTAAATGTTGGATTTATCTGAACTTTGTTCATGAAGCGCTAAGTTCCGAATGTCAAGTTTTCCATAAACTGGGTAGGATTTAATGCAGGTTAATCTAAATTAATGCATTATAAATTTCAATTTAGGTCATTGTTATTATTGTGCATACATATTTTTTGTGTTATTTTAAAGATAATCTGTATTTACCATTGATAATGAATGCAGTGATTACTGGTTTCTACCATGCCTTTTCTGCAACTTGTTATTTGAATACCTCTCAGTAAAAATAAATTAGACTGTAAAAACATTTTAACATCCTAAACAACAGCAACTGTTCATTCTTTCTTTTTACTTTTTACAGAGACCACTGAAATATTTTGAACAGCAAAAATATCCATTTTATATTTTATTTTACAAATCGTGACTATGCAGGTATTTGGCATCAGAGTCGCTTACCTTGTCTTTTCTTTTCAGCGACAGTGATTTATGTTTTCTGATATAATATTATTATCCACAAATATCCATTAAAATGTCTGACGATACCATTCACGGTCTGGAGTAGGAAATCAAACTCACTGGGTCCTGTGTGGCTGCACTGGCCCCTCGTCAACATGTGAACCTTGTGCTGTGTTTTATAGCCCTCTGCCCAAACACACACACGCACAATTCAGGTCAGCTCCTAAAAACTACACAGACATACAATAAGGCCTCAGTAATTACACATACTGTACATGTACAGTACAAATGTACAATAGTACAATAGTCAGAGGACAAAAGTCTCAGCTATACATTTACTTACTATCAGTCCTGCATTAGTAATGCATCAATTAGGTTTCTTGGTAAACATGCTGCACCTGTACAGTAACTGGGCAGGTCCACTCGGCGTTAATGGTAGGAGCACACACACATACACTCACATTATGCTATCGTCTCCTCACAGTGGTGGGCAAATGTCAGGGGCTAAAGAGTGATTTGTTATGGAACCCATGCAAAGACAAAAGGCTGTGGTGTGTGTGTTGGAGAACCTTATCAGGACTTCTCTCTCTTTCTCACACACACACACGTCCAAAGAAGACATTTCTATCTCTCTCACACAGTTTTACCCTCACCTCAACCAACATAAATAAATGTTTCACTGTCTCCTAAGCCTGACCTTAAACTAAATCTTCATCTAAAACTTTAATGATTCACGTTAAGATTACTTTTTTGTTCCTAAACCAGTGCCCACAACATGACTAATAGAAATAAATACACAGTATGTGACTGGAGGTTAGCCCACATATCACCTACGAGTGTAAATCATCAAGTTTAGTTAAACTCCACCATTTTGTAGCAAGCAGCCACTGGGAACTAAGAGTGTGTGAAGTCACTAAATGGCTCAACATGCTGAGTCAGAGCAGTTCACTTCCTAATGATTCAACCTTTCTTCAAAACATCACAACTGAAGCAACTGAAGTGTATGCATAACTCTGATTCATAAGTGGGTCGATTTATCTCCTACACAAACATCAGTGAACAAGAACATGACCAGACTACAAAATAAGAATAAGAATAATCTAAAAAAATATGCCAACACATCAAACATCTGTCTTCAACAGTCAGTACTGAACATCTCCCTCCATAATGCACCAAAATTAAAGCTGAGTCACTGAGTCACCTGTTGTCACAGTTTTAACATCCTTACGATAGCAATGCTGTTAATAACACTCCTGAGATTTAATACCTCAGTACACTATGAACACAGTAGTGGTCCACATTGTTTTGTCCCTGTCTGACAGTGGTAAATTATTATTTGGCTAAATTCAAATTAAGCATCTAACTAATTCCTCTACAGTCTGATTTAGGGAAAACTATTACTTGTAAAAGAAATGCACCAAAGTAGGACGCTCCACTCTTCAGTGAGTCTTTATGTATATGGTTTTTCACAGTTCAAATTGATAGATACTGTACAGTATTTGGATTCTCAGTTCAGAGAGAAGCAGCTTCATGTAATGAGCTGGAGGAAGCAGAAGAGGGCAGGAGAGACAAACTAATCAGCATCTAACCCATCAGTCAGACACTGATGTAAGCCATTGAATACTATTCAAAGTGGGTTTAGACAAGGACTATTGCTGCATGTCTGATATCCAAATTATGACTATTTTTCCAGAAGGGGTGGGAGCTAATGTGTACATTTTGTAGTGCGATATAAAATGTGACATGTGGTTACTGCTGTTTAACTGAGGTGAAATGAGCTCTTAGGTTGTGTATGTCATGCGGTACACAGAATTAAATTTGAAAACACACAATTATTGTTATAACACTGCCGTGACAAGAGTTCTAAGGATGAATTGAACTTAAACTGGTTGCACTTGGAAAACTCCCACGTTAACACTGAATCTGTTTATAAGGAGCTAAACGGCTGATAGTCAGGATAGAAACTGTGTTTTCTGTTACTCTAAAACTTTATGTTCACAGTTTCCTGTAGTTTGCTAACAACAAACTACAGGAAAACTTTTAGTTTTATATAATAAAAACAGCTAGTTGTTGATTATGTGCCACCAACACACACACACACACTCTCACATTTAGCCGTGCCATATGGAGCCAAGCAGCATCAAGTGTCATGTCTGCTCCACACAATACACACCTAGTCAACTGTACCTTTTTCTGCATGTTAGCCCTCCATCATTCTTCTCCTCTTCATGTTATTCCAAAGCAGACTCTCTCCACCCATGATTCACTCCTAGACATCTTTAAGGCATCTTTAAGTACAGCAGCGTCGGCTCGCAGCCCCCTCTCGCTCTTCCTGTCTCACAAAGCCTCCCATTCGGTCCCCCCTCACCTAGACTGAAGAGATGCTTGTGAATATTTAATGGTACCATTGTGCTTCTGTGTGCGTGAGTGAATAGGAAACATTGGCTGGGAGTCCATACTTTCTGAAAGAAAAACGGTCAGTGTGCCGTGGAGCGCTGGAGACGGCGACACAAACAGCAGGGCTGCAGGGATGGAGGCAGTGGGGAGGGGTCAGAGGTTAATAGCTCTCACCTGAGCGGGCATCAAGGTGGGTGTGATGCGAACCTAAGAGACAACTTTCATAAAACACAACGTCTTACAGTGAGGTGGAAGGATGCACTTTTACTGATTACTTCTATTATTGGTCAAGCTAATCTCCAGTCATGCCTCTGGAAAATACCTTCTCATATGGACATGTACTGCAGTAGTAGTAGTAGTAGTAGTAGTTGTTGTTGTTGTTGTAGTTCTGGCTGTTTTGCAGCATTATTAAAGCTCCAGTCTAAAATGTGTTTTACCTCTTGTTACTTCATTTAATGTTTACTTAAATACTGTAACGTTACTTCAGCACAATTTTAAAGTGTTTGCACTTTATGCAATTACATCTTACTTACTTTTACTCTACATTTAAGGAGGTATTGTTGTACTTCTTCATTCTCAACTCAACGTTTATTACTTTAACTTTTGGATACTCTGTAGATCCTAAATAATAACTATGAAACCTGCAACACTAAATATGCACATTAAAGAAATTATAGTCATAATACACTTATACACTGTACATCATTTAACAATAGGACATTATGTTTGTATATATTTTAATCTTGTAGTACTTCAGCACTTAGTATTCACCTCCTGAACAGGGAAGATGTCTTTTGCTCCACATAAATCATAAATAAAAGAAGTGTATACATACCTACAAGCATTATTTAATGAGAACACGACACTTTTGGACACAGAAAGGTGATGAGGAAACTTGACGCCAGTGATAAACATCTTGTCTGACAGGTTGTTCTTAACATTAACGAATTAACTCAGCTAGCATCAGTTAGCTTCTCGCTCATATTAGCAAGCTAAAACGGATGTGAGCGTCAGTTGCCTGGCAACAAGTAGCAAACAGTTAGCAACTAGCTAGCTTAGCTGGTGAACACACTACATAACATACATACGGTAGCTAAAGAGCATGATTTTTGCACTTGAAGTAAAACACCTGAGCTGAATTGAAAGTAGAGTCAAACTTGAACTTGACCATGTTGTCGGAATCTTAACATCAATGATACTGCTTCATAACTGGATGGGTAAGTTAGCATCATTAGCTAGCCTTCAGTTCAATGGTGATGTCAGTGCTGCATTCATTATTGAGTTTGTTCAATTCCCCCTCAAATGATCAAAAAAGTGAAGCTTTAATTAATGTTAAAGAGTATTTATAAACATTAATTTACAGGAAGGAGGTGGCAAAGAAACTCATTTATGTCTGAAGGGTATTTGTAATATTGCAAATATCATTATAAACATGGACGTGTGCAAAAAAAGATGCAAAACACTTTGTCTGCTTCTGTTACACTTCCCAAAAACAGGTCATTAATCCACTACACTATGTGTTTACATCTTATACATGCAGCTGAAATTAATTAATAAAATAAGCACGAGGACTTATGTGATGTTGTATGGACTTTATTTCTCCCCTCATTTGTCTCCGTCTCTTAATCCAAAGGTAAAATACACCAGATCCTGTTCCCAGCTCCAATCTGGTCTGTCTCTTCAGTTTTTATTTGTTTTGTTAATTATCATATACAAAATAAGAATGGCAGCTATTTGTAATTGCCGTGTTTCTACTGTACAGTACTTGTTTCTCATTTAAACTCTCGTTTTACTTCTTTACAATCTGGATGACGTCCTCGTGCTCCATGACGTGCGTTAGGCCAACTCTTTGTGGACTGTACTTGGTACTGGTTCCCTGAAAACCAACAGACAACACGGTTCAGAACTAGAACAAGAGCCTTGTGTTACAAAAATAAACTGTATTCATTGTTTTACATATGCAGAAGTAATTGCATTTATGCATGAAGCATAAAAATGAAATGTGTTACGTCCTCTGAATCAGATCCAAACTGCCTCTCATGTATAATGATAAACACAATACAACATACATCGAACAAGAACTGACAAAAGAGACTTTTAAATCTATCTAAACCAGTTTACCAGCTGTGTTTAACGAAGCTAAAGTGCAGTCAGTGTAAATACACCCTCTCAATTTCTATACATCTCTATATATTCTCGAGTGTTGACATTTCATTCGTTTATTTGTGGGATTAACAATTGCACAAAAACTTTTGCAATGTAAATATGTATAATGTATTATTTTCTAGAGCATACTCAAAATATACCTGTATTTTGTGTGTATTATTATATCTGGCACCCAGTAGACAGTGGGAATTAGCTTAATATTGCAAACACTGGTACAATAATCACATAGCATAAGTGTTTTTATCATTGTAGATATAAGTGGAATTAGAAAGGGTGACAACATTCATTATAGGCTTTTAATTCTATTACAAACACTTCCAAATACTGGTGGCTACAGTAGTAACAGCAGCACTGTTCAGTTTTCCTATTGTGTTTAACTTGGCAGCAACTGTTAGAGTATATTAACATGTTTTGCAGAGGTATAGTTTGTTATAATTGAGGGAATTAACAGATTAAAAGATGTTAAGATAGTTAACTAGCTAATACGAAAACAAACTTTATGTCTTTATCAAATGCTTGACAGACAAATGTCTAATTTGACACCTTCTGTTAATGCATCTGTACTTAAATAACAGCTAAGAAAAGGTGTTGTCCCTATTAATTATAATCCCAGATGGATAACTTCCAGTGCACTGAATTACTTTTAGTCGCGTACATAACTCTCCTTTATGTAAGCTGGATTCACATTACTGCAACATCTACTGTTATTGTTTATTCAGGTGCACAAGTCAACACGAGAGCATCAGTGCAAACAGTTTATTGGACAATGAGTGAAGTTTCTGCAGGTCATTGCTCTGAACATGTACTTACCCAAACGAGGGCATATTTGAACTGGCTCGCTAAGGTTCTGTGGATTCGATGGCACTGAAAGGGAGAGGCACATTTATGACATTATATTATTTTATATCAATAAAACTATAACATAACTAAGCTGACTCCGTGTATAATTGTTCTAAAACTATGTTTATCTTGACATGTGTCTGTTTTACATACCACATGTTCTACAGACGCTCCTCTTCTCATTATGATGGCATCATTAAAGTCTGGGCGTTCTAATGAAAACATAAGAAATTAACAACTTAACAATGACTGGACTCAAGGGACAGATTGATGTGGTGATTAGGGGAACGTGTGTGTGTGTGTGTGTGTGTGTGTGTGTGTACCTCCTCGTTTCTTAGTATAAAGGCAGATCAGAGCCAGGTATTCCCATAGTCTCTCCAGCAGGTAATCCAGATTCAGCTTCATGCCACAACTGAAGTATGCACATGCACAGAGAAGAGGAGAAATCAATTTAACTCACTTATGGACAACTGACATTGTACAATTGTAGCTTTCAGTCATAACTACAGTCATTCACACACCTAATGACAACACTGTGAGGTCTCCGAGCCAGGCGGTCAACTTCCTCAATGGAGATTTGATCCACCTTATTGTACACCTGTAAATTATACAAACAAGACACTTTATACTATGTTTTCTTTGGGTGAGAAAAAAAACTAAAAACATCTTTGGATTCTTAAAAAACAAAGGAGGATGCTTTTAAATAGCAACATTTTTAGAGGTACGTACGTATAGGCAAGGCATGTAAACTCTATTTCCGACGATGACGTCAATGAAGTCATCTGGTGTGCAGTCCTCCCTGAACAGGACTTCCGCATTAAAGATTTCTGAGGAGAATGCGTTAAAGAAATCAGCCGGAGGCTACTGTGAGTCATTACCGCATGAAATTCATAGAGATTACAGTGATAGGTATGAAGAGCATAGAACAGAGAGACACAATCACACCTTTGAGATAAAATACCTAAAAACTTTTTCATGCATTTGGACTCTAATCTAGTTTAGAATTAAACTTTCTAGATGGACACAGGCTGAAACTTTCCCTGATTTTCTGCACATTTAAACACTGACAGGAACCTCAGTTGCGGGAAGACAAAGGCAGAGATCGTGTGAAGGATACTGTATTCATGAAGGATGAGCTGAACTAGCTTCTCTGAGCACTGGGTGAGAGGAACTGTGGAGTTGTAGGAGAGGCCACCACCTTTCTTGGGCTACAGGAGAGACAATGAAGGACATTATGATGAGCCTTAACGTGATTTTAAACAATTTAAAAACATGTTTTGTATCATATGTCCAAAACCAACATCCTGATCTACATGAAACTGTGGTCTCTCATGGTCTCTTTATTATAAACAACATGAGGAAAATGGAAACTGTACCTTGAAATAAATATTTGGTTTCGTCCTGTTGAGTCTAATGCCCACAGACTCCAACTCTTTTTCTAGAAGTGCTCTGGAAAGATTTTAATTTAAGTTAAAAGCAAAATATTTCTACCCTCAAAGCTCTTTTGCACACAAAAACAAAGCAACACACACCTCTGAACATCTCCTTTTGTAGCATCCAACATCATGATGACAACGTCTGCTGTCCTGGCAACAGCAATGACCTGCCGACCTCTACCCTTACCTATAAAGGGTCAAGCATTAATGTATCATAGTCACTAAGAAGCTACATCTGTATAATAATAATAGTATTATTATCAATAATGAACTTTATATACAGAGCATCACTATCAACAGGATATAGAAAACTGTATAAAATCAGTGAGAACAAGTTAAAGTATAAATACAAAAACAAAAAAAACCCCATAGAATAAATAAATTGGCATGAAATGTTTAGGTGTTTGGGTCCTGTTAAAATCCTGTCTGCAGAATTTTGCACTTGTAATATAACATTTAAACATTTTTAATCATTAATAAATAAAATTATAAATCACAAATACCCAATTGTATATAAATCCACAGCTCTTGCTCACATTAGTTTTAAACAAAAAGCAACAACATGGAAGCTGAGCGTACCTTGGGCAGCTCCCTCAATTATTCCAGGCAGATCTAGCAGCTGGATGTTGGCACCTTTGTACTGAGGAGCAACAAATAATACACAAGCCAAACAGTGACATAATGTTTGAAACTGTGAATGTGAGTAAACACATAGAGGCTGATGTGCATGGTTACCTCTATCACACCAGGTATGCAGGTGAGGGTCGTGAACTCATAGGAAGCAGCTTCACTCGCCGTTGATGTCATCAAACTAAGGAAGGTGGACTGCAGGAAGCAGCAGGTTGAGCTCTTTATTATGTTTGTGTTTAAACACAGAAAGATATGGATAGAAAAGGGAGGAACTGGTGACGTACCTTACCCACAGAGGGGAAACCGATTAGAGCAACACGAGCGTCTCCTGATTTCATGACATCGAAGCCCTCGCCTTTGGCCCCCGCTGACTTGGAGGGCTCCAGAAGCTGAGCTCTGTATTTGGCTAGCTTGGCCTTGAGCAGACCTAGATGGTACTCAGTGGCTGGAAAGGTAGATTGATATTTTTAGGTTTATTATTTAGAGTACAGTAAATTCAAATATGTTAATGCAAGTCTGGAATCCAAGTGGAGAATGGGTCCTTTGAATATGGTGGAAACTTATATTTACGGTGTCAGCTGGGGATTCTCCACACACACACACACACACACACACACACACACACACACACACAAACACACAAACACACACACACACACACACACACACACACACACACACACACACACACACACACACACACACACACACACCTGGGTACTTTCATGAAGTAGCCAATAGTTAGCCATAACATTAATCACTTCTACCTTTATTTTTCTGTGTTCGAGAAATTTCTTTCTCTATCTCGGCGATTTTCTCCAGGATCCCCATGGTGTCTGTTCAGTTTTGTTCCAGCTACACGATTAAAGAAAGAAATAAAAATAAAAAAGAAACGTGTCACTACACAGGCGTTAGCTTTGTTAGCCGCTCGGCTAACCAGCGGACAGTGACACTCAACAAATGATAAACCGCAACAAAAGCAGAGAGTCAACAAATTTAGATTCAGATGGGTATCTGCATAAAATACAGAAAATGTCAACTGGTTAAAATACAGTAAAACTATAGAAATTTACACTTAGACAGACGCTACACTCCACAGCATGCACCGACTACTGACATCACCAACCGGAAGACGTTCCGTTCCTGTCAAGGGTCCGGTGGAAACAAGGTCAAGCACTCTAAAGAAACTTCAGCCTTGTTTGTGTAAATCGCGATTTAGTGGGGAAGTATTCGGCCTAATAATGTTTTTAATTTATAATATTAAATAGCGACGGTGTGTCTGTTCACAGGTGGTGTCATGTCAACAATCAGACGCTCCTCGTATTAGATCGATATTGCCTGTTAGTCTGTTATTAAATAGTACAGAGAGCGAACATGGCTGCGCCCACAGCACCGACGGGACCATCAGCCTCCAATCCGCCCGGGTTTGACGGGTTTCCGTTTGCGGTGACCGGCAGACCACCGGAGGATGGCCCCGGTAAAGAGCAGCTGCAGAGCGGGGAGGTGAAGAAGAAGCCATGCAGGGCTTGTACGGACTTTAAATCGTGGATGAAGCTTCAGAAGAAACAGACGACAGCTGCTGCTGCACAGGTGACATGAGGGTGGAGGGCTTATTCCAGGAAATATGGGAATAAGACTTTTATAATCATATTTACTTTTATGCTTTCCTAACTAAAGTATGATTTATAACATGGTATGGGTTTAAAATGTGACTGTGGAGCTTCTTAATCTGTGTTTTAATGATGCTTGTTGTAAAATATGAATGAAGTGCAGAAATGTGTCGAACTGTAACTTAGTCTTGTTCATCTACAGGTTGTTTTCTCTATAACCTGACTAGTTATTTAGTCTGTAAAATGCCATAAAAGCAGCTCAATATTCAAGAAAGTGTGAGTACTTGCCAATAAAGTACTTCACTACAAGTGGAAATAGTTAAAGTTGGCTTCTAGAGTACATAAAAGAAATCAGTGAATGCATAAACAAAATAGTTCCTCCTAAGGATGATTTTATATTTTACTATTAATATACTAAAATCATCCACAACCACACAACATACATCACGGATTTGGCTCCTTACCTCTGCTGAGTCTCTTTTAAATCTCCAGGGGGCCCAAGCAGCAGAGTTAGAGCCACAACAAGACCCTCAGTGTCCACTGGACAGGGAAGAGCTGGGGCGTAACACGTGGTCGTTCCTCCACACCATGGCAGCGTATTACCCCGACCAGCCGTCTACCACCCAGCAGCAAGAGATGGGGCAGTTCATCAACCTCTTCTCTAAGTTTTTTCCATGTAATGAATGTGCGGAAGACCTCAGGGGCAGGTTTGTATGAGGAGCTTTTGATGAACTGATTGAATGTAGTGCACTAGTTTAAAAAAATGCAGTATAAATTATGTAAAAACATATAAGCACTCCCTTTATGTAGAGGCTTTGACCCCCAGGCACCATCAGGCCTGTTCAGTAGTGATCACCATTCACGTATTTATAAGCTGTTAGATAACATGACATGACATCTCTTCCTCTCCACAGGTTAAAAACCAATCAGCCGGACACCAGCTGTCGCCACGCTCTCTCTCAGTGGCTCTGTCGCCTCCATAATGACGTCAACGTCCGGCTCGGCAAGCCTGAGTTCGACTGCGCCCGTGTGGATGAGAGGTGGAGAGATGGATGGAAAGATGGTTCCTGCGATTGAGTGTTGAGCTGAATGATGAGAGGAAAACGTGGAGCTGTTCATGTCCTGCTTTATATGACTGATCTAAAAAACTATTTTCAAGTTATTAGTTATATGTAATTATTTTCATATTTTAAGAGTGATGTCACAGAATAGTTTAGCTTTAACACAGTTTGTAGATTAGGTTCATTCGTTTGCATCATTTACTTTCTAATGAAATTATTTCCATTATTTGTTAAATTAAAGAACACAACCAATGTTTGTTGATTACAACTTCTCCAAAGTGATTGTTTTCCTGTGTTTCTCTATTTCATGATGTGTTTTTGGTCGTTGACGCCACATTGGCCTCCTGTAACTTGTCATGGCCATTTTCCATTATTACTGTTGTTGCTCATTTACTGTATTTATTTGGACATTAGAAAAATAAAGAGTAAAAATAATGGAGTATAGATTAGTGCATGAATGCGGTACTTCCACTGATTAAATAAGTAATTTAGAAGAGTACTTCTTTGCAGATTTTCTGGCCTTGTGATATTCAGCAGTGCTCTGCTTTCTACTGCTCCTAATCTCTTATGGTAGCTTCTCTTATTTTAATATTTCTGTAGCTTATATTTGGATAATCACACACTTTGTGTTGAACATTACAGCTTTCAGACACTTTGGTCACTTGCTGACCAAATGTGGGATACATTTTCTGATTTTTATTGAACAGTTTACTATTTGATTGGCACAGACTCAAACACCAGCACAAGTACAAGAACAAGAAAATCTAAATATGGACTAAATACATCTGTAATTTAACGACTTAAACAGTTGATGACAGACTTACAAAAAGACTGACGACTGTATTTTTGACAGATTCTAGGTTTATGCAGTAAAAACACATTAAACACATGAAAGGTCCAGCTCCATCAGAGCTGTTCCTACATTAGATAATTCCTCTATGATGATTTACAGTTTAGAAACAGTTTGTCATCATTAGTCACAGGAACACCACAGTCCATGACGCGGGCACCACCAGTGTTACGCAGAGTTTTGCATCCGTGCCGAGATCTGTGTGATCAGTGTTTTTCAGTGTATATGAAGCTAAATTTAATTATCAAGCAGCATTTTAGTCGAGAATCGTCCAAAAACTGCAGCTTTATTTGATTAAATTCTCAAAAGGCCTATTTAAAAAATATATATCAGACGTCTAATGGTAAAAAAAAAGGTTTTAATGGTTTAATTATTATTATTATTATTAATTCTCAGCTGCCGAGATCTGCATCCCCTCTTATTTGAGACCCACTGTTAGATGCCAGGGATGCAAATCTCGACATAACACCGGTCCTGCGCGCTCCCCTCACTCGGTGCGTCTGGCCGCGCGCCTCTGGGTGCGCGCAAAACCCGTCCCTACAGCAGCTGAGCAGCATCCATCCTGCCGTGGAGCCGGGAGCGTGGAGCCGCGAGGAGCGCACAGAGAGAGCGACCGACGATGGACGGAGTGGGATCGTTCGGAGCGGGCCGGGCCGGCTCCACCATCGACCCGATCACCTTCGCCAAACAGCCGCAGACCATCCTCAGAGTGCTGTCGTGGGTGAGAGCTGGTGTGTGTGTGTGTGTGTGTGTGTGTGTGTGTGTGTGTGTGTGTGTGTGGGTGGGGGGGGGTCCTCTGTGTTGTCGTTCCTTCCCGTGACGTGTTCTCCCTGCAAATGTAGACCTGCAAATCCACCGATGATTGATCCGCAGGGTGTGTGAACGGAACCCGTGAAATGATGTTTATGTGCGGCGTATTTCTGCAGAAACGTGTCCCACAGGGTGTAACCAGGGCCTGGTGGTCATCTGACACCCTGACCATGACACCGATCTCACTCCAGATGTTTTCTGAGGCAGCATCACTCCGCCCGTGTCGCTCTTCAATCACCTGCAGCTGTTAATAAGGTTCAAATGCGCAGTAGACTGGAGCAAATGAGAAAGAGCCGCAAAGCTGCGGCTCGTCGCCCCCACTGTTGGTGACCGTGTTTATTTATCTTCGACGGATCTAAAACGGCACGATTCACGTACATTTCTAATGTAAAGCCATTTTCCCACTTAATGATTTTGCTGATTTACCATGAAACGGTCGTCGTCCGTCATCCCACCTGTGATTGGTCCGTGAGCATCATTACGCACGCAGGGCCGCGGGGACGCGTCGTGCCCTGACGTTTGATGTAACGCATCACCTTTAGGTGACACACAGAAGGTCTTTTTTAGCAGAGGGGACATGTGTGTAAGGACGTGAGGGTGTATTATCATTTCAGGTACATTAGTTTAGGTTTTTCTGATGTAGGTGATGACGTTAGACCGGTTTGACTCTAATGTGGATGTGATTCTGTTACAGGGAAACCCACCAGGCCACATCAGACATTTTAAAAATATCCTGGCTGATCTGTTTGATGTCAGTTGTATTTTCCCATCAATGCTCAAAACCTTTAAATGTGGATTCACTATATTTCAGGTGCATGAAAAAGATTCTTTACTGAGCCTAGAAAGTGAAAGTACTGTTTTTATTTTAGACAAACTGAAAGTACTGTGCAGAAAAATGTCCTTTCTGTCAACACATTACTATAAATTAAATAGATCTCAGTTGACTTTATGTACGGTAAATTCTGCAGCAGATTTCTACTGATAAAGGTGCAAAAATATCAAAGTATGAAGCAAATTGAAAGCAGGTAGAGGAGGGACACGGAAATTATTGATTATAACTGACCGATGAAATCACTGAAGGTTTGTTTTTAAGCATAAACAGCTTTACTACTTTATTAAAATCTCCTCAGTGTGTACACTGCCGATCTTTTTACATTTATTCAGCTTAATAAACTGAAAATATTCTCCTGCTGCATAGAGAAATAAAGTTTTTACTCTGACATGAGGAACAATCATCTGCAGCGATGCAGGCTAAGTTTGTTTATGTCCTTTAAAATCAGCAGCAGTTCATTTATTAAACTCTAAATCAAGTCAGTACAGTTCATATTTCTAACTTCTGGATGGATCTGAAAACAAAAACTTGACATTTTCAGCTGAGTTAACTTAAAGTAACCAAAACATTTCTGTGATGTTAGCGAGAAAAGCTCAGTTCAGTCCACTAAGCTCCTGTTGGGTGTTTTACAGTGTATCTGCTCATGTGATCAGGTTCTAATTTGAACCTGACATTTTCCCATTGTGTGCTCCTCCGCCATCATATGACCCAAACCCCCGAGTGTGAGCGCGTTTCTGTGTGTGTCACATGGCCCTATTCTGCCATCCAGTGTTAGTCAGCTGATCGGTGTCAGCGTGCCGGTCCAGAACTGAGGGAGGGAGGAAGACAGAGATCACACACAGTATTCAAAAATGGGATGAAACTAAAGGGGGGAACAGGTTTCTAGCGTTATCCAGCACACTTCCTCATTGGTGAACACATTAGCTCAGGATTATATGATTCCTGAGGGGAAGTGAAGCGTCCACCTCTTGTGTGTCTGCGTGTGTTCAAGACGTCGTGATAACATGAAGCACGTGAAATCATTTCAACAATCCTTCTCCTCACTCCACGCCTCAGATATTTTCCCTGGTGGTCTTTGCGTCCATCGTGAACGAGGGTTATGTCAACATGGGCAGCGAGCGCCTCCACTGTGTCTTCAACAAGAACGCAGACGCCTGTAACTACGGCGTGTTCGTGGGCCTGGTGGGGCTTCTGGCGTGCTCCTTCTTCTTCCTCCTCGACTACAAGTTCTCCTCCATCAGCTCCGTCAAAGACAGGAAGAAGGCGGTGATGCTCGAGATTGGCTTCTCAGGTGAGGAGAAAATATTTACACACAGACGCTTGAAAGACAGGAAATGAAACCTGTAAACTGACATGAAAGAGATTCTGATAGGAACAAAGATTAGAGAAACGCTGTGTGTGTTTCTGTCTGCTTCTCTCTGCTGTAACAAAGTGTTGTCGTTCTGCTGGGTCCTGGCAGGTTTCTGGACCTTCCTGTACTTCGTAAGTTTCTGCTTCCTGGCCAATCAGTGGTCTCGGACCACAGCGGATGAGCTGCCACTCAACCAGGGGGCGGACGCAGCCCGGGCAGCTATCGCCTTCTCTTTCTTCTCCATAATCACCTGGGTATGAACGTGCATCTACACACACATGCAAAAAAACAGATGCTGTAAATACACAAAGTCTTCACTTAAATAGTTGAACATCACCTGGACTGAGGCTGAACACCACAGGATGAGGCCTCAGGCCTCTCTGATCCATCCATGACCTGAACTGCAAACAGGAACTCATCCAGAAACTAAGGATGAGAATCTGGTCGTGTATCTGCTGAGTCATGTTTCTTATTTCTAGCAGTGTTTTTTGATTTAGAGGCGTCATCATCTTTGTCTGAGCAGACGCACTCTGCTTTGTTTAGGCTGGAGTGGAAACATTTAGTGAAATAGACAAAACCACTCTCAGATTTGTCTGTTAAATATGAAGCTAAAGCTAATGAGTGATTTTACACAGAAACCAGGAAAAGACACTGTTAATGTAAATAAAGGAAACAAATATCTACACAGGCAAATAGAGAACTATTATAAGCAAACGTTAGTCGTGTGCTCCAGTGGCACGTTGTGTCTGTTAATGCAATTTTATTGGTTTAAAAGGCTAATTTATCATTAGAAACCCTTTGCAGGTATGTTTAACGTGCTGAAAACAATGTTATTTCTAAAATAACACTATCTCTAAGTCAATCTACTATCACATTCAAAACTCATCAGTATAAAACTAATAATTCACTATTGAAATGTTTGCTCCCAGTGATGGGAGGTACAAACAGCAAATAACAAATTATAATTCATAATTATGTATTATCCACCTGAACATTTTAGATTTCTGCAGTAAATATATTTATAAGGCACATTTGGAACAAATCTGCATCAGACTGGAAC
The DNA here is from genome assembly GCF_900324465.2 of Anabas testudineus. Lineage (NCBI taxonomy): Eukaryota > Metazoa > Chordata > Actinopteri > Anabantiformes > Anabantidae > Anabas > Anabas testudineus. The sequence goes on along the minus strand of NC_046617.1, from coordinate 18,054,935 downwards.
ATATACAAAACCGGCATTAACAGTTTCTTACTCTTTTATACTTCACATACTTTGTGCTTCAACTTGAGTGAAGCGTTGAAGTAGAACGTGCAGTAAAGTACCTTTTTAGGCACTTTTGGACAAAGCCAGGCTAACAGTTTCCCACCGTTTCCAGTCTTTGTGCTAAGCTATGCTAACTGACGGTTGTGAAATCTAAACTACACCTTGACTGGTGCTCTCCTCTCCCTCTCTCCCCTCCTGTTCCTCCAGGCTGGTCTGACAGTGCGTGCGGTCCAGAAGTATCTGATCGGCACAGACATGACCCTGTTCACCACAGAACACATGGATGGAGGCGCGCCCACCCAGCCGTACCCCTCCAATTCACCAGGCGGCACAACTGAGACCACAGAGACGTACCAGAGCCCACCGTTCACCGAGAACAACACAGCACCCACATACCAGGTTCCCATTTACTAGACACCACAGACCTGAGGGTGAAATGGAAATGTTGGGAGGTGAATAAGAAGAAAAGTTCAAGAAAAAGTCTCTCTGTGATGTTCCACGTGCAGTTATTTATGTGTCGATCTGGGCTGAGTTTTAACAGTTGTTAAACAGAAACGGCCTCTCCTTCTTTGTTTCCTCCTCTGGTTTCCTTTCCTTCCTAAACATTCCAGCTTTATCTGCACTTTTCTAGACCTGTAGGGTGAAATCAAACCTCCTAGTTTATCAAAGCCGGTGTCCTCAGATCAGAAAACCACAAAACAAGAGAAGGAGATGTAGGAGAGGAGGCCACTTTGTAGTATTCAAACACAACGTCAACAAGAAAAGAGAGATTACGGGAGCAACAAGTGCATAAATCCACTACAAAGCAGTATTAGATACTAAATATAGTGCAGGTGCAGCACCGTCATCTTATTCTTTTCATTCATTTAAATGTCGAATCCTCTTTCAGACCAGTTTTTTTAGCCACATTATTTTTCCTGCTGCAGTTAAAAGTGATCATGTGTACTGATCTGCATGTTTCCAGACTTAGAGATCAACTAAGTGCCATACTGTACTGTGTGTCTCAGGCAGTGACTTAATTTAGTAGATTTCCACATGCTGTAAAAAAAAAAACACAAGTTTTGTGAGCAAGTGCAATATCTCACACTCGTAGATATATTATAGTACTATAGGTAGACTAGTTACTGTCAGACTAGATCAATTTAGGCACTGTCTCAAATGACATACTAGTCCTTTTGAATTGTACTAACAAATCTCAGGCGAATGTGACGCACTGAAGCTGTTGAGCTCACCTGGTGAAGTTTGAAAGAGAAGGATGTTACGTCGAACAAATGCTGATTTCATTCACTTTTATGTTTTAGCTACATTTTTTTCTTTAATCTCTAATATTTGTTGTCTTCCTTTATATAATGGAGCGAGTTATAATAAAGCATCTGACGGGAGGACATATATGAGTACAGGGTTCAGATCGTGCAGGTTGATCTCTCCCATGATTCACTGGGAAAAACCACTATTCAGTCTGTTGACTTTCTGTGTCACGTATGGACGGATTACTCACTAGGCCTATTGAGAGAGGAGAGTTTTTACAGTGACTTTGAACTTCTCATGTTGGAAAGTCAATCAAATAAAAATAAATAAAGACTAAACACTCTGCAATGGTTCCAAAAACAACTCCAAAGACACAGAAAACAATTATAAATCACACAAAATGACAAGAAAGAGACTCTAAACAATGTTACAGAGATCCAAAATGAAGACTTAGACACTCAGAACGTATCTTAAGAGACATAAAAAGACACTAAACAACTACAGTGTGACATGAAGTAACCACAAAATCAACTTGTGCCGGGGGCCGTTGTCTCTTCATTCGTCCATGATGCCCGGGACTGTGCTGTGTGTAGTGTGTTATTTGAGACAGTGTCCTACGCTGAGTGTTGTGTGTGTAAAATGGGGGAAATGGGGAGATTCTGGGCGACGTCAGGTCTCTTTATGTTTACGTTTTAGAAGCTGCCAAACTGCCCTGTGTTCTTATTGCTGTTTTCTGATTACACATTACTAAAGTATGTTGTTAATGTCTATAGGATTTTAATGTAATTATAAAGGTGAGCTGGGGGGGGGGGGCGAGCTTTTATTCAGAGAAGGAGGTCGAGCTATTGGAGGATTCAGTAAAGTCTCAGGCAAAAGAAAAAAGTCTGTGGGATGTTTAAGGATCGTGAGATAATTAATTGATCCTGGGATCCTGGTAGAGGGGTCAGAATTTGTTGCTATGGTGACAGGGACAGAGTTGGATAGATGTGGGTCACTAAGGGCCCTGATGTAGATAGTAACCATGCCAACTACATCGGTGTAGCAGTGTCTGTGTTGTGGTTCACTCTCCATCAGTCAATCTGTAGTTTTGGTGTGTGTGTATGAGAAAGAGAGAGAGTGTGTGTGTGTGTGTGTGTGTGTGTGTGTGTGAGAGAGAGAGAGAGAGACGGACAGATCTGCGTTCATGTGAAAATGTGCGAATGTGTGTCGTCGCTTAAATTTTGTGGTGCATTAAAGTTAATTTCCTTGAACAAAGAGCTTTTTCTGATGAGTTGAGCCAAATAGGAAACAAGTTAGGGCGACACCCCTCCGAACATCGCCCTCTGCAGACCACAGAAGGTAGTGCTGCAGCAGGACAAGTGGGTCTCTCCCTTTTTAAATAATCCTGTAATAATAATAATAATACTGCATGAAATTCTTGTATAAAACTTATTATATATTGAAAACAGTGTAATTCTTGAGTTGAGTCCCAGATGTTTTCATCATTTTTACAAAGTGAGATTCTCCAGCCAAACTAAATCTTTGCTTCTGCTGATGTTCTCTCTGTCTCACGGTGTTGTTGGTCGCACGTACACGTGCTCAAGAGTGTGTGTGTGTGTGTCTGTATTTCAAGGCTTCTGAGGAAAAAATGATATATGAAGATATTTCTCCCTTAGAGAGGTCACACAAAAAACAGTGGTGAAGTGATTTAATATCATTCTTATTATTATTATCATCATGAGAGGGTTTTAAGATCATAAATAAAAGATGCACAAGTCATAAAGTTGGAGAGAAATCACTTTAAATGCAAATAAAATTGAATTCTAATGGTAATAATTCCTCTGTAGTCCAGTGAGCACTTGTTTTTTTAAACTAAGTGATCATATAGTAGAACTTTACGTCAGCATTGACTATTTCTCTGTGAGGATTTTGTTTGGATTCATTTCCAGTGCTTTCAGGTTCTCTGAAGTGTGCTGGGGTCCTGTAGGTGCAGTTAAAGGGCAACACTTTGTGTTTTTTCATGCTTTATCCTCTGACTAACAAGACGTGAATAACATCATCAATTGAAATCAATCCACAAGATGATCACTAAGCTTTAAAATGAGCTACGACACATGCGCATTGATGCCTCAAGTCAATATGATAATATCCATAACATTAACATTTTTCATATTCTTATAAAACACTGGACTCATAATAGCATAAATTAAATATAAATTATAGTTTTTTTTTTTACTAATAACAGATGTCAGTTTAAAATCTTATGGTTAGTGTTAATCTAACGTCTCTAAAATATGAAAAAACACCAGTACAGTTCTTTACATGTTGGGGTCTATCTGGCTGCTACTAACCCGTGAACTGTGGAAGGGTTATTGGGCTCTACTGGGGGCTGTTAGGTAGTGTGGGCTACTGTCAGAACAGGTTGTATTATTGTTCTCAGTGCTTCTGTCTCTTCAGTGTAGTAGATAAAATAATAAAAGCATTCTGTGTTTTGTGCACTGGCCCATGTACACTACCGTGGTATTGGTTGATCGTAAAACTCAGTACGTTATAAAGTAAATGGAACCTGTGTGTGATGCTGTCCAGGGTCTGGTTTGTCCTGTAATACTGAAAATAATAATAAAATAAAAACTACAAGTGACCATTTGTTAACTAGATTGCACTCTTTGTTGACCACTCTTAAAGGGGCTCTCGTCACCAAACTCAAAGCTTTATGTTGTCACGCTGTTGTTCTGTCAGACTGGGATAAATAAAGGTGATGATCCAGTATGTAGGGGGGTTCCAGTATAATTACATTGCATGGATGTTCTGATATCTCCCCCATTATATTGATAATAAATTAAATTTAACTTCATCGACCAACATATAAGTAAACACTGATTTTATAGCAGGCTACTCCTTTAACGTGTTTCTTCCTGCTCTGGAGGTGTTCGACCACTTCAGTGTAAAATCGCTGTGTACACAGGTGTGTGTCACTGTCTATTTCCTGGATATTTCTGGACTGCAGTCTGACCGTCACTCCAATAAAAAAGAAAACATGTTTTGGACTGCCTGTTTCTGTCCCTCACTTTAATGTGTGAGTGTGTTTTTGTTATTGTATAATAATATTATTCACTAGAAGCAGCAAAGTGCTCATGTGGACAAACTGTAACCATTAAAAAATTACTTTATCGTTTGTTTTCTATACCTCAAATTTAAAAACCTGCTTTCTTATGAAGTAATGACTTTAAAATAGCAATTTACAAGTACAAGTAATCAGTTTACGTGTATTAGGCAAAGGATACATTTTTATTACCAGTTATATACGTGTACTCTGCAAACTAGAACCACAGGAAGTTGAAATGCACTCAACTACTGTAAATAAACTGTGATGACAGTGATATTAGGTGTTATGTGATCTGTAATTTTACCACTGAGAGCCACTGGAGAGTTTTTAAACGCCAGTTGCAGATCATGTACTGTAAAATGCCTGTGGAACATAAACCATCAGAGGTTTGGTGTCGATACCTTGTTTGTTTTTCTAATAATAAAATGGTTAACTAGCATTAGAACACATTGTTAGCAGATAATATCCGTTTCTAACGTTAAGGATGTCTGAACTGTATTTCAGATCAGTTTGGTTTTATCAAATCTGCTTTTCTCAAACCTCAAAGATTAAAACAGAAAATAAATAAATAAATGGGCTATTGCTAAGGGAGAAATGTTTCTCCAGCTCAGTCGAACTCAAACCCTAAAAACATCATAAGTACAGTGGTTAAAAATGAAGCTGGACCTTAGGAAGACAGCAATGTCCGTCCATCCACACACACGTGCACCTCTAAACAACAACACAGAAACATACAGTACTAACAGAAACAGTTTTATTGGAGCCAGACAGGAATAAAACAGTAAGCTGCTGTATGATGTGTTGACAAACGGCACGTTCACAATCATTCTGACACAAACACACACACGGTGCAGGTTAATGATCCTGAGAGACCTCGTGCAAGGACCTTTTTGTATTTTTATCCTGTCTTGATCGTTAAAACCTGATTCACCAAACTCTCCAACTTGTGGTTTGAACAAACTTGGTTCTTGCACGAGGTCTGTTGGATGTAACCAGCTCAGACAAACTAAACGTCCAGCCTGTCAAACCTTGTGAGTTGTGCAGTCAAAGAGGTGAAAATGAAAAAGCTTTGTTGCGTTACAGGCATTATGATATCAGCTCCTAACAAAACGGATTCCCTAATAAAACTGCTAACTTAAACAAACATCACTGGTAGTCTCAGTGGCTAGCATCTTGTTTTTTCTACCGATACTTAAAATTCAGACATATTGTTCGAACGTAAAGAGCAAAGATGTTCTTTTATTGTTTAGTCTCCAGCTGAAACCTTGTGCGACACCACTGCCAGTCAACCATAAACCAGATCTACTGGAGAGTGGTGTGAAAATGTATAAAATGAATATGCACTGAAAAACATTCAAACTGTGGAACATAATGAGTTCTAATTCCCACATCTGCTCTGCTCCGGTCCCTCGTACATGCTGCCTGTGACAGGCTCCTACACTTAAATAAATAAATATGGTGCTATACAGTTGAACCGAACATGTCTGTATTTATTTTGTTTATAACCAAGCAGCCCCACTGGGGAAATCAGGCATATTTTATCAACTTTGATGTTGAAAAAACACATTTTAAATCATTCGTTAAAGTGAAAGCACAAAGCAAGATACAAAATGTAAGTTGGTATGAAGTTTGTTAGGGAGCAAAGCGTCCTTCAAGTAAAGACTTGGCTTGTTTCTAACCTCTTTCTTTAAATGCACACAACAGTTGTGTTAGAAGTTGCCGATGCCAGAACCGGCTGGGAACATCCTCAAAGGATACGAGTTGGGGCAATTCTGTGTAAACTGCAAATCTATTCACAGAAACCTACCAACAGGATCCTCATCAGAGAGTAAACACACCATAGACCATCTTAAATTCACCTGCCGTGTGAAATACAGACCCCCAAGCTCCTCTGAGACGGGGTCACACAGGAGACGGGCTGCTGCAGGGGCCACTTTGAAAATCAGCCCCACAGTGGCAAAAGGAACAGAGGAAATCCGAAGGGCTAGCTGATGATACGGCTAATAGACTGCAGAGAAGGGAACTCTTCAGTTTCCCTTATGTGCAGGGTCTTGTGGGAGTTGAAGTCTTTGGGGGCAAGTACTTGTCTGCAAGTGGGGCATATCTGGCAGTCCAGCTCAGCTGCTACGTGAGACACTGTGGTGGGTGTCTGCCAGGCGTTCTTCTTGTTCTTGTTTTTCTTTCCTCCTCCAGCCCCGGACTGTTTCTCCAGAGCCTTAAAGTCTCCGTGAGCAGTCAGCAGTTCTTGCTGCTTGCCGGTGTCCGGCAGGAGCACCAGCAGCTCGTTGAAGATGCGGTTGAAGTCGTCTCCGAGCAGGTCCTTACAGCTGCGGTGATACTGGGCCGCTGATATCACACCCTGGGACCAAAGAGAGATGACCAGGACATGAGCAAAGTAAGAGCTGCTAATACTCTTGATCACATTTTAGGACAAATTAATGCAAAATACTCTGAAATAAGGGTTCATATCCATTCCTTGCCACTGTATGTGATTTTTATTTTGTTAGTTAACTGTGAGACAAGGCACAGTTGTTTCAGTTCTACTATAGATTATTCTTTTTAGTGATTTTAGTTTTAACTCAGTTAAGAAATTAGTTATATAATAGAACTGAACCATTTATATCTTCACATTCAATAACTAGAGTTCTGTTGTATGTACTAAAACGTTTATATAATAAATAATTAGTTTTGCTTTGTAATTGATGATCCAGGAATAAAATTAATTATGGGTGGAGAAAAACAAAACTCACAATATTGATATAAAGGGGAATGTGGACAGTACCTGTCTGAACTGTGCAGAGTAGTTTTTGAACTGGTTGAACTTTGACTCATCGTTGTTGAGGTATTTTCTAATGGACTGGATCAGCTCCAGGTTCCTCTGGTTAAAATCCTCTGGCACCAAGTAACCACTGATCGATAACTTGGGGGTGCTGAGAGTAAAAAGTCACAGTTAACACTAAAAGTGGAAACAAGTCAAGAGGATGTTGTGTATAAACAGGCAGAGGAGCTTACTGGTTGACTCCAGAAGGAGGAGGCTCCACCACATTGCTGTTGATTGGGATACCAGTGAAGCCTGGAGGAGGCTTAGGGGCTGAGACCCCAAGACCGGGTGGAGGTGGGGGCATTGTGGAGGACTGGGAGGGGGTAGAGGCCTTCATCGGGAAAGAGGACTTGAAGCCTGATAATATACAGAGCGAGAGTTACTAGTAGTTCTACCGCAATGTGATGACCTCAGTGACTGATGTTTCCTTTAAGTTAATGAAACACAACAGTGAACATTTAAAGAAAAGGTCGTTTTTAAACATGTTTGCTGCAGGTTTCACTTAGAATTTAGCAAAATGTGGAACTTCCACACTTCTGCATGCAACTGTATGCAGATCCTGCTATATCTGACTCATTCCTATAGATAAACGTGTTTTATAGAGTTTCCAATTCACGTCCAGAAAACCTGTATTGTCTCTTTTACAACAGCATATATCAGCCACTGAAGCAGCCACAAAAAATTTAAAAAGGCTAAATGATTATCACTATTTTGGATGATATCATGCTGTGCTGTACCTGGTGGTGGTTTCTTGGTCATGAGAGCAGGGAACTCTTCCTCCTTTTGAAGGGGTGGGTCTGTGTTTGGATGAGGAGTTACTGCATCTGCCTTCTTGTTAGCGGGTGGCGATTTCTCAGGCTTTCCATTAGCCAATCCGCTTGTCTGTGCTGCTGTCACTGCACTGGACAGAGGTTTGTTCAGAGACTTCTCAGGGACGTTCTCCTTTTGTGCAACTGTTTCCACTGAGATTGTATTTACAGGTGTTGTCGTCCCAGACAGTGAAGGGACAGACGTGAAAGGAGCAGCTATGTTCTTCTGCTGTTTTTTCTTCTTGCTGGCTTTGGGAGTAGGGAGGTCAGTGCTGGGGGTCGGGTTTGGAGAGCTGGAGGCCACAGCGGAGGGTTTGCTGTTGCCTCCTTTAACTGTGAGCAGAGAGGAGATATCCAACATGGTGGGCACTGTGCGGAACTCCTGCTGCGTCAGCCCTCCGCTCTCATCGTCTGACGATGGAGGAGATCTGGTAAATGCGGCTTTCCCATTCTCTCCTACCTTCTTTTTCTTCCGTGAAGATAAAGAACTTGAAGAGGAAAGGAGCTGAGGGCCAGAAGCTGCAGATGAAAGTGGTGGGGTAGGTCTGGAAGGAGGAGGAGGGTTAGTGACAGGTTTAGCTACAGCAGTGCTGTTGGACCAAGCTGAGTTGGTGCCTGTCGCAGGTTTGTGGGGCCGGATCTTGGACACAAGAGCAGGGAAATCCTCCTCTAGGAAAGATGATGTCTTCTTAGATTGGCCCGAGTACGCCGGGGTCATGGGAGACACAGCAGCAACAGTCGATAAGCTAGGAAAGTCATCTTCCTTTAGAGGAGGGGCTGCTGCAACTGCCACAAGAGCTGGCTTTACACTGGAGTGACAAATAAACAAAACATTTCAGCAACCAGTATAGATTAGGATATAAGAATTTAACTTTGTGATGAGTGGAAACCATTACCTGGAAGCAGCAGCTCTGGCTCCCAGAGCTGGGAAGTCATCTTCTTCCTTTGGATTACTACTCTTCATTGTTCTCACTGTTAAAATGGTGAAAAGAAAAATATACATTAGAGTCTCAAATGGTGCGTGTATCAGCCTTTACAGCTAAATCACTGGCTTCTGAAACTGCAACAAGACAAATGGAGGAAACTCTGTAACTAGATGCAACCTGGCGGTTTGCTTGTTGGTTTGATGTGTCTGGTACTGTGTCTCGGTTCTTCTGGTTCAGTCCTTTCTGTCTTCTCCTCTCGGATGTGTTTGGGAGCGCTCCTCTCCTGCATGGCTCCTCTCTCCTCCTGTCTATGCTTTGCCATAGACGCCCTAATAGCGGCTTCCATCTGCCTGTCCTCATCCTCTCTACAAAGACAAGAAGATATAAGCAAAACTATCATCAAACAGAATGGACTGGATTTTGACTGCTGCTGTATTTTAATATTTAATAGAAGAAAATACAAACAAACACACACACACACACATATACCAGTTTGGACTCACCTGGAGTACCTCCAACTCTTCTGCCCCCCCTGAGGACGCTCTCTTCCTCCTCGATTATGACGCGCCTCCTCATAGTCCTCACCGGACACCAGACCTAAACACAAGCATTTTCTTTACATTCATGGCCTGCAAATTATTCTTACATTCAAATAATCTTGGTAGAAAAGTTAGTAGAAAACTACAATTAAATCTTCTCCCACCTTCATTTCTCCTCTGTTGTCTTGGGGCGTAATTGAACTGCAGATCAATGTGGCGGTTCTGTCGAGCCTCTGCCCGGTTTTTGCTGTGTGCTGCAGCTTTGTGGGCCTTGTAGTCGATCTCAGTGCGGAATGCATGGGTGAACTGTTCAGTGGCACATCGGCCTTCTTCGCACAAGTAGTGACTCTCTCTGAAGTGCCTGCTCAAGTACTGGTAATCACTGTTGAGAGTGAGGTTAAATATAAAATCTGAAACGACTCGTTTAATGAACAGAATGTATGCATTTTATTTTATTTTTTTATACATTTAATGTACAATTTAAAACTGAGCATATCACATTAGACTATTACTATGTGTGTTGAACAACTATACAAACCTGTAGTATTCCTGAGAACCATCTGCATCACAGAAATGGCAGAAGTAGTGGTCCCGACGCAGGTGTTTCAGCAGCTCATCATTATCAAGGTAACGGTCATCACAGAACTTGCAGAGGGGGTGTCCTCTGTGACTGGTGTCATCTGGGTCTCCATGTGCTCTGTGACGTGCCAGTTCCTTACGGGTGTACCATTTACGCTCATAGGAGAAGATCTGGAGGAAGAAGTAAAGTTTTAAATCTGAGATCTGTGTGGAAATTGTCAGTTTGATGTTTTGAAATATACATTTTTTAAGTAGTTGTTAAGATTTTGTAGTTGTTCTGTTCACTTTTTATTTCAGAATGCAAAACAAAAATCAATAATCAATTAATTGTTTCTAACTGATTGAATAATTGGTACTTTGTGTTAACATTGTAAAGACTTGGTATACCTTCAGATGCTTTGTGCAGAGCTTGCAACTGAATAGCTCGTGCTGCTTCCTCATGTGCTGCTCCAGTTCCTCAAACCTGGAGAATATCTTAGGCTCTGGACAGCGCACGCACTCGGACAAGAGCAGATGCCTGTTAAAACACACACATCCACGTAGAAGAGTGAGAAGAAGAAGAGAGTTAGATTTAAGTTTGAACAAACTGTTTTACCAGAAACACCTGGTAAAACACATTCACACATTCTTTACTTGTAATATATTTACACATTAAACACACCTAATCATAGAGATTACCCTGATCAATACAGACAGACAGACAGAGGTAAAGACAAGAACTCGGCACAGAAGATTGTCATCATGAGGACAACGCAACACAGGAGTCTTTTCCTAATTAACATAACTACTTTTAGTCAAACAATTTTATATGGTTATACACTGCCTGTCAGGTACCATCTGGATTTAACTAAGCAAATAGTTAAGAGCCTCTCACTGGGTCTCTGTATTTTTATGCAGGTATGCTTGGCCTTGGAGCTGTATATCTCCAGAACCCAGTTGACTTGCCCAAAGTTCTTGCTGCATGTTGTTGTTGTTGTTTTTGTTGCCTGCTTTTCTTTTTCTTTCTCCTCTTTCCACTCACCCCAACTGGCAGATGGCCGCCCACCATGAGCCTGGTTCTGCTGGAGGTTTTTCCTCTCTACTCTTGCCTAAAGCTTGCTCAAATGGGATTGTTGGGTTTTCTATATAATGTTTTATACAATTATACTCTGTAAGGTTTTAACCTTCCTCTGTAATGTGCCTTGACATAACTTCTGTTGTGATTTAGTGCTATAGAAATAAAATTGAATTGAGTCGAGTTAAACAGAGGAGCATGGAGAAGCTAGTGTGAATTTATTATATCTAATGATAGAATTAGAGACTTTAAGCATTGTAACTTTAAGTTTTTCCTAATTCTATTAGATGATTCAACTTGGTGGAAGACAATCATTTACACTCTATGGGCGACACAGTCATAAACAGTGGAGCAGAACTGTACCTGTACTGAGCATAGATTTTCTCGTCACCAAAATAGATGTCATGTTTCTTCTCACAAGGGAATCGCTGGTAGGGCAGAGATGAGAAGACCTCCAATTTCTTTACGAACACCACCTAAAAACAACATGACAGCCAACCAAAACAAAATTATATCCAGAAACGTGATGAATAGACAAAGACTTAAAGCCTAGAGATTGGTTACAGTAATGCACAAAGTAGTGTGCTGGGACTTCTTAATAAATGTCTGTGTAAAAAGGTTGATGACACAGTTTTTTCTTTTTTCTTTCTGAAGGGAGTGGTTTATGGCCATGTTCTTGTAAGAATGACACCACCTGGCTGTGTTGACAAATTGGCTAAAGTCCATTTCACTACCTGTATCTCAGAAACTATTTCCGATTACGTAACAAAAACAATCAGTATTTAAATACACAACCGTGAGGAAAGAGCTAACGTTAGCAGGTCTCTCATTTAACGCCAACTCTTTAGTTTATGTGAAAGGTGACATGTTTTACTACAGCTCAATCCTTCAACACATTTTCTGTAAGAATCAGTAAACGAGACAGTGCTAAAGAAGCCGGTCAGACTAGCATGCTGTCATCTGTTTGACTAGCTAACATTAGTGCTAACATTCATGTATAGACTAGGTGGCGTTAGCCACCTTAGCTAAGCTAATGACAGTTCTACAGTCTTCGTGTCCCTTTCACAGAATCCACATTTATTGTAATCCAAGTTAAATCTAATATATAGAAAGTGAAGGGGTAGATAAATGTAACTCAAAATCACATATGGCGTGATAACGCAGCTAAATATATTTCCTTATCTTCTGATTTTAGGTTTAGCTAAGTAGCTAATGTTAGCTCTAACGTATATGTATGGGCTTCCTTAAGTTAGCGTTAGCTACCGTAGCTAAGCTAATGACAGCGAGACAAAAGTAGACACTGTTCGTTGCTAAAGTTGTGTCTTCAATGTCAAACATCTCTCTTACTTATTATAAACCCAGTTACTTTTATATTATACGAATTCAGATTATTCAGATTGCAATAAAGCTAACAGGACGATGAGGCCTAGCTAGCACCACCAGGTGCCATCCCCGATGTACAGTAGCGGAGCAACCCGTACCTTGTCGAGCTCCTCCCGGCACACGGCGCAGTACTTCTGCTCGCACAGCACCCTCATTTTGGTGGAGCAGCGGTAACAAACCGGGTGGTCACATTTTCCTAAGGCGAAGACATCGACATCCTGGCAGCAAAGAACGCAGTGTTTCTCTGTCTCTTTTGTAGGTGTTGAAGCCATGTTGTTAAAAAAAGGCACAACTCAGCCTTAATATTATTTTACGGAGAGACACAGCCGCTGAAGTGCTGACGTAATTATGAAAGTCTCTGCTGTCGCCGCGTCACGCAATTGACCTAGCAACGATCACTATAGTATGTGGATGGACCGACCGTGCTCCACCGCAGCGCTGATTATACCCATCCATCGTTTGTGTATTTGCGCAGGCGGTCATGACTGTTCCACGTGTGGTACAAATATGGAGTGTGCCGGTCGAAGTTTGTTCCACCTGAAAACATCGTGTTCACATTTGATCCACTCTCTGTTTAGATATAGCTTTTATTACTGTTTGACAGTTTAATTAACACAACTTTTTTATTTTATTTCTGGTTGGGTCTTTTTTTACCAGTTGCAGTGTTTTTTCTGAATGCTACTCATGTGATGTGAATCATTTATGGCTTAAGTTGATTCCAGATGTTTATTTTGGGCTTACATTTCAACAATTTAATTTGATTTATATACATTTATATGTTTAAACGATAACATTATAGATAAGATGACTTTTATTAATCCCACAGTGGGGAAATTGCTGTCTTTACAGCAGCAGAGGGAAGATGGAAGATGTTTAACAACAAACAGAAAAAAACCCCTGCAAAAATTTTTAAATTAAAAACAAATGTACATATTTGCAGTGCTTTGGGATTTCGATTTTGAGTGTGGAATAGTGCACCTCCCTTCACTATTCTAATCTGAAGTCGGAAACAACATCCCGACAAGCAAGCAGATTTTCATAAACAAGGTAGATAGGATTCACAGTGCAGATATCTACAGTGCATTTGTGACTAGTCAAAACTATAACTGAGGATATCCGCAACTACATTTTGACTAGTCACAATTCCAATTAAAGATATCTGTAATTCAGTTTTGCCTATTCGTAAAGTTAATTCCAGATATCTTTATATCTAGTAAAAATTCAAATTATAGATATCCTTAATGGTATTTTGACTGCTCATAATTCCAATTAAAGATATCTTTGATTTGGCATATTTAAAAGATATCTTAATTATATTTTTTGATGTCCCAAACATAGATATTACTAGTCGCAATTCAATTGTAGATATCTTTAATTGGAATTATGAGCAGTCAAAACTGCATGTTGATGTCATTTCTTCTCATGATGATGGGAAGTCCAGGATAGAGTCGGCTCTCTTAACCAACTTGTTAAGTGTCTTCTTGTCTCTTTCCGTACTGCCCCTCTCTGTTATTAGTCCAAACCAGTTTATTGTTGAGCTGAACACCAATGTATTTAAAGGTGTCCACAATCTCAATGATGGATGAAGCTTTTTAGATTTTTCTTTCTGTGTATTTTCAATGTACATCTTTTCTTTTTGGGTTGACTAGCGAATATCCTGTTGACAGTATTAGTCAAATAAACATATTAGTGAACTACCTACTTATGAAATTGACATCTTTCACACAGAGTGGTATTATGACTGACATTGAAGTACACCAGACACTGTTGAATCATTGTTTACATGAGCAGTCAAGATTGAGATTGAGTCACAAAAGTCTCTATAGGTCATCCATTAAATAAATGTGTTCTAGCCCACATCCATTCACCCAGATTGTAATCTGATTGTCACCTTACTTCAACATACTGCTATGTTGAATACCCAGTGTAATATTAAGATTTTCAGAAGCCTCAATAATTATAAAATGGAAGAAGCTGGGAACCACCAGGACCTTTGGTTCAGGTCAAAATGAGTAACCACACTAGATGAAAATACAAGATTATATAGATATATGTATACTTATAATCACTGTATACTCATCTGACTGGATTTAGATAACTATAATAAATGTGACACCCGGTGTAATCAATAAAGGTCCTGTTGAGCAGCCTGTATATAAAGTCTAGTTTATATACAGTATTAATTTACTATTCTGTACTACTTCTCTACTTTTTATACAGTCTCTGGTGTGATGATGTGGAGTAATAGCAGCTGGTTGGAACCTCAAGTGGAGAAACCACAGTTTCCCATAATTCACAGTTTGCATGGAATAGATTTGTACTGTTCTCATGTGTCGTTTATCTCCCTGTATCACGGATCTGTTACAACAGTTGTCACTGGTGCAGCGCTGGTTTTCAGCTGATCCCACATTCCTGAACGTGGCCATTAGAGTTGTAACATGCAAAGCGCCTCGGGTTACAACACGTGATTTAAAAAACAAAGATTTAAAAACACAAATACCATCACAAAACCAGATTGTGGGACACTGTACTGCACATGGTATGCAGTCTAAGTATATTACTTAATATTGATGCACAATTAACGATTTAAATGTCTAATTGAATTGATGATGAATTGATTATCTTAATTTTTAGCTTATATAAATTATGTTTTAAGCAAACCTACCTACTAGTACCTACGTTTAATCGTCTTAGATTAATTTGGAAAATGCTCCGACCTCTCAAACTTCTATGCTATTATAAAAAATACATAAGGCAGGTACCCTGGGTTCTTAGCATCATGGGAATTGTAGTCCAAATTCGAGGCCAACTGATGCGTCAAGTCTATTGATACACTACATTACCCACAAGGCTGGAGACTCTCATGCGTCAACAGCAATCACGGTTGTATCTCGAACATGGCGTCGCTGGGAAGGAGGCGCGGTGTCCCAGTAAGCAGGGAGAGGTCAGTTACTCCACATCTTGGTTATTAAACGAGAAAGTTTTAGAACAGTACATCGTTTTGTCGTTGTCATCATCTGCCAGATTATAAACATTTATATCGCTTAGGATTTAAAGTTAAACGCCAACACGATAGGTCGGAATTTTATCCCATGGTTGGCTAACGTTAGCAGGCTAACGTGTACTGCTAGCAAACGTTAGCGAGGAAACAAACTAGCAGCTCATGTGATGTTTTGGTTGTTTCTCGCCAACCGGTTAAGTGGGTGAAAAGTTGCCGTTAACCGTGCGGTAGTTCGACATGTCACGGCTCAGATGCTACACGATCTAGCCCGGTGGTGTTGTCCATTGTGTTTGTCGACCTGTGCTGAAAGTAAAACCGTCCTAACTTAGCTTACCAGTCTTTCAACTTTCTAATGTTACAGTCCAAGCGACTTAGCTAACAGTTCACCCATCGTCTAGTATATTATACTCATTGTTTTGTGATCTAAAATAAAAGTTCACCTCCTTTTTG
The DNA here is from genome assembly GCF_900324465.2 of Anabas testudineus. Taxonomy (NCBI): domain Eukaryota; kingdom Metazoa; phylum Chordata; class Actinopteri; order Anabantiformes; family Anabantidae; genus Anabas; species Anabas testudineus. Next base: position 18,038,998 of record NC_046617.1, on the reverse strand, counting down.
TGCTTTAGTCAATGTCTCGATGTCTTTGAGCCGAAAACGACTGGTACTTAAGTTATCTAGCTAACGTTAACGTTAGTGATTAGCGTTATCTTGTCAACATGTAGCTGCTGGAAGGCCTCAGAGTGTTGACACTGATCCATACACATATTTAATATATATGAAGATAATTTATAAATTAACCTCGAACATATTCTGTTTACATTGGCGTGACAACCGAAAATATTCTCAATTCATCAACTGGACGATCGGCAATAGCGAGTTAATTGTTGTAATTTATTTGGCAAACTAAAATAACACAGAGATGCTGGTTACCAATTTACATTTTTGATTATTTTGATATATTTTTTATATTAGCAAAATCTTAAAATAACCATAAGATTTAAAAGTTCAATTAGTTACAATGTGTTAATCATAAAATAATGTAAGATGTGAGGCCACAGGTTTATTATGTGGCTTCCCTAAAAGAGAAAGATTGACAACAATTATAATCCAAGGAAAATCCAAGCAACACATGTTCAGTGAACACCCTTACACTTACCAGAATCTTCAGAGATTCTAGATTAGTGTACAGACTAGAAAATAGTTTTCATTGATAATTACATCCTGGGAAGTTTATAAAATCATCTTATTCTTAGATATACTGTGTATTAGTCTGTCTCTCACCATTTTCCTTGTGTTTTTCTGTTTCTTCACAGGGGAGTGATGGCGGCGACAGACTGCTACATTGTGCATGAGATATACAATGGGGAGAATGCACAGGACCAGTTTGAGTATGAGCTGGAGCAGGCACTGGAGGCCCAGTATAAATACATTGTTATTGAGCCCACACGCATCGGAGATGAGACGGCCCGTTGGATTGCCGTGGGCAACTGCCTGCACAAGACGGCCGTATTGTCAGGTGCTGCTTGCCTGTTGACGCCGCTTTCACTGCCAGTTGAATACTCTCGCTACGTGGCGTTGCCGGCTGGTGCCCTCAGTGTGGCTTGTGCTGCCCTCTACGGGATTTCATGGCAGTTCGACCCCTGCTGCAAGTACCAGGTTGAATATGACAGCCAAAAACTCTCCCGGCTGCCCCTGCATACACTCACCTCCTCGACACCCGTGGTATTGGTACGCAGGGATGACATCCACAGAAAGAGACTCCATAATACGATAGCACTGGCTGCCCTGGCGTATTGCGCCAAGAAGATCTATGAACTATATGCAGTATGAGTGCACTCTGAAGAGGGTTTAAGAACCAACAGAAAAAAGGAAAAAACAAAAAACAGAACCTGTCCATCCCCCGATGTAAGAAAAGTGGAAGTCACGATCAGGCCCAGCAGTTAGCTCCACATATGTGGTGGGTGCTTCCATTTTGGACTTTGATCAGAGGGATATAGTTAAAACTAGAAGGAATTGTTTTTTCCCTTACACTTCTTTACTTCTATGTGACAACAACAGCACACTTATCTCCATAGTACTCTCGCGCCTCCTCCCCTGCGCCCTCCGCCTACATCCTTGACACACAGCAAGCTAGTGCACAAGGGTATAGCAGCAGTTCCTCTGGACTGAATTGTATTGCGGTTGAAACAACCATGTTTTGAGTACCAAGCTCTTTCCCCCTTCCCTCATAGTTTTACTGTACTCCTTTCTTGCTGATCAGTACATTGCCCTTTCATTAAATATTAGGATATTTCAAACTCACTTTTCTGTATTTTATTTTACTTTTTTCATTAAATGTATTCTACATAATGTCCAGAAAACAGCAAAGAGCTGCAACTTATTTCAGATTGTGTCCTACTTGCATAGATTTTGGTTCAGTGTCGTCTTTTGGGGGTGATATTTCACACTTGCGTCTAATGTATATTACATTAATATCAAGCTAAGCTCTCAACATGGGCATTTTAATTTGTACAGCAAATTCTAAATTAATATATAATTTTTTACCTCTGTCCAATAATCCGATCAGCAGGTTAAATATTTTGGGCCATATGAGGAGGCAATAATAACACAAACAAGAATGGATGAGTTATGATATAATATTTTCCATTTGAATTAATGGGCTATTGGTAACTAATATTGTCAGGGTCACCAGATTTACCAGAAGTCAAATAAATTAGAAAAAAATATGTAACTCTCGTTAAAGGTCCACAAGAAATGTGACAGAAATAATTTGTAACTTATTTTGTGGTTTGAAAACTCATCCTTTCAGGAAGGTGCACTCAGTTACGATGCCAACAAACAGCCACAATTTCTTTTACATATAACAGTGTAAGTGTTGTGCTCCATGACATTATTTTGTCAACCATTTGAAACATGAACAGGGGATATATAACACAATTTATACTAGTTTGAGAGCATGTTCTAGTTTTGAACATGAAACGTGCTGTTTACTCTGACGAATGTCATCTGATTGACCTGACATTTGAACAACACAAGGTGCTTTTTTATTTTTAAATCTTAGTGGTGCTTACATGGGTATAAATGTATAGTTTCTTGATAATTGTGTACCATGTTTGAGTGCAGCACCTCAGACAGGTGAGACTCAGGCTGTTGGCTTTAACGTGGAAAAGATTCAGTTTGCTTTGCTGTGCCCTTTCTTTACATCAACGCATTGACTTTGCATGCACAACTTCTGGCCACGTGTTGGACTACGGAGGTGTTCTGCAGCCCACACATTTCCCACTCAGTCATTTTGAAATAAAATAAAATGCATTTATGCAAACAAAGAGTATTCCCAACGTTCCGGTGCCTTTCATCATATGTGTACTTTATGAAAGAGGGCAGCAAAAGACATCCTAGTTTGCTGATGTGAGGCCAGAGCATGCTAATTATCTGTCAGCTGATGCTGCTGGTGATCCACAGGAGGATCTGCCTGTTTGATGTACTGGCTGTTGTATCTGCTGCTGGGTCTGCTGGCACAGGGAAGCCCCCTGTCATCATAGAAATCCTATTTAATTAGACACTACATGACAGGTTGGTATCCCTCTACTGGTAATCATGGTAAAAACAAGACACTTCTCCAGTTAGTCTAAATTTGTTTCCCACTACTTTTAAGAAATCACATTACACAGTCCGAGGATTACAGACCTCACACCTCTTACAATAAAACATAGACTCTAATATTTCGTTGGACCACGGCTCACATTCACCATGGCATCGTTTTGAAAAGCTTCTGCAACGTCACATTTATTCTCGTCCAGAGTTGCATTAACCTTTCTCCAAGATCTTGTACGGATGATGGGAGAGTCGGACGCTGCACTACGTCTTCTCCAGCACATCCCAAAGATTCTCAGTGGGGTTCAGGTCTGGACTCTGTGTTGGTCAATCCATGTGTGAAAATAATGTGATGTTCTTCAAAATACACAATTTATACTCATGAACACACCTCATTCACATAGCACCTTTATCAAATCTAGTTCACATTCCAGTCAATGCAATAAAAGATGTCCACATGACCTCAGTTACATTAGTTATACTGTAAACATGTTAATGCAATGATGGAAAATATTTCCAGGTAACAGCTATGTAACAACATCCATCTACTACAGTGGCTATAAAATGTATTTACCCTTACTGGAAGTTTCCACTTTTAATTTTTTTACAATATTGAATTATGGATGCTTAAGTTATTTTCTTTTCTGACAAAGAAATTTAAAAAAATATTATTTAATGTCTGAGTAAAAACAGATCTCTGATTAAAAATAACAGATAACCATAGAGGTGGTGAGTTAGCACATTTACTCAAGTAGTGCACTTAATTACAATCTTGAGGTACTTCATCACATTATTATTCTAATCTACAATTCCTTTTGATTGTTTTTATATCTGCTCCAATTAAAAGAGGCAAATATTGTATGGTTTAGTCCATTTATCCAATGGTTTTAATTACTAGTTAATTTGCAGATGCACTTTTTTTTTCATACCAAATAACTGAGAAATTATAATTATTCTTTGGATCCCTTCTTAGGACTCTATACTAGTTATCAACAATATCATATTCAATATTTTTAAATACATAGTTTTCTCAGTGGAGTACTTGTAGTTTTGTACTTAGCACATTTAAAAGCATTCACCTGTGTAGTACTTCAGCTTGAGTAAAGATTGTGACGTGATACCTGTAGCTGGAGTAATTGTAGTGTTAAAAGTGTTAAAAGTTTACTAATGAATATGAATAATTAATATCTGAGCGAAGCTACACATGAGCCCATGTGTTTCCTGTGCATCCTCTGTCGGGGCTACTGACCCAGGAAGACTGCAACTCCCATGATTCCCCGCGGCGAGCTGCCGTTAGCCGTTAGCGAAGCTCAGTCCGGTTCCGGTGTCTGGTTCCGCTGTCAGTCCACCGGGAGCTGCCCGTCTGTCACCGAATCTCGCTTGTGTTCTGTAAGTTACAACTAAACAACAGCTCAGATGAGCGATTCCAACAAAAAAAACATTTATTTATGAATCAGTGGTTTGTCACATTGTGGATGTTAGCTAACATTAGCTTAGCCTCACAGCTCTGTCATTAGCCAACTGCTTAACTAGTTTAACGTTGAGCCAACTCAATATAACTAAATATGCTGTTATTTAACTCTGAAAACCGTTTAACTGTATAATTCTAGGCCGAGTAATTGTGGTTAGAAATTAAAAATATGATCAAAAAATAAAAATTACAACTCTGCTACTGTTTTTCCAATAAAAAATAGCAGTATGTATTGAGATTATGGAGGATGGACCTCTATTATATCAAAGCTTGTATCTGTTATGGTACATTGGAGTATACCTTTACTAAATAATCACCTTTCTCTGTATATTTTTCACTTGCTTTTGTCATTTTACCTACATGTCCACACTTAACTGGCTTAACTGAATCATTTGGACATTAAAACATCCACCGTATGGAGGTTTGGTACCAGGCTGTTGGAGCTCAGAGAACACACACGTCAGGATAACAGCCTGTGGATGTTTTCACACCGTAATTTAATATGGTCTTATGAAGTTGATGCTGATTTGTTATTTGCTGGTAAATATCAAATATTAATCTTTTTAAACTAATAAACCTCTCTTTTTAAATCTTGTTTCTGGTGGTAGCAGGCAGGGTGGTTGTCAGCCATGGAGCGTTTCATGGGAGGAGGAATGCTGCCTCTGGTTTTGGGAAGTGCAGCGATCTTTTTGCTCTATCGGATGCTTGTGCGTCTCAGACCAGGAGCCGCTCTGCAGGATGCTGTTGTGGTCATTACAGGCGCCAGCTCTGGACTCGGGAAAGGTCGGCCCGGTTGTTTCTTTCTCACTTCAGCTGGCATGTAGTGTATATGTGCGATAATGTGCCAGGTGCTTTGGTATACACCCTGAATAATACATGTGTTCTTTGTGTTGTAGAGTGTGCACGGGTCTTCCACGCTGCAGGTGCACGCCTTGTCCTGTGTGGACGAGATGCAGCCCGTCTGCAGCAGGTGGTCCAGGAGCTCACAGGAAGTGCAACCAACACACACTGCCAGGTGTGCACACTGTAATTCAAACAACTGGACCATGAATATTTCCGTGTATTTCCCATACATTCTTTGATTTGTGGTTTATCATCAGCTACGGCCACATTTCAAATCACATTCAGAGAGATAACTGGAGAATCTATAATCTCATGTGGGACGGACCACTTCTTTGGCATAATACAGAAACAAACTATCTAAAAATTAAAAAGGGCTTTTCATCTTATTTAGTTTTCATCTCCTGTTCTATTCTGAGAGCCTGATATAAATCTACATGAAAAGACATCCAGTTTAACTTAGCATTTCACACTATGTAAGGATTACAAACTGATGAGAAACAGCTTGAATAATGATGCAGACGTGTGATAGATTTTTTTTTTTGTCGCACCATCAGACTCACAGTCCCAGCACTGTTATCTTCGACCTGGCTGACACAGACACAGTAGAACGAGCTGCAGCGGATATCCTGAAATGCTACGGACAAGTGGACATTCTCATCAATAATGCTGGAATCAGTTACCGTGGCAACATACTGGATACCCACCTTTCAGTACAAAGAGATGTTATGGAAACAAATTACTTTGGGCCCATTGCTCTAACCCAAGGTCGGTGTAATTTTATATCTGTAATTCTTGTTTGTTTTGGTGACACTGATAAAAAGACATGTTGGAGCTTTTTATAAACATTTTCAGATTTCCCAGGAAAGAAGGTTTATGGGGACCTACACAGTGTGTTAGATTAGTCAGTGATTTCTCTATCCGCGTGGTTCTCTCTCCTCTGTTCACAGCTCTCCTGCCCTCCATGGTTTGCCGGCGAAGTGGCCACATCGTTGTCATCAGCAGTGTCCAGGGGAAGTTAGCCATTCCTTACAGATCAGCTTGTAAGTTGGTTTTACTTATTTGATAAAAAAAAAAAACTTGAGTTTTCAGTGTATTGGTTGAAATTAAATAAAGCAGCTTGCTCTTGTTTGTCCACACCGTGAGCCAGATGCAGCATCCAAGCACGCCACCCAGGCCTACTTCGACTGTTTACGGGCAGAGATCGATCGCTTTGGGATTCCAGTGACCGTCATCAGTCCTGGCTACATCCGAACCAACCTGTCGGTGAATGCTGTCACAGGGGACGGCTCAAAGCATGGAGGTGAGAAGATTTAATTCAATTCAATTCAATTTTATTTGTAGAGCGCTTTTTACAATTGACATTGTCACAAAGCAGCTTTACACAACCAAAGAACAGTACATGAACAGTGAATGTGTATGAATCATAATAATCTGATTGTCCCTGGATGGAAGATGGATCCATGTGATAAATATGCAGCTGTAGAGGAAGTCGGGAGGGGCAAACGTTTTTTTACTGCAACGAACAACAACTGATGTGTGTAAACAAATCAGGATTGGTATACAGGTAGAGTTTAAAGGTTTGCCTTGTTTAAAATAAAGTCAATCAAAATCTGATACCCCTCTGCAACACCAACAACAATATATATGTTTCTGTAGTTTTAGAAAGTCCGACATGTTGGTTCGTCTTCACTACAGAATCTCGTCTGTTTCAGATGTTGTTTTTTTCTCAGTTACACTTTCAATCTAATCTTAGATTAGAATCTAAGATTATAACCTTAAAATTTTTGATCCAGCACCTCCAGTACTAACACACGAGTAAGTACGCTTTAATTTAAGGAAATTAAAGCTGTAATTCCACTTTGTCAGATACAAATATAAAATTTAATAAAACAGAAGGATAAAATAAAAAAATCTAGCCACAGGGGTTGCAAGCCAGTGATTTCTGTGCCGGTCCCAAGCCCGGATAAATAGAGAGGGTTGCGTCAAGAAGGGCATCCGGCGTAAAAATGGCCAAAATAACCATGCGAATCATTCACAAGACTTTCATACCGGATCGGTCGAGGCCCGGGTTAACAACGACCGCCACCGATGCTGTTAACCTACAGGGTGCCGGTGGAAATTTGACTACTGTTGGTCGAAGAAAGAGGGGAGGCAGAAGGGTTCGTGGTCAGAGAGAGAAGGGGAAAGGCAGGAACATAGATCTGAGAATAGGGACTCTTAACGTTGGCACGATGACAGGGAAAGGCAGAGAGCTGGCAGACATGATGGAGAGAAGGAAGGTAGATGTTCTGTGTGTGCAGGAGACAAGGTGGAAGGGAAGCAAGGCACGTAGTATTGAAGGAGGATACAAACTGTTCTACCATGGTGTGGATAGGAAGAGAAACGGGGTAGGAGTGATCTTGAAGGGGGAGTTTGTAAACAGTGTTCTAGAGGTGAAAAGAGTCTCAGACAGGGTGATGAGCCTAAAGCTAGAAATTGAAGGGGTGATGATGAATGTAGTCAGTGGGTATGCGCCACAGGTTGGCTGTGAGTTAGAAGAGAAGGAGAGATTCTGGAGTGAGTTTGATGAGGTCATAGAGAGTATCCCCAGAGGAGAGAGACTAGTTGTTGGAGCAGACTTCAATGGGCATGTTGGTGAGGGCAACAGAGGTGATGAGGAGGTGATGGGCAGGTTTGGTGTGAAGGAAAGGAATCTGGAAGGACAGATGGTGGTGGACTTTGCTAAGAGGATGGAAATGGCTGTAGTCAACACTTACTTCCAGAAGAGAGAGGAACATAGAGTGACATACAGAAGTGGAGGTAGGAGTACACAGGTGGACTACATCCTATGTAGACGAGGTCATTCGAGAGAGGTTAGTGACTGCAAAGTGGTGGTAGGAGAGAGTGTAGCCAGACAGCACCGCATGGTGGTGTGTAAGATGACTCTGGAGGTCAGGAAGAAGAAGAGAGGGAAGACAGAAAAGAAGACCAAGTGGTGGAAGTTAAAGAATGAAGAAACTTGTGAGGAATTCAGACAGAAGTTGAGACAGGTTCTTGGTGGTCAGGAGGAGCTTCTAGATGACTGGGAAACTACAGCAGAGGTTATCAGGGAAACAGGTAGGAAGGTGCTAGGTGTGTCATCTGGAAAGAGGAAAGAAGGTAAAGACACTTGGTGGTGGAATGAGGAAGTACAGGAATGTGTCCAGAGGAAGAGGTTAGCTAGAAGGAAGTGGGATGTAGAAAGGACTGAGGAAAGTAGACAGGAGTACAAGGAAGCGCAGCGTAGAGTGAAGAGGGAGGTGGCAAAGGCCAAACAGAAAGCTTACGATGAGCTGTATGACAGGTTAGACACAAAGGAAGGAGAGAAGGACTTGTACAGGCTAGCCAGACAGAGAGATAGAGATGGGAAGGATGTGCAAAAGGTAAGGGTGATTAAGAACAGAGATGGAAAGGTGCTAACAACCCAGGAGAGTGTGCAGAAAAGATGGAAGGAGTATTTTGAGGAGCTGATGAATGAGGAAAATGACAGGGAAAGAAGGGAGGAAGATGTGGATGTTGTGGAGCAGGAAATAGCGGAGATTGGAAAGGATGAGGTTAGGAAGGCTCTGAAAAGGATGAAGAGTGGAAAGGCTGTTGGTCCTGATGACGTACCTGTGGAGGTGTGGAAGTGCTTAGGAGAGACAGCAGTGGAGTTTCTAACCAGTTTGTTCAATAGGATTCTAGAGAGTGAGAAGATGCCTGAGGAATGGAGGAGAAGCGTTCTGGTTCCGATCTTTAAGAACAAGGGTGACACGCAGAACTGCAGCAACTACAGAGGAATAAAGTTGATGAGTCACACAATGAAGCTGTGGGAAACAGTAGTGGAAGCCAGGCTTAGGAAGAAGGTGGAGATTTGTGAGCAGCAGTATGGTTTCATGCCCCGTAAGAGCACCACTGATGCCATTTTTGCTTTGAGAATGTTGATGGAAAAGTACAGAGATGGTCAGAAGGAGCTGCATTGTGTCTTTGTAGATTTAGAGAAGGCGTATGACAGGGTGCCGAGGGAGGAGCTGTGGTACTGTATGAGATCGTCGGGAGTGGCAGAGAAGTACGTCAGACTAGTTCAGGACATGTATGAGAGAAGGATGACGGTGGTGAGATGTGCTGTAGGTCAGACAGAGGAGTTCAAGGTGGAGGTGGGACTACACCAAGGATCAGCTTTGAGTCCCTTCTTGTTTGCTATGCTGATGGACAGGCTGACTGATGAGGTCAGACAGGAATCTCCCTGGACAATGATGTTTGCGGATGACATTGTGATTTGCAGTGAGAGTAGAGAGCAGGTAGAGGAACAGCTGGAGAGGTGGAGGTTTGCTCTGGAAAGAAGAGGCATGAAGGTCAGTCGTAGTAAGACAGAATACATGTGTCTGAACGAGAGGGATCAGGGTAGAAATGTTAGGTTACAGGGGGCTGAGGTGAAGAAGGTACAGGAGTTTAAGTACTTGGGGTCAACAGTCCAGTGTGATGGAGAGTGTGGAAAAGAGATGAAGAGGAGAGTGCAGGCAGGTTGGAGCGGGTGGAGGAAAGTGTCAGGAGTGTTGTGTGACAAAAGAGTGTCAGCAAGACTCAAAGGAAAGGTGTACAAGACAGTGGTGAGACCAGCTCTGCTCTATGGGTTAGAGACGGTAGCAGTGAGACAGAGACAAGAGGCTGAGATGGAGGTAGCAGAGATGAAGATGTTGAGGTTCTCCTTAGGAGTGACCAGTTTAGACAGAATAAGGAACGAGTACATCAGAGGGACGGCTCACGTTGCCTGTGTTAGCGACAAAGTCAGAGAGGCCAGACTGAGATGGTTCGGACATGTTCAGAGGAGGGATAGTGAGTATATTGGTAGAAGGATGTTGGAGATGGAGCTGCCAGGCAGGAGGACAAGAGGACGACCAAAGAGGAGATATATGGATGTCTTAACAGAGGACATGAGGTTGGCTAATGTTAGGGTAGAAGATGTTCATGAAAGATTTAGGTGGAAAAGGATGATTCGCTGTGGCGACCCCTGATGGGAAAAGCCGAAAGAAGAAGAAGAAGAAGGATAAAATAAAAAATTAAAACAAGAGGAATAACATCCTAGTAGCTCACCAGTTTAGTTTAGCTGTTGAACTGCTGACCCTTTCTTGCTTCACTCTTTTCAGTTTTGGATAAAACCACAGCTATGGGTTGGGACCCCAGGGATGTGGCCTATGCGGTTCTGAGGGCTGTCCGTCACAGGAGCAAAGATGTGGTTTTGGCTGGACCTGCTCCCTCCGTGGCCATTTACCTCCGCACACTGTGGCCTTCACTTTTCTTCAAACTCATGGCGTCTCGTGCTCGAAAGGAGCAGAAGATGAAGGACGAGTGAGAGCTGATGCAGCTGCAGGTGAGAACCAGTGGCTCTGATGGTTTTGGAGGCCAAACAGAGACGAGTTGCACCTTTTCAGCAACACTGTTTGCAGTGTTAGGAGAATCTGAAAGCAACTAAAAACCAACAGGTCCAACTGATCTGCAGCTGAGCAGGTCACTAAAGCTGTGCTGTGCCACTTGAACTGAGTTGTCTTCAGGATCAGTGTTTACAAGTATCTATCTACCAGAGCACTGTTCAATTCATAGGCTCAGAATAAAAATAAAAAATAAAATATCTACACTTGACTGTGGAAAAGTGTCAGGTGTTAATCACTTAACCTGCACTGAAATGTAAAATTAAAAATATAAATCAGTGTGAATCTTTACATGTATAATACACGTATCTGTCTAATGAATATTATGTATAAAACCTTGACTTTTAATGTTTTTCAGCTTCATCAAAATCCTTATTACTGAATCAGAGTATTCAAAGGTTATGTGGTTGTGTGTTTCCTGTTGATTTCATCAGGCTACAGGTTATATTTAATACATTTACTGTAAATACCAAGCTGCATCTTAGTATATCTAAAAAGTCTGCTAAATAACCAATGGAATACACTAAAAAAATGAATTAATTTACTGACTCTTTCTATTGACTCTCCCTTTTTAAATATACATGTGGATTGTCACACATTAAATGATCAGTGCAAGTATGAACCCTGAAAGTTCTTTTCCTGAAGCTAGTTCAGTTTTTCTGAGCACAAATGTATTCAAATATGTATCTAAAGCTAATACGAGGCTTCAGCACTCAGAGTTAATCAACTCAAGTGCATATTTTCCAAAATGAAGGTAGAAACGTGTAGTAAAGGCAACGGAGGGATAATTTGTACCAAAACGTGTGATTCATGGTTGTAGCCTTTTACTGGCATCACATATTTTTGCAGAGGGAAAACTGTGTTTTGTCCCCATCACTTTAATTAAAGTATATTTTGTAGATCTTAAAGGCCTTTATGAACAGAATCCTGCTTCCTGACTATATAAGTACAGCAGAGGTAGATGTATTAAGCAGATGTATCCTAGTACTGTTGCTCTATTGATAATTACTTTTTACACTTCTCACACTTTCTGAACTCATTGTGAGATTTTCATCAACTCAAAAACACATTTACAACTTAGTAAAATGTGCGAAGTGTGTGACCATTTCCTGAAGTGATTATATGTTGTTTGTGCAAAGGAAAAAACTGTTTCAGTTAGTTTACTATAAAACACAAAGGTTAAAAAAAACATTTCTTCAGCCACGTTGTCTCAGTTGGGGTGCAGCGCCTGATGTTTCTGGGTCATCTGTAACATATAGTGACCAGTGAACGCTGAAGGGGATTATTAAAACAAAGTGTTGTAAATACATAGAGGAAGGAAACACTGCTTATCTCCGTCCAAAAAAAAAAAAAAACTGCTGTTAGATTTCCTGTTGAAGTTGAGCAGTTTTCTGTGTTTCATCACTTTGTCCAGTCCAGACGAGAACATCACAACCCTGCTTTCTATTCCTGTTTAACTAATTAAAAAAGTTGTAATGCTTTGATAGGTTTTATCTTTTAATCAGTGCAGTCAGAGATTCAGCCTGAGAGAACTAATTGCTGGTAATAACCCAAAGACCACACGCTTCGTTTACATGAACAAATGAGTGGTGAATGAGTTTCACCAGAAAGAACGTAAGACAAGAAGCAACAGGCTGATTTTATAACCATCTTTATACACAGAATAAAAACACCTTTTACAAACTGAAGATTTTAAACAACAGATTCTTCCTTTTTTAGATGTTCTCTTAATATTAAATTAAACAGAAAACACTTTCTGAAATGTTAACAATAAATAGTCCAAATAACAATTTACATTATGTTACAAAAGCGCAGTAAATACTGGAATTGACATTTGTACAAATAAATCCTTCAACAGGAGGAAAGAAAAAAACAAAAACGTGCCAGATTCAAAGACGAAACCTGCTGTTTATTCGTTCCTAGGATTCATCCCCGTCGTTTATCTAGTGTGAGAAGATGAAACCTTTTTTTCCAGACGCTTTTCACAAATGAATCAGTATCAAGATCTTTTGCATTGTAGAGCCAAAACCCTCGGGTCTGCATCAAAGAGACAAACACTTTAAATCCCATCTGTAGGACAACAAGAGCTTATCGAGTTGTTTACAATACTGCATATTGATGATTATTCACATGGTACGTGTGTATTCTCTGTAAACAGTTAGAGAAAATATTTAAACTCATCCATTTACCTTCAACGTTATCGCAGAGGTTAAAGGGATGGTGTTTAGAAGCCAGTTATGTTGACATTACCAATAGTGTTCTGCATTAGTACTTATTAAAAGAGAATTAATGTTTTAAACAACCAATCAGAGCGTTTCACTAGTGATTAAAGGCGAGTGTCAACTCTGGCTTTAGTGTTCGATTTCATTACAATACTACTGCTCATGGGCTTTAAACAGAGTGGGGTCTCTTAGAAGACATTTTAAACTTTAGTCAACCTTTTCCTGATATGGACTGTATGACACAAACAGAACAGTGTTACCTTCACTGTAGTTGTTTTGTGAATTAGACCCAAAATAAATGTTTGGCTATATTAACGTAAAATAAGAAACAGCAACTGAAATATGATGATTCAGCTGAAAAATGAAGTTGGTATTTCTTTGCATTCTGATAAAGCATCAACAAACCAACCTAAAGGCTGTTTCAAGCCGTAAATCTCTGAAAACGTCATGAAGCGAATGGCGTTGGATTGCGATATGATTTCAGCACAAAACATTCCTGCTGCCAAATGAAGTCAACCAACAAAAAGCTGCCATTTTGCACACGGCTGTAAAAACCTGATTCCAAACACACGCGGCAGGTTATGTTTCAAAAACGCAACCAATTAAACCTGAACTGATGAAGATGAGGAGAACGTGAAATGGAGGGCAGCAGCTGTGCCTTGTTCCACTTTTGAAATTGAAACAAAACAGGAGACTGTATGAAATATCTGGTCACATTTAACTTTCTAAATCCTTATACAGCAACTATTTACCACCTGCTGGGATCTGAACTGCACATTTTGGCAGATTTACACATTTTGGGGGTCGATCTGAGAGACGAGAAGACAAACAAACACACATACATACACACACAAAGAGCAGGAAAAGACATAAAAGATCAATGAAAATATTTTGTTTAGATATGGCATAGTATTTTTCCTGTACATGAGGTTGTGTTTTGTAAACGCATTTGTTTTTCTAAAGTGTTTTTTTTAAAGGGCATTTCACCTTAAAGAACAGTTCAGTGGAACCAACACGTTTTGAACAGTGGTCTAGGTTCACTGTTATTATTGCACTTTTACAAAAAGGGCAGGGACGATGGCTTTTTGGGGGGGTGGGGGGCAGGCGTTTCCCCACTATCCAGGAGGATAGACGTATCAACTCCACACGGCTGTAGGTCAGTGGGGGCAGGTCCTGTCTTCCTCAGGGAGGTGGGATGGAGGGCTCAGTCACGGCGAGCTCCTGAGCCAGGTCGTTAAAGCGAGCGATGTAGTCCACGCTGCTCTCACTCATCATACAGGCGAGCTGAGAGTCCATCTGCAGACACAACCAGTGAACAGTCACACAACTATCTGTTTGTGGCAACATGTCCAGTTAATTAACATGCAGCAGCTATTAAGAGTTAACTTTTAAATTTTCCTGTGTACCATGGGATCATTTAACGATCACTGAATTCAACTTAAAAACCTGATGATTCATAAACTAGCACTTAAATTCCTGCCTCAGTACAAAACACATTTACGGCTACAAATTTGGTTTTGTTTTTACATTTTGAAAATGTTATGAACAGTTCCTTTTTTCCAGCTGTCACTGAGTTACTGTGATACTGAAGACGTCTTTAACCAGTTGATCCTCAGGAATCTTCTGCTCCACTAAGGTCTCAGTCTTCAAAGTCAGCAATGCATTGTTTTTACTCTTTTCTACCCTTACAGTCAAGTGCAGCTTACCTCTGCCACATCGGGAAGGCCGCGGGACTGGAAGGAATCATGGGAGTTGCAGTCCAGGAGGCTAGGACCAAGCAAAGCTGTGCCACTCGAGGGGCCAGAGGGGGTTAGGGTGGTCCGCCTGCCCTTATCAGGAGTCACCATGCTGGCTGGAAGGAGAAAAGAGGAACATTAATGATACACTGCCCGTCCAAAAAAAAAAAAAAAAAAAAAAAAAAAAAAAAACTCTGTCTGAAGAAAAGATGTCGTGGAAAAGATGTTCAAACTATTGACACGAATCAAGCAAAGAAAACATCTAAGGAGATAGATGAAACTACTAAAACTGGGTTAACAACTATCCAATGGAAGAAGGTCATGTGGTCCAGGCCTGAACCCCATTAAGAATCTTTGGGATGTGCTGGAGAAGACTTTGTGCAGTGTCCGACTCATCAATACAAGATCTTGGTGAAAAATTAATGCACCCTGGACGGAATAAATGTTGAGGGTACATGACGAATGGAAACAAAGCTGTTTTCATGCCTGCAGATTGTGTTTTGTGTAAATTTCAACTACATGAAATAAAAACATGTTATTAGTCTGAGATGTATTTAAACTGGTGTGTTAGCAGCTCTGTGTTCAATACATCAGAAAAAACCTGATCGTATCACTTGAGCTGATTCTAGTGTTCAATGACAGTGATTAAACTTTTAATTAAAGCATTTAACTTTGATTTCCATTTTCCAAAAGATACAAAATAGTATCTGCTTGACTGTATATAAGAGATAAAAGTACTTACAGAGGAGGCAGCCCAGTGTGGAGTCTGATGAGTCGCTGGGATACCACTGGGGGTCGTGGCTGGGCGATGGGATCCAGCCTCGAGATGGGCTGACTGAGGGAGACGAGGCCAGCAGTTTGGAGCCGTCGCTGTTGCTCAGCTTGGCTGGAGAGAGTGCAGCCTCCTCACCTGCAGCTGATAGAACATACACGATGTTCAATAAGTCAGATGGCTCAGTAGTTGGGATTCACGACATCTGACGTGCTTTCATGTCCTACGCTTAAAACGATTAGTGTAAATGCCAAACGTGTAAACATGTCTTCACTGTGGGTTCCCAGAAATAAATATACTGATATAACGTTTTAGCTTAAATGTCATTAGACAGTATAAAAACACGTTATGTGTACGCACCATAATGGGCAGAGTTGATGGCGAGCTCGATGATGGAGTCACTGATGTGTGTTTGAGGTTCTCCAGGGGCTAGAGTCTCTTCAGGGGGGCCAGGTAGAGAGATGTCTAGAAGCGAGGCTACGCTGGGTGGAGAGAGGAGCGAGTCTCCACCACTGGTCACTCCAGGAGAAGGTGGATGCACACCATTCTGTGAAGAACAAGTTGAATATATAACAGGATGTGGATGCAGCGACCTCCCTCTGTCCTCAATAAAGCTTCAGAAATACTTTTAGTGTTAGTTATAATAATTAACACAATACACATTAAGTAATTATGATTTTGATTCAAAACAAATCTAGTTTCTTCCTCCACAGGCACGTTACTACTTCTTTCAATTAAGGCACCGCATGACGGTGATGATTCTCCATTAACCTGTTGTCACTGCTGTTGCTTTCCTTTGTGTTTATTTTAATTAGACCATGAGTAAATGATAACGATGCATGATGTGCAATAAAACCACATTAATTCTAATCTGACTGTACTGACAGGAGTCTGAGCCAGTCCCTGAATATTAATTAGATCTAGGACACTTATGGAAGAAATGCAGATATAATGAGAAGAACAAAAGATTTAGTTTGTACCCAAAAATCAGATTTGGGTGTCGTACCATTGGAGGAGTTTTAAGAATGGTATGAATAGTTGCACTGCTTGACTAGAGTATGAGGAAAGGCAGGTCTCAGTTTAATGCAGTGGCCATTTTGCATAACAGTGAAAGCATAGAGGAGACCAAAGAAGGTATAACTTTTCGATAGTGATAGGTAGTGAAATAAAGGTGTTTGTTTTATTTTGTGCATTTGTGTGTGTTTGCGTTGCTTCTGACCTCTGAGGCATTTTGTTGGAGCAGCTCAGAGTCTGGTTCAGCATCGACTAGGGGTGCGGTAGGGAGCAGGGCATCGTTATCAACAGCGGGAGAATCCAGCTCTCGACAGGGACTGCCAGGGATGATGCCTGCAGACTTAGCAGCCAGGTCAATGGCACCTGAAAGAGTATGAACAATAGAAAGACACAAAGGATTTGTCACAGCTGCACATACCCGATAAGTAGCAGAGACACCTTTGGAATATAAAAACTGAAGCTGGCACAATGGGGGAAAAACAAGGTCTTCCTCTCAGAGAGTTAATCAGTTTTTGAAACCATGACTCAGTTTTGGATGTGAAACCAGGGAACAGTGTCTTGTATTTAAAAAAAAAAAATAACCAAATGCTTGTAAGAATACTGTTGGTGGCCAATGTGACGATGATGGTAAGTGTTATTTTTTTAGTTGTGGCTGCAGTTCCTCTTTGAGTAATAAAATTATCCGCCTTTAAAGGAGAAATAAAAACCTTAATAAAGCCTAAAAAACAGGAAATTAGATTGATTAGTGGGATCAGTACGTACTGGAGAGCTGGCTCGCCACTGCAGAGCTGGGTGCAGCAGAGGAAGCTTTGGAAATGAGGGGGCGAGGAGAAGGAGCCAGACGAGTATGGATTGGCCGGAAGGAGCCAGTTCCTGAAGAAAGAAAAAGGAAGTGAGAGAGAAAAATAAAGTTCATGTTGAAAAAGAGAAATTACATTTATGTATATTAGCAAGTGCAGTAATTTCCCTACAGCACTAAACATTTCCATACACTGACAAGATCATGAACAGTAGGATCCTGATGTCTGAAGCGTACCTGTGGCAGAGGAGTTGGAGAGGATGGAGAAGGAGCAGACGTGCTGAGGAGTGTCTCCTGTCGTTCGAGGTAGCAGTGTTCGCTGTGGACAAGACAGAAGCAACTTTCTAACCCATCATGACCGAGAAACATGTAAAAGAAATGTGATCTGATCTTCATCAAAGTCAAGAGTATTAACAAATATAATGTGCCTAAAATAGTAACACAAAAAACATTCTGATATTTCATGTCTTTATTGAGAACAATCATAAAAACCTCGTAGTGCTACTGGAAAAAAAACTACTATAATCAGAGATATTAGAGTTATACTAATTAAATGTAATAAAATGTAGAAGCTGCTGTGGCTGCCTATGCCAACAAAAACACTAAAATACCACTCTTTAAAGAAGAGGACAAACTAAAACCACCTTTCTTACCTGAACTACAAGTGGTTTCCGAAGTTGCCTGTTCCGAGGTTTTCTCTGTCTGGAAAGGAAAAGATCTGACTGCATCTACAAAGAAAAAAAAGAAGAGTATTAACACTTAATCAGTCGAGGATTGTAAATAATGATGCTCTATTATTGTCTTACACTGATGGAGTCAAGCTGCTGTCTAAAGGCGAGCTCGGCTTCCTTGTTGGGGGAGAACATTCTGTTGTGTCGTGAACTGTTGGGGGGGATCGTGGTGGGCACTGCGAATACACCGCCCTCTGAATCGCCGCTCGCCGTCGACCCCAGCAGAGAGCGGGGAAGGTTGCGTCCACCTTAAAAGATTTCAGAATAACCAATAAGTTTATTCAGACCAAACCCAAGTCAAATGATTTCACAGCAAACAAGCAGCTAGATTATATTAGTGCTCTGAGCGGATACCTGAGGTTCCACAGTTTCCCAGGTGTAACCTGGCGCCTCGGACAGATGCCTGCTGCCGTCCGCAGCTGGGGCTGCGAACACCTGCTACGAGACCTTTTCCTGGAGGTGTGACGGCCTGATTTGGTTCTTCCTGTTGGGCCTTGAGTGGTGACGTGGCCGTGGAGCACAGCTCTGGAGCCTGGAGGAGGAGACACATTAATATCACCATCTGCTCCACATGTACAGTTCTAAATGATTCTTAACCGCAGTTTGAAACGGTACCACAGGCAGCTCACGGCCAATTTTCAGTGTGAAAGTCAGCCCACATTGTACCAATCTACCCTTTATTTCTCTGTGGAGGATTTGTTGTCAATTGGTACGCTTAGCAATGCAGTTTGGTGAGTATGCATGAATATGCAGTGTGGCAAATGAGGACCACTTTCAAACATCTATTTAAAGTTGCATTCTGTACACAATCCTAGTTTTCTACCTTATGCGCACCATATGATCCGTTTAACTTATTTAATGTTTACACACATTTTGTTTGCAAAACAAAATGTTATCTGAAAAGCAGCCACGACACAATGAGAAGTCATAGTTGATACCTACCAAAGGTTTAGGATTAACCTCTGTGGAGACCAGCTTGAGCAGGCAGCGCAG
Source organism: Anabas testudineus (assembly GCF_900324465.2). NCBI lineage: Eukaryota > Metazoa > Chordata > Actinopteri > Anabantiformes > Anabantidae > Anabas > Anabas testudineus. The sequence goes on along the minus strand of NC_046617.1, from coordinate 18,020,015 downwards.
AACCCGCTGGGTCCTGTTGGTCTTGGGTTGTGCCAAAGTTTGTCCATTTTCCTGGTTGCTGGAAGGAGCTGCCCCAGGCTGCCACTCATACTCCAGCTGCAGCTTACCTGGCTTCCCAAGCATCAGGTAGAGTTCGGCCAGTGTAACATTCTCCGCGTCACGGGGGCTCCAGCCCTCCTCTCTGATCTGCTCCACAGTCCGTTCTTTGACTGATGCTGCAGAACCCTGCAACACTCCCTCTTCTATCACCAGAGGTTTGGAAGGAGGAGTCTGGTTGGCCTCTGGGGAAGAGGTATTGGTGTTTTGTTCCTCTTTCCACTGCTCCGATGAGCTCTCCACACTACTACACAACTTGTCCGTAGTTTTGGTCACTGCTGGTGCTAATCCACCACTGGCCTCCACACCAGTACAGGTCTTGCCTCCATCAGAAGGTCCAAGCCCAGTTCCCTCCTCTCTGGGAACAGTCGTCTGCTGACAAGAAGCAGGATTTGAAACAGAAACAGGTCTTTTCTCCTCCACCTTTGCAGAACTGTCTAATGAAGGTTCTGGGTTAATTGGCTCAGTTCGACGAGTTTCACCCAATCCAGTCAATAATGCACCACCAGCAGGTGCTGTAGCGTTTCCCCGTCCAGATTTGGCGCCAGTCCGAGGTGGTGGAGCCGTGTGTATGCCCAGAATCTGGGCAGCTGGCAATTCCTTTGCGTTGGGCCGGGTTTTGCCACTCTCCAGCCAGTGTACCGTGCAGGACGCCTTGGAATGAACCACACGGGCCACACCAGGCAATGTCGTCAAGGTGCTGCTCTCGGCGGGGAAAAGAAACAGCTCCTCTGGCTGGGATTTGCTGGGAGAAGCTGTGCTGGACTGCCCACCTTCCAGAGCCTCCCTCTCCATGAGGCTCTTAAGCTAAAGCGTAAGGGTTAAGGACTGAATAAAATGTACCTGTTCCTGTGTATTTCTGTAAACTTTGTCTGCTCCAAGAAGCAGTGATATGTTAAAAGGATACTATACGCTGGTCATGGTACGCCCACTTCTGTTTCAGGTATTCGATGAGGCTGGAGACTTTCCTGTGCAGCTCCACCACCATTCTGGATTGGACACAAAGAGTGAAAGATGTTAATTTACAAGTTGCTGAGCAAGATGTTCTGAATAACACTGAGCTGAATAAGTTAGTTTTTATACTTTAAACAAACAGCACTTACAACGTCAACACAGACTAAATTTGAGCTTTTCCTGCATTACAAAGTCAAATGCCAGATGTCTTTGTGCTTTCAAAAAGAAAGGAGTCTCTGAAACAGGGTTACGACCTGATAATAAACTCAGACAAACAGGAAAGTGGAAATGTTCTGGAACTTAAAATTGTTAAATTGCTGAGAACTGATACTCGTGCAGTGATGAAATACATGTAAACGCTGCTTTTGAAAAGTTTTACTCTGGTAATTAACTCCCCTCAAACTTCAGTTACTGGCTTTGCCTGACCTGAGCCGAGGGTTGTGGGCCAGACTCTGAACGCGGGCCCAGGAGTGGTTACTGCGTGGTTGGAGCTCCACTGCCACTTTCAGGGGCAGACGCACAGGCTTCTGGTCCTCCTCATCACTCACTCCTGCAAAAACACATAGAGACTTGATGAGACAAGCTGAGATATCGTTGAAGAGCAGTACGCAGTCAAAACTATTAAAACTAAGCAGATAGAAATGCCACTTCTGTAAAACAAAATTACTGAACCACTATGATGGTGCAAATGTTGAAAAGTACACCTCAGGCAAACTTGATACTTCCTGCATTTACAGGCAAACAAAAGACTCTAACCAAACTCTGAGGCTCAAAGGAGAAAACAAAAACCAGAATCAGGGGTCTGCCATAAACTTCTACTAAAACTTACTGAAGTTTCAATTCAGATTTTCCATTTCTTTGACTTTGTGAATGGATTATGACACAGAGTGGTGGATGACAGCCGGTGAGACCAGTTGTCTCCATCATCTCCCTCCTCCTCCTCCTCCTCACTTTGCTCCCACAGTTACCGTGGAAACGGCACTAGCCCACACGCTGTCATTGTTTTTAACAAAATACCACACCCCCACAATCCCGGTGCCTCGCCATCACCGCGGACTGTATTTTCAGCACTGATGTTTGTTTATTTTGTACGTGTAGTATGTGCTGGTCGTCTGTGTGTGCACGCACATACTCACCGTCCGGGTCGCAAAGTTTCTTCAGTGCACGGCACATGGGTGCTTTGATTCGTAAATTCCTCCCTTTGGAGCGCACAGTCGTCGCCCTGGTCACAAAGAAAAAACAGCAGAAAGGGATTAAGTCAGTTAGGTTTAAGTGTTCCTGCTGGTTCAGTGTCTCATGCATCTGTGTTTTTGTTTTCAACACAAATAGAAAATTATCTGACCCTGCTATGCAATTACGAGTTGTACTACCAACTTACCCCTGCTGGATGAGTTCATTTAGCTTTGCCACGTTCTTATCATCCATTACTGTCAAAGACAAAACACAAAACCAGAGAGACGATTACGACATTGTCCTTCAGGAGCAGCCATTCCCCCATGACTGGGAGCATGTAGCGTTTAATTACATCCCTTGTGTCCCAAACTAACATCAGGAAAACATTCACAAACAACTTTTTAAAAGGACATGCATTCATACATGTGTATAGCCTTCACTTACACCCTCCAACTTTTTTGCGGAGCTCAGCATAGCAGATTAGACCGTACAGTTCTTGAGAGGATTTCTTCAGCACTCTGGAGTATACTGAGAAAAGAGGAGCACAAGTCACAACACTGCTGTGCAAAAGGCGTGTGTATGGTACGTACAGATAAAACAACAGCGACACTCAGGGCTTTTTGCAGGGGAAAGGGTTTATCTCGTGACATTCTTTACCATATGGGTTTGGACTCTCCCAGCTACATAAACAAGTTTAAACCACCAGAAAACATACGTCTGCCATGACAGCTTTAACACATATGCTCACTGGCCACTTACACTTGTACAATATAAAGCAATCCAAAATATTGATATCTTTTATTAGGAAGTGTTTTTAATTTTTTCGCCCCCTCATTTATGTAAACAGGGGAGCAAAACATTAAAAACAGGAGCTGCTCACCATTGGCAAAGTCAATGTGTTTGGAGATCTTGTGCCAGGTACGGTAGTAAAAGTGTCGGACCTGCTCCTTGTTCTTCACCATGTTGGCTGGCTTGCCTCTCTTCTTGTACTTCATTGCAATGTTGTTCTGGATAGCCTCAAAATCCTTCCCATGCTGGATAGGAAAGAAAACCATGTGAAAAGATGGCTTTAATAGTTTGTGCAACACATGCTGATTTGCTGTAAACTATGTGGTAAAGATAACTTGTTTCCCTTTACCTCGTAGAGTCCCTCAAAGAAGCTGTTTTTGTCTTCTGCGCTCCAAGACTCCCACTGCCGACGAGCCCTTTTCTGGTTACCAGCTTGCTCCTCTTTCTCAGCACACCCTTGGCCCTTGGAAGACTTAGACACGGCCGCTGTGGAGCCAGCCACAGGCCCTGACTGTCCCACTGCCCCTTGTGAGGAAGAGACATTTTCTGCCCCTGTGACACAGAGAGACAAGAAGTCAACAAACCCAGGAGTCAAATATTCAGAGGAAAAACACAACTTAAATGCCAGGATGGAGCCGAATGTTTGGTAGACCGCCCTGGGTGTTTTTCATGGGATGGGAGGAAAAGTACAATTGTAGTTTTAAGGTGTGTGGTTTGGGGAGATGTAAAATACATGCACACATAGCCACCCACTACCATTACAGCACACAACCAGCTGAGCTTACTCGTCTGTGGTTCAGCTTTGGCAAAGAAGCAGGAAAAGCAGCCAGTCTGTAGGGCCAGGTCTACAGGACACAGGTCCAAAACCAGCTCTTGGTGGGCTCCAGCACACAGCACAATGCCAGGAGGCATTAACACAAATACAGGGGCAGTTGGTGTTGTAGCACTGCGTTAAGGTAACTGTTATTTCCAGCCAAACTGTGTGTTCATTTACAAATGCAAATGTGTCTGTGGCTTAAAGGAACTAACCTAGATGTGTCTCTTTCAAAATAGATGTGCACCAATATAGCTTCACATCAAAATAAGTAGGGCAAAAACATGGTCAACTGGTCAAAACCTGGGCAATCTAAACACAGACTATAGAAAAATCCTTTTCTTTAAATACTCTCAAAGCCCAATAATTCAACAGCATACTATAAATATTTACTCCTGTCAATTGAATTATGAAGCAAGCTTTAACAAGAAATTAAAAACAGACACACTGTCATGGCAGGGAAGTGTAATTGTACTCAAACAAAAAAGGAAATACACAATCTTCCAGTAGGGAACATACAGGTTTCATGTCATCAAATTACACTGGATAGTAATACTCTTGCTTCACCCTGCTGCCCCACCTTTTTTGTGAAATTGGTGGCAGACCAAGAAGTTGATGTCTCATTTGTGTCATGTGCCAACTTTCAATATTTGTGATTAGTAATCAACAAGGCAATCCGTCTGTGTTTTAAAAAGCTTCAGAGCCTTTAGTCCAGCTGCTGCAGCATTTCATAGCTTAAATCACGACTGCTACAGAACAGAGCATCAGCCAGATTTTTTTTTTTTTTTGGCAAATGAAAAACACTAAACTGCCAGAAAAAGCACAGTGGTTTGTTAAAATGAGAAGGGATGTGTTTTAGTACTGTTGTTTGTTGTGACATGTGTGAATTAAACTAACATATGTCCAATTTAAGAAATGTCAAAACAAAATGCTGCCTCTTTGAATGGGTGAATGAATTGAATGAAGAGGGTTCTCTCTTTTAAAAACAAAACAACCAAAAACTTGAGCACATCTCTGTGTAACGATGCTGCTTTCCTGTCCTGGTGTGGTCTCATCTTCAGCCTGTGATTTATTCTACCGTTTTTAAAGCTAAAACGGCAAGTTTCCCAGACATTGCGACTAAACATAGGCAGGTGACATGCTTATTGAAATTTAAGTTCCGGTTTGCGACTCTCTACCTTTTCACAGAAATGTCAGGATGGTGTTGCAACTGAGGTTGGAGCAGCCAGAAACCTGCCCAGCCTACAACAGCCCTGCACGGAGGCACAGAGGGAGCATGCAGCCACAAAAACAGCCATCACAAATAAACTAACTAAGGATCCACTGACAGTGTGAAAACTGAGTGGGGACCCCCTGCTAATCCCACCTACACACACTCTTCCCTCAGCTGGACACAAACAGTACCTTTCGATTTTGCCCCGCCATGTCCATTGATGGTTGAGCCGATTGAATCCTTCCGGATACGTTTACTCGGAGGGCGAACGCTTGATCGGAGAAAATGATGCTGGTCCTGACACGGAGGGACGGGCTCCGCTGAGGTCGGCTGGGTCGAGCCGAGCCCGGTTCGGTTCGGCGGAGAGGCAGGCAGGACCGAGGCTGAACCGGGGCTGAGACCCGTGGCTGATGGATTAAGAATTTCCACTCCGTCGTCTCCCTTTGTACTGCGCTCCTCGCTCGCCTGCTCTCCGCTCTCCTCCTCGTCGCAACCTTCGGGCTTTCTGGACGGATTCCTCCTCCCATCGACACCGATCCCCTCCCTGGAGCCCGGCGTCATGCTGCCAAAACACATTCAGGGAAATTTTGTCACATTAGGAGCAAAACGGTGTGAAAAATGAACTTCTAAAGACGACGTTCACTGTCTCTCAACATGGCCGCCGCTGTTTGTTTCAAATCCCTTCTCCAGTCCCGACAAAACAACACCAAATATATCCATTTAATCAGATGAGATAAATTGTATTTAACAGCCAAAATAGTTGAGTAGCTGACGGCGGTGTTTGACCAAGTGTCTTTCGGCTCTGATGAGCATAATTTGGGGTTGAATTTCAACTAAATTCAAATGCGAGCGCTTTTCAGTTTAGCGCCCTGCAGAAACGACAACGAAAGCTCCTCGGTGCATTCGACCTCTAAATAAAGTGGTAATTTCAAAGAAAATTGTACCCATTCTCATCTTCTTCGGTAGTAGGCGACGTCTTCTTTCTCTTCACCATGGGTCCGACAGGTTATACTGGCTAATTCTGATCAAATTGAGCATAATAAAACCCAGAGCGATCTCTCCGCTTTCTGCCCTCTCCTTGCTCCTGCTTCGACTGAGCTGAACTCTCTGCGCAGTTCAACTGTTTTCTATCAGCGACATTACTCAATGCTTCTTTGCAACAAGAAATAAAACTATTAAACCCATAACACAAGTGAGAAATCCACTGTGTGCAATGTAGATTTTAAATGACACATCTCTGTTGAGCTCAGGTGAACTGACGAGCAAAGATACTTTTAATAAGCCGTGTGCGAGAGGACTTTGCTTGTCACTACGTCACCGTCGCCTACAGAAATTATGTCTGCAAAACTATTTATTTTCATATACATCCTACAACTGTAAGGCTTTGTGATTTAACATGCCAACACCACAACTGTCTCATACAAACATTAAAACAACCATCAACATCAGGAGCAGGCTTTATGTCAAAGCTGCACATCAAAGTGGTGTGTTACATGTGTAAAATACTGCATTACCATGTGCACATCACAGAATTGATAATGGGGTGTTTACTCTTTAGTGTTCCACTAAATTGTTAATTGAATCCCAATAATCAAGAGGTTAAAGAGCGCAGATGAATGACAGCAAGAAAAAGCAAAACAAATACTAAGTGAACACTAGTAGCTTGGGCTCTAGGGATGACAAGCAATATCCATCTTTCTCCAAAAAGGCACAGGTTTTAAATCTGTAATTGGTGTCATCTGACCTCCCAGACAACTTCAATCAGCCACAAAAATCAAAAAGCACAAATGATCCAAAAGCTGTGACAGCTAGAAGCTGTAGTTAAGATAGCAAGTTGAGATTTACTTGTGCTCCTTCAACCTTAAAACTTAACGTTATCGCACTATGGATGCAAAGATGAAACTCTGGTTTAACTTAACCTATACCCTGTCTCAATTTCACTTCATATTAGTGTAATTTGAAATAACAGCAACACACTAATATCTGGTCTGCAGCTTTACACTACCTATTCCCTTTGCAATATTACAGTCATAGCAGAATAGTGATTGTAGTGGTTTGACCACGTAGCTGCCATTTGTCTTCAAGGTTGTCATTACAGAAGAAGTGACATATAGTACATTTTAAACTTAGTTACACTAAAAGCTGCTGTTAACTTTGTTGTAGTAAGCTGAATTACATTTATACAAGAGCCCTTCAATACATAACGTGCTACCTAGCATGGCTGCAGTTGTTGGCTAGCTAACGTCAACGCTTTGACAGTCAAAAAAGCCATAATGTTACACAAACCGCTTTTAGCACAAGGCTTATTTTATGCGGAACGTCAAACGCTTTACTAGACATGTAGCAATATCAAAGTTTGGGTTTTACCTGAAGTGAAAGCCTGTTGGTTGTATTCCCAATCGACACACAGGTTAGCATTTCTAGCTGACGGCAGTCCTCCAGCCTGTTGCCGCCGATGACAGTTCTTTTGGCACGCCCACTCAACTGGAAAACAAAGCCATTGATTGGTTAAAAATCTGCGAGTCCGACCGTTAAAACGTGAATGACAGCTCGGCTCGCCAATTACTAGTGCGAGAGACTCTGCGAAGGACCAATAGCCATTCTCTTCCTGTCATGCCGTTTAAGTTTTCCGATATATGTTTTTAACGTTCAAAACCAATTTCACTTTTTAGTAATGTTGCTTTTTGTTATTTTTAACAAAAAGTACTTAATCCGTATTTCAGCTACACTGAAACACCACATTTAGCTTTTTTGCGGTCAAAAAATAAGTCCCGCCCATGAATTGATTGACATTTTGAAGGTCAAATAAACTGGAGGAACGCAAGGGGTGCGCTTGATTTTGTCACGGCGCACACCGAATATTTCCCGGCTACGGAATCGAAATTTGACACACGTCCACAGAAACTATGATTATTAGAACATCGCACCTGTTAGAAAGCAAACAGAATATGGTGCAACTAACTTCTAATTCAATAGCAATTCGCATTTATGTTGTTTGTTACGTCAGATTTAGCACACGTTAGGCTCTCTGTCGGGCCAAGCGCCACTGGAGTGAAAAACAAGCGTCACGTACCGACGTTAAGGGTGCGGTTGTTTAAGGATTCTTGTCAGAACAGCAAGGTGGAGTTTCTGCTTTTTATACAAAACGAGTTACACGTATTCAAAAAAATGAGCATATTAGATGAAAAAAAAATAATAATGTGACTTTACAGCTGATTTGAACAAACAATGCGCAAGTTTGAGGCAATGGGAACGCCGTCGATCTTACGTGGCGGGCGCCGGGTGCTGTAAAACGAGCGCCCCCCACTACTCAGCAGTTCTATTCCTCCGTGTCACAGCTGGGTGGTCTGAGACGGGTCGTGCGGAGTTAGGCTGGGAACACGCAGGCAGCAGGAACCCAGTGGTCGTCCAGTTGGCAGACTAACGAAGTTGTCTTCGGAAACTTGAAGGCTCCAAACAAAACCACCATGACTTCGACGAACATGTTTCAAGGCTTGGACAGCGAATCAAAACCAAGTTCAAGGTGAAGACAGTTACAGTCCTACAGCGCTAAGTTAGCTTAACGAAGCCAACGGTGCTTCACTTCGAATATCGGCTAGTAGGTTGTCTCAAAGTAGGTTAACGCAGTTTAACACGAACGCTAAATACATTTTTGCTAATATCTAATAACACAAGTGTAGGTTTGATGTCATTTTTTGTTGTCACTCATGTGTGCGCTAGCTTGGTTTGCGTTAGCAAACTTGGAGATCGAGAATTAGCTGCTAAGCTAACAGCAGGCGTTGTCTGCTGCGCCTGCGGAAGTGTGGAAGCCCCTTCAGGCTGCTCTTCTTTGTAGTCCCATCGACGGCGGAGTGTCCACACTGTCCTAGTTCGTTACAGGTCCAGGTTTTCGTTTGCTAACTCGAAATCATCGTTTCATGTGGCCGGGTCCTCTAAAAAGCCAAGTTAACATGTGCTGCGGCTTCTATTTAGGTGAAAGTGAAGCTTTAAGTCTTAAAAAGTAAAGAGATGTCCGACATATGGCGCCATTCACTGGTATATAATCAAACAACCTGTTATTTGGCTGCGTTGGCTTAAGCTGCTTTCTGTTCTGTAATCTATTCATAGCATCGGTATCTACTGTTTTCTACTTGTTGTCTTTGTGTGCTGCACAAAAATGTGACCTCATGTTTCAACAGTAATCGGAAAACACGAACCCAAAACGCGTTATGAGTCAAATGATAGTGAAAACAGTGTCCAGTCTTACATCTGGCAGGAATGAACAGACCCTCAGATGGCGACAAACTTCACATGGCAGTTCATTTTCCAGTCTTTTTTTAAAACAACAGTAAGGTGCCCGCATAAACACTGGAAGAGGTTTTACCTGCTGCAGACATTTTTGTAAACATTCCTCTTCACACAGGTCATGAAAAGATTTCCTAAAGGTACAAATGCACATCTAAAGCTAATATTAGGCTTCAGAAGTAAGCGTAATATTAGAAGTGTCATTTTAGAAGATAACCACCTAAAATGAGTAATTATTTTTGCACAAAGGAATCACTCCAAATATAAATATGAGGATTGTTTGCATGTAAAACTATTTATGGCGTTCATATGTGCACCTGACTGTGTTTTAAGAGATAAATTATGACCATATACCTGAGTATTTTGACACCATCTATATCGGGTAACTTGTGCTTAATTCTGTAGGGTGTTGCGACCTCCAGGAGGTGGTTCCAGTAACCTGTTTGGCGGGTATGAAGATGATTCTTCATCATCAAGAAGACCTAACAAGATGGCCTCTACAGTTTTTGCTGCACCATCAGAGGATCCCCAGAGTGTGCCCAAACGCTCCAATCCTCCAGGTCAGACCTGCCGGCCAGTCAGATCGTCTGTCAGTGTCCAGGGTGTGAAAACTGTTGATGTAATGTGATAATTCCAGTATAAACACTTGCTATGTTCTCTGTGCCTGAACAGTATCCACATCCGGATTTTGTTAAGTATCTGATATAGTCAAGTATGTTTTCAGTTCCAGGCTTATAACTGAAAAATAGTCAGAGTTTCCAGACAGATGTCGTCGGTCATGGTGACTAGCTTATGACAGTATGTGAGACAACAATCTGCTTGTGGATGAGGATGAGTGACTCTTGACAACCAAGCTTAATTCAGATGTCACACCATTTCTTTGTTACACAAGTAACCACAGAGTACATTCTGCCATGTTGTCACAAAGCTACATCCATCAAAACAAAATGTGATGGACTTCTTAGTGTCATTATGATGTATTCACTACTACAAAAGGTCACACACATCCTGGTTGTGCTTTATGCAGGTGGGAAGAGCAGTGGGATATTTGGGGAGTCTGAGCCTGCAGCTAGGACACAGAAGCCCGCCCCTCCAGGTGGATCCACCAGCAACATATTTGGGGCTGCAGAAAGTGCATCCGTCCACAGCCCAAGCCGGAGCCACCCAAACAAGCCAAAGGTAGGTTGAGATTTAATATTTAATCTTTTTAATTTACTTTATTTTCCCCACTGACTCTTGAACACTGCAGCCGGTTCGCTGTTAAATTAATGGTTTACCCCAAATTAAAACTGCCTCTTAGTAATGTGCAGCTGCTAGTTCCTCATTATCTTGCATATTAACCTCATCCAAGAGCACAGCAGCTGTGTTTTGAAGGTGACCACAGAATTGTCACCTTCGGGTGCTGAGGCTACTGTAACAATTTCAACTGTGACCCGATTAAAATCCAAGCAGCCATGTTTTAAGGGGTTGATGGTTGAATTGACCTGTAAAGATGCTGAAGTTGGCGACGGTGTTTGTTCCATAAAGTTTATAAGTCATAGAGAGAACTCACGTAAACACACTGCGTTTATTATGCCTTTTAAAACATATTAAAGATTAATCTGCTCATTACTGCGCTTGAGTTTATTTGAAAGTCCTTTTTATTGGCAGATTGGGAAACGTGTCACTTACATTATATTATTATTATGATTATTTACTTATCACAGAAGTTATGAGTGATGCCAGTGTTATTCTAGACTGTTTTAAATCTTAGTAGTGTGACTTGAAAGATGTTTTATGCCATATTATCTTGATTGGTCTCAGCCAGATGTCACTGAAGATAATACATTCAAGTGATAGCTCACTCTGTGACGGGATGGGGGGAGGAAATGGCTTTGCCACAGATAAGATCTCTTAGGTCATAAAATCAAACTTAGCTGGTTCATACAAAGATTCTCAGTCACACTGCTCACTGTTAATGGTAATTTACTGGCTATAGCTGGGTTTATTCTTTACACAGAGCACATGTGATGACATTGTGTATGATCATAGAGGCAAATGTTGTCTTTGCATATTACAGGATATGTTGAATATAAACAGCTTTTGTTTTTAAGTTGTTGTTGTTTATGTTTTGTTTTTTATTTATTACCAAGCAGTGACAAAGCTCTTATCTATTGTTTTTTTTTTATTTATTTTATAGGACAATCTAAGTGTGGGACCTGAGCCTGAATCACCTGGTGAGTTTGCAAATTTGTGTAATCTACAGAATAATCATAGTCACTATTATTCACTGTCACTGACATGTTAAAGGGCTTCACTCTGTATAGATTAATCTTTCCCTCGGTCTTCCAGTCAACATCATTAACATTAACAGAGTTTATATTTAAACTTCATACTACTGCATGAGCTATTTCAACTGCAAACCTGCTGCTTGCTGCAGCTTTCACTATCATGGTGAATAAGATAAGTAGTATCATGTTCAGTAAAGAAACAACTCCCCACCACCTTCATATAAGCGAAAGGCTGTAAACACAGTTACTGTGGGGAATATCATGCATGTTGTTGTTATTATTGTCACATGAGCGAACTGAAACTAAAGCACTAAACAGTTTCACAATATTTGTCAAATCTGTATTGCAATTTAACAGTGTGCAGTATTCAGTTTATCGGCGAGGTGTAAATAAATGTCTCTGTGGGCTAGTGATTAAAAACCAGTGAACTAGTGAAAGCCCAACTGTGCAATCAGTTTGTGTTCTGCAGGATACATTATAAAAAAAAAGATGTTAAAACACTATTTTGAATCAACTGTTATATTTTCTTTTATAAGATTACACTTACACTATTGTTATTAGCTTCTATAAAACTTTTTTTTTTTTATCTTTCTCAAGCTCCGGAAGCCAAGGTCAGCCAACCTGAGGTGAAAGAACCACCTGCCCCAGCTCCTGTACCAGCTAAAGAAGAGCCAGCGGCTGTTTCAGCCCCCCCAGAACCTGAGCCCGTTTCTTCTTCACTTACTGATGAGAATTCAATGAAGAACCACGAGCCTCACCTGGGGCCCAAGCCTCGCTCTCACAACAGGGTCCTCAACCCACCTGGAGGAAAGTCTAGTGTGGTATTCTACTGATCAGCTGAACACACCCCTCCTCCCTGTTTGTGTGTCCATACACTCCTTGTCTTCTCTCATTCCAACACCTGTCTCCCCACGGTTATTTCACCTGTACTTGTAAAAGCACACCAGGATTTCTTTTCTTTCTTCTTCTTTTCACCAGATTCCTGGTCACTGTTTTGTCCTCAACTTCTTGCACTTTTATCCCTGTTTCTGTTCCTGCTCTTTATCAAAATCTCAATTTTCTTCTTCATGCAAACCTGCAATCATACAATCACCAATCAATCAACAGTTATTTCCTAATCACTCTAGCTGTGACGCTGTTAAATCTCAGTACCGACGCTCACACTCTAAGCATGTGTAAATACAGTTTGATTTAAGGCCTTATGTAGAACGGTTTAGATTTTGAAAACGATCTTTAAAGCAGTTGTTGATTTAAATGATCTGCTGCAGACACATTTATTTTCAATCCTTATCAAACATTTTTTGTTGAGTTATTCAGAATGATCCAGACCTCAGACTGTAACTAATGACTTAATAATCAGAAGCCTTATATGACAGATGCTTTTCTTGCCTTATCCCCCGTTTTAACATTTCTAGATCAATGATCTTCTGTCAGAGCACAAACTCTGTTTAGGGAGATACCAAAATTGACCTTAAAACAAACATGACTGTTTATGCCAAATGTTCTGCTTCCTTAAAGAAATTCCACTTTGATTTAATGCGAATGTATTGTGCAGGTACTTTCTTCTTTGTCCTTACTGCCTGCTTTATCTGAGAACACGCTTTTTTTTTTCTTTTTTTTTTTTGCTTGGGATAGGCCTCTGTTTATGTTTTAAATTAAAACGGCTGAAGACAAGTGAACTCTGGACAAGCATGTGGCCTACCTGAGTCCAGGTGGGCTCATTGATAATCACCTTTTCACCCACTTTATGATGCACATTTGTGGTATTCTAGTGCCAGCCTGTCCCCTGTGTGTTGATGTGCCTGGCAGGCAACAAGCGCAGCGGGAGAAAGAAATCCTGTGTATTGCAATAAAACTGTTGTTTTGCAATTGGATTTTGTTCATTTTCTTTACAACAATAACGTATTAAAAGGGGCGTAGTAAGTGAAATTCTTATCAAATATCTTGCATACCTTATTAAACGTCTGTCTCTGCTCTCACTGTGACACTGGTGCTTTTGTTTTGCTGTGTGCACGCAGCTGGTTTTAAGAGAGAAGTGGCTAAAACCATGTAAAAGAGCAGACAAAAAGTTTTGTATCTTATAGCTTAAAATTTGAGCACAAGTCCCCTAATGACAGAAATCCAGATGCTGCAGACTGGACTCGTGAACATTTTTGGGTAACAAGAACAATGCAGTTATGGGGGGGTGGGGTGATTTCAGTTATTTTGGTTGATTCGACTTCTTTTCATGCTGTGAGGTTCCTGAACTCTTCCATTATATTAAAGTGAAAGATGTTTATGACTTTGTTTCCACCTTGTCTCCGAGCATCCTGTGACTCATTGGCAGAAGGAAAACGCATCAGGAGCTGAGAAATCCCAAGTTTATTCAAGTGAGTGAAGCTTCTCCAGAGTCTCTGACACAGCTTAGTGGGATGGCACGCCTTTGTCTCTATACTGTGTTAACTGGATGTTTTCATATTTACATCAGACCCCACGCTAACTTGTATCTGCTTCATCAGTAACTCAGTTTGATTGTTGCCTGGAGAAACTACTATCCTAGTCATGCATCTGTACTTTCAAATAATACATTTTTAGAGCATATACTACAACTTTAATGAATAATTTGAAGTTGAGTACTTTTAGACAAGTACTTTAACCTGAGTTTGCACCTTCGAAAATTGACTTTTTTATGTTTCATTATTCAAATCATAATATGTTTATGTAAGTTTTAATCTGTTTTGTGCAAAGAAGTAGGTGCAAACCTCAATGTGCTGTTTTCAAATAGGAAATGTAAATATTAGTATTTTACTGCCTCCTACTGAATGAAACGGGAAATACAACTGTAGCTCTGATGGCACAGCTGCAACTCACGTTTAGTTTTTTGTTTTTTTTCTGGCTCATTATCTTAATTTTCTTTCTTAAATGACATCACATGTCTGGCAGAAGGTTTTAAAACCAAACTGGGTAATTTTAGGATTTATTATGCATTTAGCATTTTTTGCCTGACTAACTTTATTTATATTGACTGAAACATTCAACATAAGAAGTACCCACTGTGCTGGTCTTAAACATTAGCACGTCAGCTACATCTTACAAAGAAAATAACTAACATCTAACTATTTCATTCAGCTTCTGAATAAAGTAATTCTATATTTGATGTTTTGTAAAGATCATGCAGATTATCGACCGCTCCTAATAGTTGTGATTATTATTATTATTATTGTTATTATTATTATTATTATTGTTATTATTATTATAGTTTTAGAAGGTATAATCATCTTTCTGTGGATTTCCATGCCTCCTTGCTTCATCTTGTATCAGGATGCACTCCACAATCAAAATGAATGTGTTTCTGCTGAGGTTACATTTCCTGTTTGGCCCTTTTAGACAACACTTTAATGTGCATAATGACAAAGCTCTACACATCAGATTAAAGTAGACAGAGCCTTTGCTGGCAGGACCTGTAATGAGTCTCTAATAAATATAAATATATTTTACACATCTTTGTCAGGATGTGTTGCTGGTTGACAAACATTATTTAAATGACTTGTTTTTATTTTATTTCAACTTCACTTTGAATTTTAAAATGACTTATCAGAAGATATAGTTCTGTGTAACTGATTGTTTCGTCTTTTGCAGAGTGCATTGTCATTGTTGGTTTCCAGTTCCAATAAATCTGCAGAATTTGGTTTAGTGGACAAATGTTGGGCAAACTCCAACTTCCTGTTTAAACTACCAAAATAAAACACGTATAACGCTGTAGTTAACCACTGAAGTTCTCAATATGGTTTAAAGAAATTTGCGATAGAAATCAGCATTGACGGTGATAAATTTTAACAAAACACAGTTACACTGTGGGATGAATTCAGTCAATTAAAAATTCTTCACGTGGCTCTCACAAGGGAGAACATTTTAATACTTTAACTAATATCATACTCGTATAATGAATTAAATAGATTGCACATCCTACATTGTGCTATTCGTGGTCTCATTCTGTAAACACGGCTGCACCACACAGATTCCTTGTGTTTAAAAGCCACCTCGACGTTTAAACCCGAGTCTGGTCGTGAGCACTCGCCTGCGTGGGTAGGCTTATTTTGAAATCCCGAAGCCGACTTCCGGTGCCGTGCGTCTGCCTTGACGCAGTGACGTCAGCCGGACTCGGTCAGCTGGCTCCGTCTGCACAGCAGGGAGAGCCTCTCCCATAGGGAGACATCGGCGGCATCGGCAGCCCGCTGCGGGGACAGACATGGGAGAAACGGTTTTATAGCGTCGGCGAGGACCAGGAGCCTTATATTATTTATTTACCTATTTATTAATTAATTTATTTCCCTGCCAGTCATGGCTGGGGTCCGGTGCTGCGGCTGCTGAGAGGCAGGTGCAGTAACATCATCGACGGCGTTTCGTTCCTCGGCATGGACTCGGCGAGGGCCGCTCCACAGGCTTGGCCCGCTCCACATCCACCGTTTCCCGGTTCCGATTGTGTCTGCGGGAGGTGAGAAATAACTGGGCCGCGTCTGGAGGCGATACGACGGGCTGGTGGTGTCGGAGGAGGAGGAGGAGGAGGAGGAGGGTGGGGGCCCTCTTTACATCCAAATATCAGAGCCAGTATTTTCAGTACCGAGCTCAAGGTTACACACACACACACTCACACACACACCCAGGCTTCGTTCAGCATCTGTGCTGCTGCAGGATGGCATAGTGTTTTCTTTATCCAGGGAGAGACTGTGATTGAGAGCCCCCCCTTTCTGTGCGCTCGGCGGATCCAAACCCTGTGATAGTCTCGCCTTACAGGCCTGAAAAAAAAAAAAAACCAGTTGGAGCGCAGCCTCCTCATCCTCATCTGGAAAACAGGAGCCGGCTCCAGCTGCCACGATGATGGAGCTGCAGATAGACGAGGTGGTGTACCAGGACGACTACGGCTCCGGCTCCGTGATGTCGGAGCGGGTGTCGGGCCTGGCCAACAGCATCTACCGGGAGTTCGAGCGGCTGATCCGCAGCTACGACGAGGAGGTGGTGAAAGAGCTGATGCCGCTGGTGGTGAACGTCCTGGAAAACCTGGACGCGGTGCTGACCGAGAACCAGGAGCACGAAGTGGAGCTGGAGCTGCTGAAGGAGGACAACGAGCAGCTCATCACCCAGTACGAGCGGGAGAAAGCGCTGCGCAAGCAGGCGGAGGAGGTGAGTGGCCCCCCGGGTCTGTCTGGGCCTGAACCCGCATCACATGCAGCCTCCTGCTGCCACTGAGTCCCAGACGTGTGACTCACGTTTAGGCAGGAGATGGGTCATCTTATTTTTAGCCTCGTTGTCTTGTCAGGTAGTTAAAAATAAATTATATCCCTGTAAAAACACAGAAGAATGAATGTTTTTAACATTACACTGAATCACAGTTTAAATAGATGTTAATGAGTGGGTACTTGTTACTATTAAGTGTAATTATTACTGTATCACAATATTTTCAAGTAACCTCAGATGTGTGAGAAATGCAGAGGAGCCATCACAAGTCATACAAGTTATATATAAATAGACTTCATGCTGCATAAAGCGATGAAGGGACGACAAAGAGTGTATCTGTGTGATGATTGTAGTAGAGTACAGTGAAGATTAGAGCGAGTCGGGGAGATAATCTAACAACTGCTGTACGGTGAAGTGCAGGACTGTCCAGTGATGTCCACATAATAACATGTTCCTTTATTTTCTGTACATGTAACTGTCAGTGCAGTTAAATGTACTGTTCTGTCCTGTTACAGAGAACAACACTTTATTTATACTACTACATGTACTCAAATGTAAATATAAAGTTATACTTAGGATAGTGTTCAGTCCAAACTGTCACAGCTGCACATCTATATGTATTTCATCTAGTTTGAATAAGTAATTGTACATCTACTGGGTCTGTTAATACCACTGTAATATACTGGACCTTCAACATTACTACTAATCCCACAACAGGACACATACAGAAACAGAATTAGTTTCATTTTTACAGCTTTTACATTTACAGCAGAATCTCATATGCAAATGCAAAAGCACACAACATGCAAACCCCTGTCATTATTACATATAAGACATGGTGATAAAGGGACAGTCTGCAAACTTTTCACACAGATGAACGATGTGAGCACGATTCTCGTGGGCGTTTACTCTTGAACTAACAATAAAAGCAGACATCAATATGGAGCTATTACGTTACACTACACACCAAATTCCACCTCCAGCCATTTTTTTTTTATTATTCCATGTCCGTCTTTCTCTGACCGGAGTCACAGCAGCCGTGGGACCCAGCAGCAGGCGTCATAAAGCAACTTTAATCCTTAGAGGCCTCAGCATATCACTGGCAGCTCCGCTGGTATCAGCTTAGCTCAGCTTTTAGTCTGTGTCATCATCTGTTCTCCCTGCGTCACTTTGGTTTCACTTGGAGCTTTTACTTGGGAATCAGTTTGCTGCTTCAAAATAATATTTTCTTAACGTAAGTGCTAAGAGTGAAACTCAAAGTAAAAATAAGATTAAAAATACTTTTATTATCATTGAATAATTCTAGTACAACAAAGTTTGCTTCACATCTCTGGCCTGTGTGACTATAGATAGGTCACAATAAGCTGTGCACTGAGGTTTAAGTCTGAACACCTGTAAGTGACAAGTACAGTGTTTATTGTTAGTGCACATGGCTGTTAATATTAAAAGTCAAATATACTCCATGCATTTTGCACCTTATTGTTTAAAATTAGGGTTAAGACCATAGTGTGATGAACTAGTTAATATGATAAATATTGTGCACATATTTTATTTTTTTCCACAGTTGTTGCACATTTTTGTTTAAGAAAGCTGTGTTAAAGCAGAATGTGCAGAAAAATAGGTTGTTTTAGCTCCTGCTCCCCAAGCTGGGGGGTCGAGGTACCACCACAACAACAATATCTGGCACCGACACCGTTCTTCTGTCGGTTTTAGCGTTTTAGCAATTTAGCATTCTCCTCCACAGTCCGGCTGTATGTGTTTGAGCTGTAATCAGATCTAGAATATGACAGAAGACGAACAACCTCGCTAAGAGAGATCAGCAAGCGTAACGTGACTGTACTGCTGAAGGATGGAACTGACCTCTCTCCTCCAGGTCATTTATTTGCACAGTATAAATAAATAAATCGCAGTTAAGTGATTTCTCCTGCAAACGTCCAGCTCATGTTTTGGAAATGTGGCCTTGTTTAATATGGATATGGAACATGACAACAGTATTTAGTTTTCTGTTCCTTCTGCCGTTTAAATATTCACTATAAAAGACTCGAGTTCAATTCTGAATTCCTTTCAGTGAAATTTAAGTCTCATATTGTCCTGAATTGACACCTAGTAAACGTTACGTTGCCCAAATCAGAATTCACATTTCAGTGCAACAAATAAACAGACAATTTAGTCTGACTGCGATGGAGGGGGGTATAATGGGGGATGGGACGACGTGCGAGGGGTGGGGAATTATAGGAAATCAATAGTACACTGAGGGAGCCTGGCACTGTAACCTGATTTGTGCTTATGAAGAGCTTAGACAGAGCAGCAAAAGCAGAGAGGAAGACGTAGACGGAGGCTGGGAAAGCTGCAGTGAAAACACAGACGAAGGGTGATAGCAATAAAATGCAGGGTGAGAGGGAAACACAGAGAGAGAGAGGGGGGAAAACAATAACACGGCCTCTTGGAAGACACAGGGAGCAACGAGCAAAAGGTGGCTCCGGTTACAGGGTTATTAGGCTCCGGCTCATGGTAAACAAAGGCAGCAGCTCCCTCTTTGCTCAGGGAGTCTTCACTAGACGTCGAGCTGTCAGTAACGGCGTGATGACGTCTGACTGCTCTCTTATCGCCTTCCATCTCCACGTCGGCTGCTTCAGTCCCTGTGACTTCTCGGCCAGTTGAAGCTCATGTTTCACAGAAACTACAAACTTCATACTATGTTTTGCACAGTGTTCATTTCACGCTATTGACACTCAACCCTCTTGTTACTGGAATAGCTGTGACCACAGTGCAGTCGAACACACTTAGCTGCAGCTGCAGTTTGTTAGTGAAGCACATCAGCTGCACGACTCATCAGAGGAAACTTCATGAATTATTCACGCTGCACAGAATAACAGTCTTTCAACCTATAAATCCATATGCTGTGGCATTTTGTCACTGCAACAGTTGTTTACAAATCAAATGTCCTCTCTGTAAATGCACTGATAGTCTCACTTTACCTCTGCCGTGTGCTGCACAAACCCAACGACGCCTTTTAATAGCAAATTCTCCTGAGACTGGAGACGTTAGGCGTCTGATGCAGGTGAAGGCAGTGGTTAGAGGAGTGCAATTCAAGGGCGTTACTGTGGAGCGTGTTCCCAGTCTGAAGGGATGTGTTGAAGCATATTATGTTGTGAAGCTGTGGTCTGCTACGCTGCTGCATTATGACCTCTGTTTAGGCCGTATAAAACATTTCCAATTACAAAAAGACAAGAAATGTGAGCGAAATGCTTTTATCCATGTACATGTAGATTTCAGTTCAAAAGTAAAAACTTAAGTTTCTTTGGCTAATTTAGTTTTGTTAGTGAACTAGTCATGTTAACATTAACTAAAGAGAGAATAGTCCCATTCTTCTAAAATCAACAATCATCTTATTTTGCAGGGATTGTTCTTATCCACAGTTTTACGTTGCCATCAATATTAGTTGTTTGTCTATTTGGGAGCTGCATTTTCCTGGTCTCACAGTCTCTCTGCAGTCGGAGGATTACAGTATTAAGACTCACGGACTTGCTGCACTGAAAAAGGACGTCATTGTGAACAGATTTATAAAAAAAAAAGTGGACGTGAAGCAGGCGGCTCTGTGTTTACCTCTTCTGGCTGCTCCAGTTTGTGTTCAATGTGGTTTCAAAAATGAGCTTCAGACCAAAACTGTCTTTAGTGAGGAAGGTTTTAAAAGTGAGCCAAACACTGTTGATGTGATCACACAGCACTGAAACCTCCTTTCACTTAATTTATAATGCATTTAATTCCTAAATTGTCCTTAACAGTAAACATGTTTAAAAAAAGAGAGCGTCTTGTCTTCATTACTACAATCAGTGGGTTTGATTTCAGGCTCTGTGTCTGTGTGTCCCATTAGAAATTCATCGAGTTTGAAGATGCCCTGGAAGCTGAGAAGAAGGAGCTGCAGATGCAGGTGGAGTTCCTGGAGCTGCAGGGGAAACAACTGGAGCTGAAGACGAAGAACTACTCCGACCAGAGTGAGTGGACTCACACAGACACAACATCTGCCGTGCATGAAGCACATACAGAGCAAACGGAGCACTGGAGGCCAAGTTCTCGACACATAAGTGCCATCACAGCTCTATGAGGAAGATGGAACAGGAAGTGGACACGCTGCAGGGGATGTTGTATTTTTAGACTGTTGGTGCTTTTTAACTAGTTTCATGTGTCAGTAAATTGTGAATGCACACACACACACACACACACACACACACGTCTCTGCTGGTTTAGTTTTCTTTTATTCTCTATTTACTCCAACACACACTCTCCCGGTTTCTTGCTGCTAAACTGTTCGTCTGTGTCTCAGTCACTCGGTTAGAGGAGCGAGAATCGGACATGAAGAAAGAGTACAACGCTCTGCACCAGCGCCACACCGAGGTGAGAGCAAACATTCACAACAACAACTTACGCATGTTAAATACAAACAATTATAATAAAATAAATCCTATTTTGATTTCCAGCAACGTCTGTTTGCCTCACATTCCTGTTACCTGATGATCAATACTGTTGAGCGTCCTCATGTTACGAGCATTAGTTTAATAAAGCAGTAAAGGAGCATTACAATATTTTATTTTGCTCCAATATCCACTCCCTGCACAGTAGAAAACAACTTGTTTGACCATTAGAAGCTTAATTGCATTAAGAATATACAACCAGTCAGTGTGGAATAAAGTTAAATTTTAATATAATTACCTGGAACTTTGTGCACTATGAAGTTACTGTGAAAGATTTCATTTAGCAAACAAGCAAATAGAAAAAATAAAACATTAGTAGTGGATTATAGATTTTGAAATTAAATCACAGTAATGCTTTTATCCTGTTAGATCTCATGGTTTTTTCTTCCTGTCTGTCGATCACAGATGATTCAGACGTACGTCGAACACATAGAACGAACCAAACTGCAGCAGACGGGGAGCAACAGCCAATCAGAAGGCCCCGGCTGTGGACGAACGTGAGTGTGATTTTAACGTGTGGGTGTGTGTAAAAGGCCTCGTCGTTTATTTATCTATTTTGTGTGTGTGTGTGTGTGTGTGTGTGTGTGTGTGTGTGTGTGTGTGTGTCCATCATCTTGTTGCTGATGATTCACGTTTTGCTTTTCGTGTTGTCTGTTCGGTGTCGTGATGAACTGCTGGTCCTTCCCCCAAGATGAGCCTCACAGGAAACAATTAGAAAACACAGAAACAGATAAAGTTTAGTTCAGAGTTTATGTGTGAACTTCAGTTATTCACCAAAACATGAATCAAGAATATTTGAGCATCCATGAGCCGAGTTCCCAACACCCACAGTATCCTAATTCATTTCAGCGATGGTGATGAATGATGAAAGGTGAAGTGTGTGTGTGTGTGTGTGTGTGTGTGTGTGTGTGTGTGTGTGTGTGTGTGTGTCTTCCTGTCTCCTGTCTTTCTCTAATCAGTGTCTGTCTGTCTGTCTGTCTGTCTTGCTGGTTTGCTCTCTGTGCTGCTGTTTGCACAGTCGACACCACACATGGAGGAAAAGGTAAATCTAACCTCTGCCCTCACACCTTCTACCCCCTGAACCGACCTGCTTGGATTGAAACATGATTTAAAGTAAAGACGGCCGATGTCCCTCCTCAGCACCTTGTAGAAAGATAAAATATTCCTTCATCTGTTTCTGATTTCTGATGCTTGTACCTTTTTTTTTTATTATTATCTAACGACACAGTTCGACCTCAGGACTCTTTCAGAAGCAGTGCAGTCTGTGTTTTCCAGTTTGCTCCACCTACCTGCTCCTGTTGCTCTTATGTGTTTCTCTCAGTTCATCCATGTTTGTCTACCTGTCCTGATTGTCTGTGTCCATTAATAACACACAGATTTTAATCATTTACTTAAGGTTTTCTTTTCGTTAACTACGATCTTGATCTGTTTGAATGACCTGCGTCTAAGGGTGGGTCATCTGACAAACTTATATTATGTCATCCTTCTTTAATTGAAGCCTTCACATAAAGAGGCCGAGTTGTGCATAATTTCAGATTCATATTTTTATTCTGGGGCCACTACTTAATTAGTCACGGTTTGTTTTAGGTTCCAGTCTATTTGGACTCTAGAGTCAAGAAAGATCAGATCATGATATAACCTTTTAGCCAGATCACCCACCCTCACTTACGTCTTTATCCCTGGAAAAGAAATGAAGCTCGACTGTTTGGACTGGACTGCATGCCATCAGAGCCCTTCCTGTTTCTCACTGTAGGACTTTGAAATGACCCGTTTTCATTTTACCCTCAAATTTCTATTTCTGTTTGTGTTCTTTATTTTCATATTACTAATTTTTTAAGCATCAGGGCATTTGCAGTTTCTCTCCACACAGTCAGACAAGAAGTTTAACACCTGAAATGAAATTATTTTGCTCTTTATTCTCTTTCACAACAGTTAATAGTTTGTTTTAAGCCTGTGATGAGCCGGGAACCTGTGCAGGATGTGTTGTGTTTTATACCTTGTCCATGTAAACTAGGCTCCAGCCAGAGGCCAGTTTCACAAAGGCATTTAGACTGGTTTATGTGTTTACACCAGTCTAAATCTTACTCCAGGCTGAGCTGTAACTTAAACCGTGTTTTATAATGACAGTTGTTGAAAAGGACGTAACAGATTGCTCATAATTTGGTTTTACTCATGTTTAGTTTATTTATTTGCAAACATTACCTATAAAAACCTAATGTAACTGTTAAGTTTTAGTTTTAGACACAGTTAAAATGACAATAGTGGATCTGAGGCAAAGAATTCAACATGTGGCTGAGGATGGTTTGTGGTTCGATCCCGTCTCTTCAGTAAGTTGCATGGTGCATCACATAGTCTGAATATTTTTGAGCCAGATAACAGTGTTTGTATGAACAATGAATTCCTTCATGGATCTAATATTTTCAACCCCGACCGTCCTCACTTTAAGCACAGTTGACTGTTTCATTTCAGATCCACTCCGGTTGTGTAAAGCGCCAAAATGAAAACTGTCACTGTCCCAATAAAAACAGACTCGACTGTAACTTCAGAGGTTTTTCTAAAGTCTGATTTCAGCCTCAGTCAAAGTAAATCTTTGTGAAACTGCCCCTGGAGAGAATGAAATGTCTGTGTGTGACTTTTAATAACTAACACTCAGGCTCCTCTTGTGTCTCTTCTGCCAGCAGCAAAGCAGAGCGCCCACCGTCGTTGAGCCTGTACCCCAGCGGCGAGGGCATGGTACGTGGGGGTCTCGGGGGGGCTAGGATGATGCCCGAGAAAGACATCTGGCAGGTCAGCGAGCTGGGCCAGTCTACCTTCAGCTCCGCCTATCAGGTGGGACAGACAGCGGCCCTGTCGTCCTCCTCGACCGCAGCCCGTGGAGGGCCCTTATCTCTGCCCGTCCTTCTGCTCACACCCACACGGACCACCTCCACTCCCACGCCTGCTTGCGTCACTTTACAGGGAAACGTTTTAATCACAGCAGTTTGAAATCTGCCCTTTAAAGTCCGATTTGTTCGATTTCAAAGTTGACTCAAGCAAGCAGGGAGTCGTGTGTTTTTACTGTGTGATCGTGGAGCTTCTGCTGTGTCCTCGTGTTTTAATTCACACTTGCACATTAAGTTCAAGCCTGTGATCTTTGTTTTTGTTTTTTGTTACTAATGCAAGTTTTGTTGCATATGTTGCTTTATGTACAGTACAGTGTAAACAGTCCAGGTAAGAAATAATGAGGGCAGTGCTGCTTTTTGTTGTGGCTTTGTGCAAGTTGAAAAACACATTTTAGCATTTATTTAACTTAATATATAATATAATTTAAAGTCAAAATAGTGTAGTGCCAGCATTTCTTTTTTAGAATTAAATCTGGTCTCGAAGGATCAGTGTCACATGTTTTGGGAAAATGAAACAGGATCCCAGTGATCGAAACAGTTTAAAGTCCTCACATTTCATTTGTGTAGACTATTAACTTTCTATCTGTTTTCTATCTGTTGGGACTTTTTTTATCTAAAATGTATTAAAATCTGTGATTTGTCAGCTTGCTTGAACTCGAGAATTTGTGTCTCTCTGCACAGAAATAGTTTGCAGTTTCCTCCTTATGTGACATAGTTACTGGTTGCATTCCTGGATGCAGCATTGAACTGTGTTATGTGAAGTAACAGCAGTTTTCCAAAGTTCTCTTGAGTATATCTGACCATAGTCATCACAGTACCATGAGGGTTTCTCCTGCACTGCTACCTAGGGGCTCAAAGGTCACCACTCTTGACCTTGTTAGTTGAATATTTTATAAACTTTTCTCTTTTATTTTGCCTCCGTCCCACCTTGTTTGGAGTTTGCTGCAGGCATCCAACTCTAAATTAGCAAATTCACAAAATACAATTGTGTTTCTTATAAATAAAGGTTCAAGTGAATTAACAAATCACAGATTTTACTGATTATTACATGTTCAATAATCCCAACTTCCCCTAAAACGGGTATTTAAACAAAACAGTTCGACAATAACTAAACATGTTATTTATATTCATGCATCAAGGAGCCACCAAACCTTAAAGTGATAATACAGCATATGATTAAGATCTGTTGATACGTTAAAAACGACAACATGAAGTCTAAAACCGTTAAAGCAAATGAAAACATAGTGCTGCCCATCAGAGAGTTAAATCATTGCTAGAAACAAAATAAATGCTGCAGGTCAAATGTTTATTCACTACAGTACAAGATGCTCATATAATGTTTTTGTCTCTTGCCCCCGTCTTGTCTCAAACCATCACTGGATATTAAGGAGGATGGATCAGAGTCCGACTCGGTGGCCGCCACACCCAGCAGCAACGGAAGCAAGTCCAACACACCCACCTCCTCCGTCCCCTCCGCCACCGTCACCCCCATCAACGAGGGCTTCATGCCACACTCAGAATTTGATGTAATGCGAACTGGAAACCGCAGGAAAAATGCCAAACGGCTGAGTCGGAATATGGAGGTGCAGGTTTCCCAGGAGACGAGGAATGTCAGCATCGGTAAGAGGATGACTCTCATCTTCTTCTCAGTTTGTTTCCCTTCCTGTGTTTGTTGTTTTTAGTGGTTGGAAGTGTTTGTAACCTGTTTTACTAGGAATGGGAAGCAGTGATGAGTGGTCCGAGTTTCAGGAGATCATTGATTCCACCCCTGAGTTGGACATGTGTGTGGATCCCCGTGTGTATGGAGGAGGAAACAGGTAACGTGTCACAGTTTTCAGAAACTTGAAGAATTAAAAGAGGTCATACAGTCCTTCATCAGGATGAAAAAGTTGAATTGCACAGTGTGCACGTCTAATAGGAAACTGTAAACAACCTCTAAACACCCCCTGATGTAAGGAGGATTGCAGAAAATGAAATTATTCATACATAAACAAGTGTCATATTGTGATTTAATTAAATAAAAAATATATTCCACTTTTATTTTCTAATGAAACTTTCTATTATTTGTGCTCCAGCCCGTCTCAGGGCATCGTGAACGAGGCCTTCGGCATCAACACAGACTCTCTCTACCACGAGATCAAAGACGCCAAGTCGGACATCATTGGGGATGTGGATGCAGGCGCTGAGCTGCTAGGTACGAACAGGAAATAGACTGCAGTGTATTTCTCATAGGTTAATTAGTATAAATCCTAAGCTCAGCTGAGTGCGTAGAAAAAAACGTGATGGTGAAAAACTAGATGTTAAAGTAGAGACATGAAATCACAAGAAGCTGAAGATGCTCCTGCTCAGGTGAGCTGGTTAAAGTGAAGTGTTTTAAAAGTAGAGAAACCCAGACAATTAGAAATAAGGATGGATGCATGTGCATGTTACAAAAAGCCAGCGTTTGTTTTTGCTTTGAGCTCCTGCAGGACTCAGACGTGTTTTACGTTGCATGGCCGAGGCTACGACACAGTCCATGTCAGCTCCTCCCTGCGTCACTGCACAGTCTCCTCCCTGAGGAAAAATAAAAATACAATCCCTCAACCTCAACCTCAGCCGTCCATTCACTCAGTTAGTTGTTTTTCGTAGGCCTTTCTTTTTGATGCGGCTCATATTTTCAGTTTAAACAGGTGGATTTCATTATTATGTTGATGGGATTTTCAGTACAGTTTATTTCTCTCCGTCACTTTTTAGTTTTATCTTTAATTTCTAGTATTAGATTTCTCCTTATTTGTAGTTTGATTTGTTGAGATCTACAGAACTAGGAACCCGTCTTCTTGTCCATCTGTTAACCTCTCACCCATTTCTTTTTTGTTCCCCTTTTATGTGCTTCTGCTGGTGACTCCAATAGGCGAGTTCTCAGGTGTGTATCTGCACATGCATTGGTTGGTATCTTTTTCTTTTACTCTCTCGACTCCTCTCTGCTCTCCAAACTCCACACGATGCAATTGGATATTTAAACTTTCTGACTATGCACTAGATGTCCCACACCTATACGTTTTTGTTTTCTTATTTCTATAAAAATTCCCAGTGAAATAATTGTAATATTTAGTTATTTTAGAGTTTGTAAATCTGTTCTCTGCTGCTCTTTCCTCTTTGCAGTAACTCACACTAGTTTAAAATGAGCCTAAAGGTGATTTGTGTCCCACTAGAATTCATGTTCAAATAGGAAATCCACTATTTCAGAGAAGCAAGACACTAATAAAAAGCTTATTTCAGTGAGACTTTATAATAAATCAGATATTTGAATGAATCATCTGTAGAGGGGTAGATCCTTGGCTGCAGTCCCTTTGCTCGTCTTTAAATCCAAATTATTAATTGCTTCTCAGCATCCTCTCTCTTCCTCTTCTCCTTCTCCTTCTCTGATGCGTGTCCTTCCCTTCTTTCTCTCCTCACTCTCTCTCCTTCTTCTTCTTCTTTTGCCTCCAGTCCGTGATGATTTCTTCGGTAAGGCATCCTTTTGCCTCATGGTCATTATGTCATTCCCTGGCCTCCAGCTTTCACTCCCCTTCAGTTGCTTCCTTATGTCTGTTTTTTGTGGCTGGATATTCACATTTTATGCCACTTTTGCATCTCACAGCCTTAAGATTTAATTTATAGTTTACAGTTCTTGTGACTGCAGATATTCTGCCGATGGTGGTAAATTAGAACATTAAAATCTTTAAGAAGACCTCTGCAGAAAGACGATCCGACAACACAGTGTTGTTTTAGCTTCCACTAAGATTTGAGGGCACCAGCTGTAGTCGGTGTGTGCTGTCGTAAGATGATGCAGAACAATTTTCAAGTGTCACGAATTTACATTCAGGTGACAAATTTAAAGGAAAACTAACATAAAGTGTCTTAGTAAGATGTGGGACGACAGCATTAAGTCTCAGTCATTTCTGAGTCTTTACTGAATAAATAAAACATCAGTCTTCTAAAAAATATTCCCAGTTGGTGGTGGGTGGGACATTCAGCTCTATGGATGGAGATACTGTCTTCCAGGAAGAGACCACTCTTTCCATCTGGATAGGAATGTGAGCGTCACTCTTTGCGTCCTTAATGTGCATTTATCTTTATGCGCTGCGATGAAAAACTGATGTTAAAAAGTTCTGTCGATAAAAACTGGAATTAGCTTGAGAATATAAAAACTTGTCATCTAGATTACCCTAATTTTGATTAAAAAATACTTAGCTTTTCCCTTTAAAACCAGTTGAGTCTTTGTAAATGAAGTTTCTTTTAAAGGGCCTTAAATTATGAATCAACAGCATTTTATACACGACTGGATGTTAATCGCTCTCGTTCTCCTTTAGTTTGTCACCTGTCTGTTTATGGTAAAAAAAGGTTTATTCAACTTAAGGGATTCATTTTAAGTCGTTTGTTGTCTTGAGTCGTGTATCTAAAATTTACTGTCAATTAAAAACCAATACTCTTTAACAGTCCACCACTTGTCTAATTTACACCTGGTATTTAAGAACCAATGTTTTTGTTCTGCTGGTTTCTTTAGTTTGTTTGCTTGGCTTCTGTTGCACAGTGTTTGCTGCTTCCACATGTATTTTTCAGTTTAAAATAACCTATTTGAAATACGTTGTGCATGACGTTAACACTGTCATTGTTAAGGGATCAACCCTGAATTCTGAATATACAGAATATGTGCAGACAAAGACTAATAGATGTTAGTTAAAATGTCCTCTTCTGTTCAGTTTCATGTTTAGTCAGTGTTTCCCTAATATTTAATAAAGAAGCTTCCTTTGTTAACGTCACTCAGCCTCCTCGTTAGCATGAAGTCTTTTTAACTATTAAACCATTTGTTTCTGTACAAACTCCACTTCCAGAAACGTTTGGATGTTTTAGAGTTTGATTGGCTTTTAAACCTCACCTGTTACCAATTGAACTGTTGATTTTGAATATTTAATAAATGATATTTATATGTTCCGTCTGTCCCAACTTTTTGTGGAATCACTGAAAATCTTTACTTTGTGAATTTCTGGAAATGAAGTTTGTAGAAATGTTTTATTTCTCCTCCAGCAGGTTTTTGATGTGGTTGAGTTACAGAACATTTTGCTTGTCAATTTATGTATTGAGGTGTGTGTGTGTGTGTGTGTGTGTGTGTGTGTGTGTGTGTGGGTGTGGGTGTGTGTGTGTGTGTGTGTGTGATGCTGAGTAACAGATGTCAATGTGACTGTTTCAGGGATGGGAAAGGAGGTGGAGAACCTGCTGACAGAGAACAAACAGCTCCTAGAGACCAAGTAAGATGAGTGTGTGCTAATGTTAACGTGAATGTCTGTTTAATAACTTGTAGTTCTCTGGAGCTGCTTTTCGGACCCTTCACTCTCTTTCTGCTCTGCGCTCGACAGAAACGCTCTCAACATTGTGAAAAACGACCTTATTGCCAAAGTGGACGAGCTGTCGGGGGAGCAGGAGGTGCTGAGGGAGGAGCTGGAGGCGGTGAGACAGTCCAAGAACAAGGTGGACGCCAGAGTCAAGGAGCTGGAGGAAGAACTTAAACGGTGAATAACAGAGTTTTCTTTACTGTGTCACTGGTTTCTGCACTGTTGAAAAGTAATTAAATACAGTATATATTATACTGTTTTACAAAACAGCTGAGGTTGGTACACAAATCATTGAAGAAAATGAACTGGCAATGTGTGTTGCAGGTTAAAAGCAGAAGCTCTCGGTGCCTCTCGAGACTCCAAGGATGAAGGAGGTGATGATGTGAGTGAAATAGGACGAACACCTCCTTCACATGTCTCTACGTAGAAATACTTTTTAATAGTATCTCTGTGTACAGTGCTTAGACCTGTACAACATGGACTTCTTGAACTATTCTTTTGCTCTTGCATTCGCAGTTTTCGTCACCCATGCAGGACGGCGACATGACGATGACGCAGCGACGGCGGTTCACCCGGGTGGAGATGGCCCGGGTGCTGATGGAGAGGAACCAGTACAAAGAGAGGCTGATGGAGCTGCAGGAGGCCGTGCGGTGGACAGAAATGATCAGGCAGGGGAAACAAAGATGCAGAGCATTCAGAATCCTAACATCTCCTGAAGACACAAACTCTGACTTGATTAAAATACTTTGTGTTTTTCCTTCAATTGTTTTTCTGTCTTTCCTCTCAGGGCGTCCCGGGAGAGTCCTCCAATCCAAGAGAAAAAGAAATCCACCATCTGGCAGTTGTAAGATTCTGTTTTCATTAAACATTTTTCCATAAGTATGAAATGAAATCCTTAAATCGTTTGGTGAAACTTTTTCTCTCTGTCCTCCAGCTTTGCGCGTCTCTTCAGCTCGTCCTCCAGCCCTCCACCCGTCAAGCGGCCGTACTACAGCGTCAACATCCACTACAAGTCTCCTTCGCCTGCTGGCTTCTCTCAGCGACGCAGCCACACCATGTGTCAGATCTCCACCTCCAACCGCACGCTGGAGTTCTTCCCTGAAGAGTGAGCAGCATCCATCTCCAACCCTTCACTAAACTTAACACTTTACTCTTCGTGCTCCTCGGGTATCTGCTTCCCGCCTGGCTGCTTGCACGCTTGTAGCAGCTTGGAGAAGTTTTCAAACACTGTTTTTACTCAGGACACGTTGTCAGTTCCTTCATATCATAGTGAGACACATTTCTTCATGCAGGAGAATATTCTGAACCCATAACCGCAAAAGCTTCTTTGACTTTTCTATTATTGCATTTAATGAAATCATGAAATCATCTCCTGTGCTTCAGGTAAACGTGCTGAAAACGATTCTTCACTTGTGCTAGAATAAATTTTTAACAGGAGCCACTAACTCCTCAGCTGCTGCTTCTCTGATCCTCCTCTTCCTCTTTATCTTCGTCTGCTGCTGGCTGGCCAGGCTGCTAACGCTTCGCTTTTTCTCTCTCCTCTTCCCTCCCGCTGCGTCCAGACTGGCCAGTAATGGTGTTGCGTCTCTTCTCAGTGACTCGGCGATGTTGGCCCGCCGAGAGCAGCGGCGCGAACAGTACCGGCAGGTCCGTGAGCACATGCGCCGCGATGATGGCATCATGCAGGCCTGTGGCTGGAGCGTGCCGTCTCGCATTAAACAGGTACACACACATGTAGTCCTGCACTAATAGATGCCCCCTTTTTAAATGTGGAGCCCCTGACCCTCAAAGCCTCTCTGGACGGCCCTGCACAGCTTCAGTAGTGTGTAAATGTGAAGAACTGCTGAGTCCTCAAAGACAAACAGTAAAAATTAAATTTAAGTTCAGAGATCAGATTTTAGCTCTACTTTGGGTCACAAATCTTTTTCACACACCTGTAATCTTCATTTTTCTCATGCTTACTTTTCACAGATTTACAGTTTGGTATGCTGCACAGCCAAATTACCTCTGAGCAGCATTAGGGAAGAACTTGAGGGCAGATTAAAGTCTACACTAAGTTACAGTCCATCATGTTCCTTCAGACTCTCATGATGTTTGTGATGTTCCCTTTTATTCTGGGGTTTAGACAGACAGGATTCACTTCTACTGCATCAGACTGTTGATTTATGCTGCCTGCTGTTTTTATTTGGCTCCAGCTGATACATCTCGTAAAGACAAAGGAACAATGATGATCGTTGTTAGAATGATTGAAAAATAATAAACATGCATTCTACACGTGTAGAGAAGTTCCATCTACTTGCATAAAAGACAATTCATTGCATGTATGTTTTAGTAGAAGGTAAAGCCTTTTCTGAAAATGTGAAGAGATGCAACATAAGGATGAGACTGCCATGCTGCTGATTTACAAATGCCACAAAAAGACCAAAACCAACTATGAGTTAATCCATCTGTCGGCACTTTCCAACTTCAGTTCTTCAGTAGGTCCTGCAGAAATACTTTTAAAATCCATTATAAATATATTATAAATATATTTTTTTAATATAATTCATTTTAATAATGTTTTACAGACGGGTATAAATAGTGGATTTGTTTGGGGTAGTGCTGTTCTGGGCTGTACCAGACCAGATGCACAGATTCTACATGTTGGTTTTGGTCTTTTATGGGATTTCTTGACTAGAGAATAAGAAAATGTGACCACACTCATCATCTCAATTAAACCAGTGGTGAGAATAGTAGAGAGCTCTGAGTCCAGGTTTTGAGAATCCAAGTACAAGTTAAATGTTTGCCAGCAGCCTAAGGGGTTGATCCTGTGCAGCTCAAAGGCCAGAGGTCACGGTGTGTTGTTAGGCAGGTGGCTCTAACTCTGGTCTCCCACAGACTGGTGGTCAGCCGGACAGCGCTCAGAACAGCCCGCTGAAGAGACAACAGGCAAGTGAGACCGACAGAGCGCCAGCATGCGCCCTTACGGCTTCCTCTCCTTTTAACCTTCCCCCTAAGGCCCCCGATCCCTAGAAAGTTAACAGCAGCAGATGCAAAGCCAAAGAACAAACATCTCCATGTCAAGGTTGTTAAAAAAGATTGAAGTTTGTAACTAGCAGACTGACACTGAATGATATTGCTGTGAAATGATCTCTGGAAATGCATGAAAATCCAAGGGGGGGGGGGGTTGTTATTTGTAGGCATGATATGAGTCAGTGTCCCTGTGTTTCATACAAATCACTTAAAGACTGCATCTCTCTGATAAACCCCTGTGTCTGTGGTTTTGACCTTTTAACCTTTAACCTCTGTCTGTTTCAAGCTGCCCTACTCTAACAAGTCATCACTTACTGACTTACTCCTACTTTGACTTTAGTTCCGATTCCTAAAGGAAAAATCTGCTATAAAATACTTTTTTAAAACCCTGCAGTGTAAAGTTTGCTGATATTTAGTTGGTCATTTTACATTAAAGGTATTTGGGAAAGTTATTTAGTTTTTAAGTACCAGCTCAGTATTTTTGAGGTTTTTAACAAAAACAAAAATCTAAATTTTTATATTTATATTTCTAAAAAAATTATGCAGAACATTTCCAGTAAATCATTAAGAACATACAGGAACCATTAAATGCCAAATGTAGGAAAGTTAGCTGAGAGAAAGTGACCACAGCATCAGTGGAGTTTTCCTTCATTGCCTGCTGGTGTATCTACTGTACATGTAGATACACACTGAATGTTCCTGGTTTCCATCAGTGCCCATTAAATCTGGAGTAGATAACAATAAAACAGGAATTCACTTCTGCTCTCACCAATTCTCAACTCTGCTTTTAGGCCACCAACGAAAAAGAGGATAACCGCATGAAGAACGTTCCTGTGCCGGTGTACTGTCGTCCTCTGGTGGAGAAGGACCCCAACAGGAAGGTGAGGAGTCCGGGGGACAATATGGAGGCTCGGTTTTCTAAGGAGCTTTAGATTCAAGTTCAAACACAAAAGAGCCTGAGTCGACAGTGACTCTGCAGCTTTTCCTTGTGTGTGTGTGTGTGTTTGTAGTTGTGGTGTGCAGCAGGAGTGGACCTGACAGGATGGAGGGCCAACAGCCAGGAGTCGACGCCAGCTAAAACAGGGTCGGGCGGCGGCGACCCCCTACGAGCTGAGGAGGACGGAGCTGACAAGAAGACCAGTCACAGCTCCCCAGAGAAGAGGAAGGTAGAGCAACAAAAACTGGCACCGAGACACACTGAGGCTTTGTGTGCTGGTGTAAACATGCTGTCTCCTGTCCCTCTGTCCCAGTCAAAGGAACTCCAGGAAACCGACACCATGAGCAGCCGAGTGTGGATCCTCACCAGCACCCACTCTGCCAGCAAGGTGGTCATCATCGACGCCAACCAGCCGGGCTCGCTGGTCGACCAGTTCAACGTCTGCAACGCCCACGTGCTGTGTATCTCTAGTGTGCCAGGTGAGACGGAGAGCACTCAGCCCCACAGGTGCATTTGTGGCTTATTCAGTGACGCGACTGTGACTCAGATTTGTTGGTGTGTTCGTGTTCAGCTGCCAGCGAGAGCGACTATCCTGCAGGAGAGATCGTGTTGGACCCTGGAGACGGTGGTGCGGGGGCAGGCGACGACACCAGTGGCGTGGAGGGCATGTTGGCTGGTATCACGCTGGTCGGCTGTGCCACCAACTGCAGCGTCGCCCGCAGTAACTGCTCCTCGCGCACTGACACACCCATAATGGACAAAGGACAAGGTGGGCACACGGTGAACACTCCTGCATCGAATTACTCAACGACAAAAGGTGTTATTTAATTCAATGTTGTGCTTCAGCCCCCACTGCTCCCCCCATGAATGGAAAGATTCACCCCGCCCAGTCAGCTGAGGAAGCCACGGAGGCTACCGAGGTTCCTGAGTCAACCACCAGCCACACAGGAATAGGATCTGGACCTCCAGGACCGTTTACTGAGCACGTCTTCACCGATCCTCATCCTCGTCCAGCAGACGCCTCTGACAGGTTTATTTTACAACACACGCCGGAGAAAACAAACGTTACAGAAAAATAAATTAAAAACTCTTA
The DNA here is from genome assembly GCF_900324465.2 of Anabas testudineus. Classification (NCBI taxonomy): domain Eukaryota; kingdom Metazoa; phylum Chordata; class Actinopteri; order Anabantiformes; family Anabantidae; genus Anabas; species Anabas testudineus. The sequence continues at coordinate 17,985,461 of NC_046617.1, read as the reverse complement.
ACTGTGTCCGGTTGTGTTGTTCGTCCTCGCAGGAGCACAGGTCAGTCCAAAGAGGAAACATGTCAACCTGCAGAGTCAGAGGGTGGAGGAGAAGAGGCCAAAAACTACACCAGTGTGGCTCCCACCATGTGGCTGGGAGCACAGAACGGCTGGTCAGTCCCAGCAGAACCTCTCTTACCAAGTCTTTACTCTGGTTTAACACAGGTTAAACCAGGCTCAGGTCAAACGTACATGCAGCCTGAAGTGACTTGGCTCTGTTTCTCCTCTAAGGCTCTACGTCCACTCAGCTGTTGGAAACTGGAAGAAGTGTCTCCACTCCATCAAACTCAAAGACTCGGTGCTCAGCCTGGTGTAAGTTGTGCTTGTTAGGTCAAATTCTGTATTCTTGTAGTGTGGATCTTAGAGTCAGAGGATTTCTATGAACTCCTGTTGCTCGTTCTAATTGCAGGCATGTGAAAGGCCGCGTGCTTGTGGCCCTCGCTGACGGGACCCTCGCCATTTTCCACAGATCAGAGGGTATTTATCATTATTGGTTTATAAACACAGGCTGGTTCCAAGCTTGGTGACATTACTAAAACTGTAAAGTGTGTGTGTTTCTGTCCACAGACGGCCAGTGGGATTTGTCCAACTACCACCTGATGGACCTCGGCCGGCCTCATCACTCAATCCGCTGCATGGCCGTTGTCCACGATAAGGTTTGGTGCGGCTACAAGAACAAAATCCACGTCATTCAGCCCAAGAGCATGCAAATAGAGGTGAGTCACGCTTCTGTCTTCATGATGCAACAATCTTCAGACTGAATTTAATGTTTTTGTGATGTTGATTCCTCTCGGTAGAAGTCCTTTGACGCCCACCCTCGCAGGGAGAGCCAGGTGCGGCAGCTCGCGTGGATCGGTGATGGAGTGTGGGTGTCGATCCGGCTAGACTCGACCCTGCGCCTCTACCATGCTCACACACACCAGCACCTCCAGGATGTTGACATTGAGCCGTACGTCAGCAAGATGCTGGGTGAGATTCTGTCTACTGGTAAAAGCATTTTCTGTCGACCCACGCCACCTGGTTACTTACTGTGCTGGTTGTACTTCACAGGTACCGGAAAGCTGGGCTTCTCCTTTGTTCGAATCACAGCACTTCTGATTGGTGGAAATCGTCTGTGGGTGGGAACAGGAAACGGCGTGATCATCTCCATCCCGCTGACAGAGAGTGAGTTACGTTTACGCAGCTACACGACACATGGTGTGTGGTAAAAAGCGAAACTTGCAGTGACACTGAGGAATGTGTTTGGCGAGCGTTCAGCAGTAATTACCACTTTAAGCCTCTTTAATCTCGTCATGGTTTAAATATTACACAAAAATCAGTCTTGCAAGCTCTGAACTAGCAAACCCTGAACTCAGAATCCTTATTTAGAGCTTTTAGATCTGAAAATCAACCATTTTCCATTATAAACAGTGGCTTCTTCTTTAGATCACTTCCTCTTCTCTCCATAAACTCCTCGTCTTTTTCCCTCACGTTCTGTTTTCCTTTCTTCCCTCAGTGGTTTCTCCTCTTTCACAGTTAGTCTTGGTCGTAACTATTACTGTTACTGTCCTCTTTCTCCTCTGCTCTCCTCCTACACTCCTCCTCCCGTAGCGGTGGTCCTTCACCGGGGACAGCTCCTGGGTTTGAGGGGTAAGTGGGAGCGCTCCTGACCTCCTGCTGTTACGATCTCCCTTTTCTTGCCTCCTCTCACCCAATCAAACCTTCACATCCCCACAACTTCCTCTGCAGTGATATTATCTATTTGTTAGCCCTAATTTATCTTTAAGATTTAGCCTCTTTAAATTTTCTGAGTGCAACGATTCAGTTCCTTTCCTCACTGGTTGCTTTGCATGCTTTTTATCATGAGGGTTAGTGACATCAATGAGGTGTGTGTGTGTGTGTGTGTGTGTGTGTGTGGGCTTTAGTAGTTTAAAATCTTTTTATTTTCAGTTCTGGACAAAAGTGGATTTGTGGGTGTGGTTATTTTATTTATTTAGTGTTGTGGTGATTTGCTTGCTTGTCTAACAAACACTCCTGTTGGTTCATTTCTCAACTTGGACTCCCTCTGCTGCAGCAAACAAGGTGTCTCCCACTTCCTCCGGAGGAGTGATCCACGTGTACGGTGACGATGGCTCTGAAAAGAGCAACGGCAGCTTCATCCCCTACTGCTCCATGGCACAGGCCCAGCTCTGTTTCCATGGACACCGTGATGCTGTCAAGTTCTTCGTCTCTGTACCCGGTAGGAATACTTTTCCATCTGCCTGCTGACGCACAATGATCATGTTCACTGCTCTTGTTCTGAGTTTCAACATGTTGTAGAAAGAAATGAAGGAGAAATGTTCTGTTGGTTATGAGATATTAATATTGTTAGTATCTGCACCGTGTTAAACGTGTCTGTAACTAGTCTTTGACCGGTTCGACAGGCAATGTTCTGGCCACGCTAAACGGCAGTGTGCTGGACAGTCCGTCAGAGGGGCAGGGCTCCACAGCGCCCCCTGAGATGGAAGCCCAGAGTGTTCAAAACGTGTTGGTGCTGAGTGGAGGAGAGGGATACATCGACTTCCGTATAGGTGGGTAACTACAGCTGCACGAAAACCAGACGAGGTTCACTGTAAAGTTGTTTCACCTGGATTTGATATAATACAGATAGATACATATAGCACAGTATTTCAACGTTGCCTGCAGTTTTAAAGTTTTGCATTTGTGTTTTTCGCTCAGGCGACGGCGAGGACGATGAGACGGAGGAAGGAGAAAACGGTGGCACTTCGCAGATGAAACCTTCTTTGTGCAAAGCTGAGCGGAGCCACATCATCGTCTGGCAGGTGTCTTACGTACCCGAGTGACACCTGGATCTGCTTTAATGCCCTTCATACACACCCACACCCACCTACTTCCTCCTCTTGCCCCCAAAAGCTTCCAGCCACCTAGACCTTGTAATTACTTCCCTCGGTTATGTAAAAGTTTCTCCTTGGCTCTAAAAAGACCCTCCAACATGTGTATGTAACTAGTATACGCCCCCTTCTCATCACCTTGTAACTTTAATGCCTTGTAAGTACCTCCTCTGATCTAGTAACCTGCCTGCCATCCTGTTCGTCCCACCCAGGGCATTGTAACTATCTTCATGAGCCTTGTAACCCAGCCTCCTAACTACCTCCCTCTTCTGTATCTATCTTATATTCACCCTGTAAGCACACTGTATCCCCCCTATATTGACCTCGATTGTCCTGCATCTGCCCCGGAATTACTCCTCCTCTTCCTCCATTCGGTTTGTCATCTGTGGAAGCGCCACCTCGTCTTAAAGCAAAGCCCAGAGAGCCCCACCATGGAACAACTGTACCAAAAAATACTTAATGACAACACTGACCTGCATCTCCACCAGAAACCAGTCTGAATTTTCTAGCAACAACTAAGCAGTAACCTGTAACTATTTATGGCACAAAATGAAGGACTGAACCGATTGTTCTGGGATATTAAAGGGCGACTTCAACAATTTTCAGTAAAAGTTGGAGCCTTTGTAACAAATCAGTGCAATGTCTCTGGGATGTGTAGATGATATTTGGTAGTAATTTAATTTTCCTTTTTATTAGACTAAATCTTTAGACAGTATACAGGTTTATGAACGCTTTTCAATGTCCCTCTGTCTTCCCCCATGTTAAAATATCTCTCTGCTTCTATCTGAAACTCAGGTCGGGGCAGGTCAACCCAGATTACAACCTCTGTAGTATGAAATACTCCTTATTTCACACAGAAGCAGACGGATCTTTCAGCACAGTGAAGGAAGACAGACTTTTAACACCCCTCATTCACACGTAGGCACCAAACTAAAACCGCAGGCAGCAAGTTGCAAATTTTTGAAGTCGCCCTTTAAGAGTAAAACAGCTGCTCTTCAGATTTTGGGAATCAGTGTGTGCAGATGTCAGGCGTTGGACAACACTCAAATCTTGTTTCAGCTTTAAGATTGTTGCGAATGATTTAAGTGTTCGGGGTTTTTTTTAAAGGCAAAATCTAAATTAGTCGACCTCAAATTCAGCTTAAAAAAATCTGGGTTCTATTTCGAAATGTCCCCAAAATGACAGGAAACGTGTGGAGCACCTGAGGTGAATCTAAAAGATTAGAGGACTCAGCTCATTGAGGTCTACGTGCTGGCGTCGCTGACGGGTTAGTCCGGACTGGCTGTTGATCGGCTGAAGGGTGGCGTGTTGTCATGAAGTGTACAGGGATTATTGTAAATCTCCAGACACGCTGAAGCCATCCTATTTGTTCAGTATGGAAATTCATGCATTGATCTCTGTGTGGATTAAATATTAAACATATTTGTGTGCTGACAATAATAAAACGTGTGCTGTGTCTCAGTTCACTGCGAAAGGATTTTAAAAAGGAGTTCAACATGAGATTTATTGTTTTTGACATTTCTCCACATGATGTTTTATAAAAGCATAAATTTAAACAACCTGGCTGGGACATGGAAAATAACTAATTTTACATGATGCTCTTTAATCTACATGTTTGTGCCCTTTCAGCTAAATTTCCTGCTCAATTTACAAAATATTACCTGGAATTCATTTAATTACTGACATTATCCGTGAACAGATTACGCAGCTGATAAGATGGAGAAAGTGTCAAACTCTTCAGGTATTTGTACATGTAGTGTTTGTTTAGGGAACTGTGTAGTGTGGTTTGTAGCAGGCAGTAGGAAATATTAAACATCAATATCCACTGGAAACTGCTAGAAATTAATTATTGATGAGACAGAAAAACCTGCCACACATTAATTCACATGTCCAGTTTGTGTAATTGTTGGGCAGAAACATGTGAAACTACCAAATTATTGATCTTTTTAAAGTGCAAAACTAAAGTTAAGTGTATGTATTATGTGAGGATTTAATTACAAACTGGACCTATAATCTATGACAGTTCAATGAATTTGAAAACTTTGCGCACTATATTTCATTCACCTGCAACACATTGCTATTATTATTTATCAGCTGGTACTTAATACCTGCAGAGCCTAATACTTTCTCCACTTTAACTGCAGTTAGACTCAAACTGCATCAACTATTTACTGGTATTATCCTGCTAAGTAACAGTGAGAGGAAATTAAAACAAAAATTAAAATAAAACATCACATTATAAAAACTGAATGAGAGCAGCAACGCTGTTAGGCATCATTTCAAATCTTCTACTCATAATTACATTCAAGTTGTTTTTACACCCTTACAGAATAGTTTTTATTTTAAAAGGACACAGGAAGCTAACGAACAGGTGATAACTGTGGTGGTTACATGCTCTTCAGTGAGCTAGTAAATAGTTGTTATTGGCTGTCAAAGCTCTTATGTGACGTTTTGTGCAATAAATACTTTGCACACAGTGGATAATTTCTATATTTCCATACAGATCAAGTTTCCTGTTCCTTTTAAAATAGAATTTTACTTCAGGGTGGATTTAAATGCAGCTGCTCTGTAACATCTTAGGATTAACTATATGAATTGGACTTTATTGCTTCAAAATTGTAAACATGATCTCAAAAAAAGCTACAATGAAAACTGTAACAGAAGCAGATACTGTTAAGTCAAGTTAGGAGCTCACTTAGTGCATTTTTTTTTGCTTTGTAAAGTCATCTCACCTCAGAAATGTACTTAAGATACCAAAGAATGAAGCTGTGAGCAGCAAAGATGCCCATTTCTCATGTAACTACAAGCTGCTAAAGTTGAACAGAGGTTCCTCTGAGGTGTAGCAGTAATGACTCAGAAATAAAAGCACCCCTTTACCTACAGGACGGTGAACGAACTGGCAGCACATGATCGCTGTCAGTTGTAGATCCAGCGGCCACCACTGTGCTCCCAGCGCTGGAGCTCGTTGTGACGAAACCATAGAGAGATTTCCTTCTGGGCGCTTTCCACAGAGTCACTGCCGTGGATTATATTCCTGCAACACGGACACGACACAACAGTCAGGAAGGAACAAGGAGGAACACTCCAGAATCTCAATAATTCAAACACTTACTGAGGCCGTTTAAATAAATGACTCTCCCTCATGTTTTCCTTCAGAGAACTCAATTATCAGGTGATCTTACCTGCCAACTTCCACACAGTAATCTCCTCTGATGGTTCCAGGCAGCGAGTTTGCAGGGTTGGTCTCTCCCAGCATCTGACGTGCAGTCTTGACCACGCCCAAACCCTGCCACACCTGAACAAACAGAAACCTGAACATGTACATGACTGAAAAACACTTTTACAGTTTTACTTTTACATTTGATGCATCAAGCCTCTGAAAGAGTTTCGTATCCTGTGGATAATAAAGTTTATTTACTCAAGTACTATGCAGTTTTAATGCACTTGCATGCACACTGTACTTGTTTATTTATACTTTATGTATGGCTGCAGAATAATGTGATTATAATCAAATACTTTGATTTTCAATATAGGATTCTTCTAACTGTATTTTTACATTGTGGTAATGACATTTTTATTTAAGTAGATGAGCTGGTTAGTACTTCTGCAGAAACCTTATGAGGCTCATGGGAAACAAATCTGGACTAGAAACATCTGTGCATGTTATCTCAGCATCAAGTATACTGTGTGCAGTATGTTGAGGAATCTCACCATCGCAACAACTGGTCCAGAGCTCATGTACGTTATCAGTCCACTGAAGAAAGGCTTCGACCTCAGGTCCCAGTAATGTTCCCTGAGAAGATCCTCAGATGCCTGATGCACAGAAACAGATTGAGTTCAAAGGCTGATTAAAGGAGAAAATGAAAATATTTTAGAAGAGAACTATACTCCACAAACCTTGATGAGTTTGAGGCCCACCAGCTTGAACCCTTTCTTCTCAAAACGATGCACAATTTCTCCCACCAATTTCCGCTGCACGCCATCTGGTTTCACAGCTATGAAGGTGCGCTCATTCACCCCGGTCCATCCTACAATCAGTTATAACAAACGGTCAAAGACACAGTAAATAGCTGTGTTTATGTTTGTGTTAGGTGGAGAATCAGTGATGAAAAACAAGATATGAGTTTTATTTTGTTTGCAGAAAACCTCTGCAGCCTGTACTCACACACAGGAATTACATGCATGTTAGTTTTACAAGCCACTGTTGGAATCAAGTGTGCACTAATCTAAGCTTCAGACTCTATTGTAAGAGTTAAAAATGAGTCAATTTATTTTATATATAGTTTAGTAAAATAAAGAGCTGTAGTTAAACAGGGGCAGTAAACCACAGAAAACTCTGCATGCTATGACGTATTTTACTAATACCCTTACGGCAGACTATATTAAACCGGTCATGTAAAAAACTAAAACGGAGGTCGAATTAAAACCCATACAATTGTCTTAATGCATCAGTGGACTCCCCAAAGACCCTTCTAATGATCCGGATAATAAAATATTCAGTCTACTAAATTATGAAAAAGATATTCCACTCGTTTCCCAAGTAGCAAGTCAGGTTTTGAATCAAAACAAAGATGGCGGATCATCTTGTGCCTAACGTTGGGAACAATCGTAACTTGGCAAAACTGGTTAAAAACCTTTTCTTATTGTGCAGCAGGCGAAATTATTTTACATCCGGATCATTAGAAGGATATATACAGATTCTGAACATATCAACCAAACAACGGTAGATGTCTGTAAACGTGCTGCTGAAATGTTTAACCGTTGCCGGCTAATTAACGGAACCCGACCGTTAGCGCTGTGAACAGATTTATGCTAATTCATGAGGGTCATGGATAAGGGCTAACTAATAACTGCGAATAAATTGCAGTTGGGGTGCCACATGAGCCACACATTAAAGCCAGGGCACTAAAAAAAACGCCTGTTACACTTAGCGTTAGTAGAAAAATAATATTAAAGTTTGTGAATGGGTCATTCCTCCATTGTTTCACCAGATCAGTCCCTCTGCAGCAGCTAGCCGAGGTCTCCTCCAGTGAAGCTGCCTCTCCTGCTCACACGGGGTGGACATTGTGAGCGTATTATAAAGTTTTTAAAAAATGGTGAATGGAAGATGAGATACAAACAGATATAACACCAACCTGACTTAAAGATTTGAGCAAACACAGAGAGAATCAGGCAGATCATAGTGGCCGGAGCACGCTGGAAGGACGGAAGGAGCGGGACGCACCTGACGTGCGTGGGACGTCAGCACGTACGTATCCGTGCGTCCTCAGTGTTTATTAGCTCATTTATTTGACCACTTTGCTGCATTTGTTGCAGGTTCACACTATTGTTTAATCTGGGATATTTTCTTACTAACCTGGTGTAGTTGTATTTTTATACACTGCTCAAATAAATAAAGGGAATATAATCATTCCAATGTAAGTTCAAGTCCATCACACTTCCGGGTTATCAACCTGTCCAGTTAGGAAGCAACACTGAATGTGAATCAACAACCGACATAAGTTGCTCAGGTAGTGCAGCTCAGGATGGCACATCAATGCGCACCCTGGCATTGATGTGCACAGGCTCAGTAGCATGGGGGAGATACCGGGAGATGTGGAGGGGGCATTGATGCTCTGGACTAGCCTGCCCGTTCCCCAGACCTGAATCCAATCAAGTACCTCTGGGACATCATGTCTTGTTCCATCCACGGACACCACGTCGCACCACCTGTTCCAGGAGAACATCAACAACATGCCCAGACATTGTAGGGAGTTCATACAGGCACGTGCAGGCCACAAACACTACTGAACCTCATGATGATCGCCTGTGATCTGACATTTCCACTTTTATTTTGAGTATGATTCTTACTCTATTTTGTTCTTGGCACTATTCTACTATGTAATGAATAAAGATTTTCGAGCAGTGTATTTTGAGTAACAAATTCATATGCATGTGTACATCTGTCTTATTAAGTATTCTATAATGCAGAGACAAGAGCATCAACAAATCATTTACAACAGTCATTTTACACTAAATTTAATATTTAGAACATTATACATACTACACACAGAGCTGCTTTGGATGAGAAAAGCAGAGAAATGACTCAAGTCCAGGGTTTTTGGGACTTAAAAGTGTTGTGGACTTCCAGTGTTTGTTGAAAGAACTTCTCCTTCTGTGAACACTGATTTGGTCCAAAGTGTTCGTGATTAACAAGCTGTGTTAATGAAGGAATATCACACCGCTGTTCCCTCTTTCCTCTGCCTCTCTTGTTCCTGCCTTCGGAAATAGTCTTTGCTCAGTAGAACATCCCTTTTTAAAGGCAAGAGGGGCTCCTCTGTCACTGCGATACCCCCTGCTTTCCTCTCCTGGGCCAGTATCATGGCACGGAGCAGTGGAGGGTAGGGGACATAGGTCAAAGGAGGCTCAGGGAGTGGCTCAAAGTCTTTGAACTTCTGCTCTATGTGTTTGGGAACCAGGCGCCAGTCGTGGTACATCACCTTGTCCACCTCCTTCACTTCGCTCTCCTGTTTTCCTGCAGAGCACAAAGAAACAAAGTTACCACAGGCAGTTTGGATAGAGGCAGGTGATTTTATGTAAAAGGTGAGTCTAGAGATAATGACCTACATTTTACTGTGATAACTTCTAAATTTCATGACTGATCTTAGAAGTTCTGGGATTACTTCACTACGTCCTGCAAATTGATGAGCTTGGAAGAGTTTCTTCAAACTCAGCAGGAGGTTTGCCGGCGAGCATATAAGAGAAAGTAACTGTCTCAGGGTTAAAGGGATCTATGTGTCCTAGACCGAAAACCCATTTACCTCTAACTTCACTATCACTATCGCTTGTATTACTCTACTGTGTATAAACAGTCAAATTTTACCTTTGTAGGTGAGGATCCCCCATGCTTTGCCATGATCCATGTTCTAGAAAACACAAGAAACAGTATATTGATTCAGACTTAGCAACCAAATCACCTATGGTTTCACCAATTTCTACTCAAATAATGGTATATCTATTTTACATGATATACACTTAGTTACAGTGAGTGGATGTGATCTATGCTCACCTCAGATGTGTAGTCCACCTTGACCTTCGTGATCTGCCAGTAGCTGGGCTCTGTGTGGTCCTCCAGCCAGGACTTGCGGGTGAAGAGGCGGCCCACTCCGAACATCCTCATGCTTGCCAGCAGGGTGAAGAGGCGGTTCTCTCTGCGGACATCTTGCCAGGCCATCACGGGCAATGCCTTCCCCGTGAGAGGCCGCTTCATTGTGGCATAGTCCAGGGCGTACTTCTGGGAGTCCCGAGGCCGGGACTTCAGCTCTCGGTACGCCCGGATCTTCCGAGCCATTTCGGCTATGAGACGAAGTCGTTTCTTCTTCGCCATGACTTTGTGATGTTCAGCAGCTCCTCCACTGAGAAAACACCAGCCACCGTTTGTTCTGAAAGAGAGGAAAATGTTCTAGGTACATTAAGAAGTTAAGGCGCATATCTGACCTGCTATTTCAGGAAGAGATTCTATGATATACTGTCTGATAACTGTCTGAGCATAAACATATTACAACGTAACAAGGCTAACATGAGTTAGCAGTTAGCTAGCGTTAGATTATAAAACAACCCATTAAATCAGTTCATATTCCGACACCGATGAGTACATTTTAGTTACTTTTATATGAATAGGTGATTCTATTTATACTTTGCAAATATAAATAATTACAATACCTGAACGACTCTGGTGAACAGTGCCAAGTTCACTTGACCTCCGCAAGCTAACGCGGAACACGACTTCCGTTCAACCGGTCCCAACACAAATTGTTCCGTATGAGAGTTGGAGAGCGCATTAGTTCCGCAGGAAGAAAATACAGTCAGGCTTCAGGTAGCGTAATAGTATTACAACAAGTTCCCATGAATTAAATTAAAATCACTAATATTCTTAATTTTCTGAACAAATTTAATGTTTTACAGTACAATTGGATTTAAAATGTTAGGTTTACTACTTGTTAGTCTAGGGTTAGTGCAACTTTAATCTGCCAAATCAAGTGGACACTGTCCAAAGTTAGAAACACAGAGAGAATTTTATACTAGAGACAAATTACACTGCATTATTAGAAAGGCATATTATTGATATTACAGACAGTAGATTTACATTTGAAAACAATTTAGGACAGAACAAGGACTAGATACATTCTCTTGTAACTTACACTGAAAGAGTTTTAGGAAATAACCTATTTGTGAATACTGATTAGAATGAATTATTACAGAATGAAAAAACACTGCATAAAAAGTGCACAGACATTTGACTCTTTTGGCAAATTTCAACAAACTAGAGAAAATGTCAAATATTGGTCAGATCCTTTGGGCTACAAAGTTAAACAACACACAACAAACTGTGTAAATTATGATCAAGTTCAGTTCTTTGTGCATATTTAACATACATTTTATTTTCAGCTGAAAATCATGCTGATAAGTTATACAGAAAAAGGCGCCTTCGCATACAGTATTAATATGACATGGTATGGAAGAAACACTTAGAAGTTTTTATTTACAGAAGAACAGTAAGAAAAAGTGCTTGGATGCATCAATGTGAAGACAGATGCCGTGAAAAAGAAAACACACCTGCAGGACAACAACTAATCTCTTGGTGGTTAATGGATCTACTGGAGGAGGTTTCTGATAAAGTCGTCATGTTACTACTTATCACTGATGAGCGTGGTCCTGTGGTTCCATCACCACTGTTATTGTTCCAGTGTCCCCATAATAACACCCACACACCTAATCCTTCTGGTGACATTTATCACAGACGATGCTTGCGTTGCATAGTACCTTAAATCGTTATTGAACCCAGACCTTGACGAGTCAACGTGATCAGAGATTGGTGACAGAGGCCAATCTCTATTATTATACTGTTATACTTTGGTACACCAAAGACAATAAAATAATTATTTACATGTTGTAGTGGAAGTGTGCTTCTCCTGTTAGCAATGAATCAAGACTTAAATTGATCTTTTAACACCATTCAACCAGGTGGACAGAACTTCTAGCCCCCCACCTTCATATACAAGAGCAAGACCTATAGCTAGAAAAAGAGTGACACAAGTCGTTTTGTGTCGTATCATACTCGCTTTAGTCGCTTTTTGGTTATTTTGCTCAAATCTTTAGTATCCTTGTGGTGTTTGCATGCCTTTTCATACTTGTTTAGCATCCATTTTTACACATTTTGTGTCTCTTGAACTGGCCCTTCATACTGAAGGTCATGCATTTCCTGCTCTCTTGCACAGATTTCAGTAATCCTTCCATGCTCAGCCCCAGTAGCCTTGATAGGTGGCTGTAAAATGTTTGTAACATGCTTTCCCAGTGTATCAAAATCTCCACAGAAAATCATATTTAAAAGATATCACTGTTAGAAACACACTAAGCTTACATACAGAGAGCTGGGAGGTAGATTAAACACAGTAATAGAGGTTTCTAGACATTACTTTAATCATGCTGAGATTAGTTTTCTTCTGTGAAATGTCTTCAATTATTCACCATCACTTAAATCCATTATAATTTAATCAATCACAACTGGTGTTTATTGGAGAAATCTGCAAGTTTAAAAAGCCATTTCCAAGGTGAAGAGGGGCTGAGCGTTTGATGCAAAAAGGATTTTTGAAAAGATTAAGAGGAACGGGACAGAACAAGGCCTCAAGAAAAAACAAAAACAAAGTAATAAACTTGCATAAACCAGTACAAAACATTAAAATTGCTCATAATCTAATAGTCTGTCTATCGAATAAACTAACTTTTTTTTTAAAAATCTAAAAGAATCATCAGGTGTAAGAGTGATGAAAAGATGCTTAACTATTTGTCTCGTGATCGGGTTTAAAAGAGCTACACTAACTAACAACGTATAGTGTTACAGTTTCTAGAAAAGAGGAAATTCATAATCTCTACACACAAGTAGCACACAATTTTAACAGGACACTTGAAGTTAAAGACACGTGAATGTTGACATGATTGCGACAAATATTTCACTCAAGAATCTGATGATTAATAAGAGATATCAGAAAGATGAAAGACAAAAAAGGTTCATTGTCGTTGTTGGAGGATGAAAAGCTGCAGAGAACACTCAAGTTCACATCATTTCCTTCAAACATGTCAGTTTAAAATCTGAAGTTGTAGCTTCAGCGCTGTGATGAAATAAAGATTAACAATTGTTTCTTACAGATCCCAGTGAAACAGGTAACACATTACGTTGATAAAGCTTTCAATAGCATTTAGGTTCACAATGTACATCATTTGCATACAGGACGAAAACACACAATGGCTATACACTTGTAAAACCAGGTCTTTTGCAAATCTTCCGTGATGACCATCAAAATCTGGCAATGCATGACTTTAGTGTTACGTAGAGTTACTGTACACTAATCCCCACACATGAATGGAAACAAATTCTGCTGGCTGACAAAATAACACCAAATCCTTTCAACCTTTTACTGAAGATGGTTTGGATACTGAGTGTATGAGGAGCATAAAGATGTCTGAATGGAAAGACCGGGTGACGGCAGGAATACTGCTCCTAACACTCCTTCTACTCAACAGATCCAGGTTTTTTGTTCCACAACGTTTAACACTGATGCAGAAAAGATCTTGAAGCAGATCCGATGCCAGAGGACAGTAATGTCTGCCAGTGTTTAAAAGGAGGTAAGATTCGAACTGCGCAGTCACGTCCAGCGGCATCTCTTCCTCTGACAGGCTTCAGGGTCGGAAGTACAACCCTCCGAGTCACTCTCAGAGGAGGACGGTCCAGTCAGGCGAGGGGCAGGCAAGCACGAGGGGCGCTCAGGCCCATCTGGGGTTTCCTCTGTGGTACTGCTATTAAGACTGAGCACCCAACCCAGTTTGTTGTGGAGCAACTGACGAAGGCCTGGCGGTAGTGGCAACACGTCCAGAGTGTCTATACAGTCTGGCAGCAGCTGGCGAAGGCGAGCGCAGCAGAGGTAGAGCAGGGAGGTGGGTGCAGAGCACGATCTGATCACTTTCATGCTGCTCTTCGCTGCTGTGGAGCAGGCCATCGGATAAAACCTCTTATTTTGGAGCTCTGTGGCAGCAACACCTGGATTGAAAAAATTAGGGGTTTTATGTTCACATGTATTAGCTTGTTCCTCTGCAGACTTTATATGTGGAGGAAGAAGCTAGTTTTGAGGAAACTGTGCAATGATACTTTACAAAAGTTACATTAATGCAGGAGTGCCTCTGCTCTCAGTTAAATCTGCACATGCATGATGGATACATGTCATCAACATGGATGTAAAGTCACCAAGGTTGCATCACTAACCAATGCACTTTCGATTCTTGAAGAAAGTCAGCGTGCCGTGCCACGTGTCCAGATGGACTCCGATGATGGACCCCTGTCCAAAACGGGATGAGAAGTTCATCTTGTCTCCTTTATGATGCAACAAGCCTGAAAAAGTAAAACAAGCTCAATGATATCTAGCTCATACATAAACCATTTGGACCAGTTACTACATGACATCATGTTTTTGTGGTCTTACCAGTGTAAGACAGACCCCAACTTTCAGCATCTTTTCCCAACAGGCTGCAGAATGTGTGTCGGTATTTGTCTAAGTTCACATCAGATGTACCAATGCCAACCATCTGCACAGGAATAAAGAGATATTAGAAAACAAAAAAGATGAGCTGCCACACAGCTTCCATTAGGTCCTTATCTTAATTAACTTTTGCTCTACTTTGGATTTTTTGGGGAAGAATAAATATAAATATTTAGATCTGTGCAAAACAGAGGTTTTACCATGTCTGTTCCATAAACTGGGGACGTCATCTTGATTTCCCAGAAGTGCTGCCCGTCAGCCAGCTCCTTGGAACCACGGACTGCAGCTGTACCACAGCTGTATTCAGAGTGGAAGTTCACTTTCCGATTGTCACAACTCAGTAATGTTGCTGTTGAACGACTGTCCATGTCCCACGCCCAGTCAAAATCTAAAACGCCAGACGTTATCCACAGTTAATGAAACAAGAAATGCTTATTTTTTGTTTACCAGTTATTCGTCTTTTTGAAAAACAGCAGCAGCTGTGGTCTACCTTGATCGTCCTCTCCACAGTGACAGTCTTTAATTTGATGAAAACCTCGCAGACGAGGGTTGTAGCTGGTCTCAGCCTGTGAATCACAGCCACAATAGGACTCCCCAGTGACAGGAACTGCGCTCGGGACTGGAGGGACCATCACTGCAGAAAAGTCTGCCTCAGAGTCTGAGTCACTGTACTAAAAGAGCAACAATACAGAAATGAATTGCAAAATGAAATGGATGATTGGATGGACGTTAAAAGCATAACATTAAGATGCACTCCTTTCTGTGGAAAATGATTAGTTCTGATACAAAGCATCCAAAGAGCTGAACACTCAGCACATTAACAAACACACTTTGTATAATGGCCTCAGGCAAACTAAAGACTTTCAGCTTCACATGGATCCCTGAGGTGCATTTTGCCAGACCTCTATACACAGTGACACATCCCATCTCCTGCCTACAGTGCATCATATGACACAAAACCTTACACATGCACTGGCACTGTATTCTTACCTCGAGGCGGTCATAAGTCCATTCTTCACTTTCAGAAGCCAACACCAGTGCTCGGGCATCAGCATCTCGCCGTATGCCACCCCAGACGTATCTCCAAGCACGACTGTTCCTGCTTCGTCTAGACATGGCAGCAACACCGAGTCTGACCGGTGGAAAAACCTGACGGTCAGTTCAGGTTTAGTGCAGATGTTAGAAGAACAGCATCAGCCCAGCTGCAGAAAAACAAAATGACTAAACAATGAATCATCTTCAATTGTTTTCAAATCACAAAGCTGCATTTTTGCATTTATTTTTAATGCTACAAATTTAAAATTTACATATTAAGACTAATTAAAATCAGTGTGACACTCAGATTTTATTTAAACTAGGATTTCTGCTCTGTGGTTATACATCTCCATAAACAAGTCACATACATGCTAAATGCTAAATGTGTACGTTTGTGCCTGGATTCAGATTTGATATATAACGACCTCTACTAACCTTTTCTCACTTTAGCAGTAAATTTCTCCAAATTATATATTTTATATATATTTATACATATATTTCTGCACATCATGTCACCTGTAAGGTTTTTAAATTACATACAACCCTAATAAAACCGTGTGACACAAGAAATAACAGCTTCTTAATATCATCCTATCTTGAATTCAGTTATTATTTGACCCTTTCTTTTATTGTAGATAATCTTATGAAGGAAAATGTTGCTCCATAAATCAGTGTATTATTACACTGATTTATGGAGCTACATTAACCGCAGCATGCCACAAATAAATCGACTACAGAGAAGCACACATCATCCTAACTACTTAATCTAATGCTAACAAACTGTTAACAACCTATTCACACTATAAACACCAATGTCACATCGCACAAATTGACATTAGTAACGTGCAATGTTGTTGACCTAAATAGCTAGCTCTAGTTAGCCACCTAGCCTAGCTAAAAACAGCAGCTAACGCTTGGTGCCTAGCGTGAACATGTGATATCAAAGTTAAATTCAAGCTAATGCATTAGTAAATGCTGCTAATTATCGGTACATGCACAGGTTATTGGCCAAATAATAAGTCAAAGACAACTGGAGACTTAAGGTTAGTTAGCCTAACTAGCTAGCTAGTTAGCTTTCCATTAGCTGCTACATCCCCGGATAGTTAAAATGACAGTTTTAACATCACCTACCTCTTGTTCTCAACAAGAGCTGCTGTAAAAATCGTTGACAACACAACCGAGATGTTGCCTCCAAAAGCCACAAACGTGTAAGTTAGGTAAGTGGGTAAAAATCACGGTAACCGAGCTTCCTCTCGTCCTGACCTACTTTACATGAGTGTGAGCGTAAACAAAAACAGGCTGTGCGCTCAGCTCCGTCTCCTCCACAGGAGCTTCGAGTCCACGTTAAAGACTCCTGACATCCCACATACCAACAAGATCAGGGTTGTTTATCCCCAAATAACTGGAATACCAGTGACAGGCATGCATCCAAAATAAAAAGCAGCAGTCACTGCAGATGTGACATTATTTTCCAACACCCTAAAGAGCTGTGGTTTGGAAATAAACAGGAAATTATCACAAATTCATTTAGTTTTAATGGATTAATTAGAATATGTTGCTATGTAACAATGGTAAACACCAGTGACAGCAGTTAGCTACTGAAAGCCCAGTTTGGTGCATTTGGACTTTGTATTTTTAGGTTCATCAGACTCAGACAAGACAGACAGACAAACAAAACAAACAAACAAACAATAGACCTGTTTATGTTTTGCAGAGTTTGTTACTGTGCAGAAGATCTTTACGGTGCAAGTAAAGGAACTAGTTTATCTGGGCAGACCATTAGTCCACAAAAGAGAGAGCGACAGATCTTTAACAAATCAAATTACTCTACTTTAAATAATTATTATTTATTATTATTATTTACCCATAAAAAACTCAGCTTACTTTTTAGTTTATTAAAGGTGAATCAACCTTTGTCGAGTTTACCTGCTTCAATCTACTTCATCATGACACCTGCTCTCATAAGTTTTCATTTGAATGAATGACTGGATTTATTTATTAGTTATTTTCAGTCACATCTAAAACACACATACTGTTGAGGCATGAAGGGTTTTTCTCCCCACAGCGATATTTATATTTCATGTTGGTCTCTCAGGTGAATCAGACTATTTTAAATCTGATTATGTCACTTTCCAAACAAGTCTTACAGGTTCTGCACATCTTTTCAGAGTACAGTACACTGAGAGCGAAATCTAACTTTAAGAACTTTATTGTGAAACGTGCTGCTCGGGGAACCTTGAACATTTGAAAGACAAAGATACATTAACATGTTTCCCATCACATTTGCTTCATTTGAAGGATGGTATGTCCTTAAGAAATATGTGGGGGGGTGAAGCACATTCTGCTCCAGGGCAGGTCACACAATAACTCTGTCCAACAGTTAGTTAAGACTCCTGACCCGATGGGAACACAGAAACTACACTGTGTAGTGTATAACAATCAAAAACCGTCAATGCAACACTAATTAAGGACACCAGGCACCGTTCACCAGACTACATTAGGGATTGAAAGTATTTGGGTTTGATAAGCACACGGTATCAGTATCTGTGGAGACCAGTAAATGTTAAGTGGATATAAATTAGTGGAGGAGCTTGTGTGACTTTATTATTCCATTGATTTCTGCATTTTCACTTTACTACTTAGTCATTTATTTGCTCCTGTGTTGCTGTTTCTTCTAAATAGTTGCTGTGTGAAGGACTAGTGTTGCGTTCAGTGCAGATATTTTTGACCTGCTGCATCAAGTCTGACTGAATCAACCAATTTCATGTATCCCAACTTCACAGAGACAGACATTACTTCTTAGCACAATACCTACTGTTGATGTAAAATACCATGTGTGCCACTTTCCTTTACACATTGAGCGCAGAAATATCCAGTTTCTAATGTGCATCAAACGCATCTCGAGTCACATGGTCTTTTGTGTTGTCTGTTTTTTCTTGTAATGCAAACATTTATTTTCATTCTGCTGTACTGAATCGTCTTTGACTTGATTTCTGGTATTTATGTGGTTTTCAGATGTCACAGTGGAACCTTTATCTACATTTATTGTGACCTCAGCGGGTGACAGGGAATCCAGACTACAATAGGTGCTCCCTATAAGTGTGCTCCCACCTTTGTACAGCTCACACAGCCCTTCATAAATAGTATTACATTTACTTTTCATACAGTGAATGTTGTGTTTATTTTCCTGTTGCAGTTTTTACTGAGTTTTTATTTTGCCCATTCCTTAGTTGCACATTTTACTTTACCAACTTTGCCTTTAAGCTGAAATGCTGCACAGTCTAAATGTCATTAATGCTGTAAAGTGAGTCATCCCATTCATATCAGACTTGACACTGATGTTCTGGAGGAGGTTGAGTTTTATTTGGAAATCTGACAGGCATGGCTGAACAATGAGCTCTTACCTTAAACAAAAAAACAACAACAAAAGAAAAAAAAAAGAAAAAGAAAAGAAGAATCAAGACAGCAGCACTACAGGTAAACGATACCAGTGTTTCAGTATGTCATATTAAACATAAATCCACTTGCACACATTACACACTCAGGTCACTCACACACACACTCAACTGTCAACATGTGGACATCCTCCATTAATAATCACACTACATCCAGAGGAATTTCAAGCACTTAGAACAATTACCCACAGTGCAATTACTCTAACTATACACAGATAATTTATATATGTATATGTATAGGGTATTCAATAAATAGTACTCCATTTACACAGTTTAAGTCAAAATTTTTTAGCTTTTCATAAATAGTGAAAAACAAAACAAACAAAAAAAAGTAGTCTTGACATCTCCTTACCCACGTGATTCAAAAATGGTCCCAGAAAAGAACGTGAAAAAATAAAACACTAATGTGCACGATTTTTCCGCAGTCTCAAAACAGAGAACGACCATCAAAACCACCCACGTCAAACAAAAACCAAAGGAAGGGGGTCTGGGCAGAGGGGGGTAAACGTTGATACTCACAGCACAGACTGGTTACTACATTTACAGGGGCTGGAGGGACTCTGGATCACTGTACAGGTTAAGATCAGACAACAAATCAGGCTGACTGTCCACACATCATCCCATAACAACCAACACATCTTCATGCCCGTTCTGTACATACAGGACCTGACACAACTGGATGGCTTTAAACAATATGGATAGAGAACATCTACTGAGGACGAAGCTGTCGGAGACGACCGCCAACATGTTTCTATTGCCATCCCATCCTGTCAGACCCACGGGGTGTAATGGAAGTAGGTGAAAATCTATTTGTTCTTGCTGCTTTGATGTGGAATGAATGAGATGGTGTTTGATGCTGACACTTATTTTGTAGACAGGATGAGGGCCACGATGAGGCCGTAAAGACCCAGCACTTCAGCGAAGATCAGAATCAGGATCATGCCCACGAAAAGCCGAGGCTGCTGGGCGGTGCCTCGCACGCCGGCGTCACCCACGATGCCGATGGCGAACCCAGCTGCCAGGCCGCTGAGGCCCACGCTCAGACCAGCACCGAGATGCAGGAAACTCCTGTTGCAGAGAGAACAGAGGATTGTCAGTGCACACGGTAACACAGAAAACAACATCCAGGTCTTTTCTATAAAGTTATCCAGGAAACTGCTTCATGGAAATTTGATTAAATATTTATATCTGCAATGCACAGTACAGGTATTACAATCTGTAACAACAGAAGCACTGCATTAAACATAGTGGCAAGAAAAAGTATGTGAACCTTTTGAAATGATCTAAATTCATGGACATCAGAGTGGACTCATTATTACTTTCTTAACCTGAACATAACAAGTCTCAAAGATTAGAAAAGGACATCTCCAGGTGGAAAGTTCTCATTGTTCAACCCTCTGTAGTCTTTTGACAAATCAAATAATAAAATGTATCAGAGGCTTGTCGTACTTGTAAAGGCTGAGTCCGTCAGAGATGTTGTTTGCTATCAGCACAGCCACCACCAGCCCGTAGATGGCGATGATACCAGCCATAACCACGGGGATGATGGACTTCATGATGAGCTCGGGCCGCATCACAGACATGGCAGCGATGCCTGTGCCGCTCTTCGCTGTCCCATACGCTGCTCCTAATGCTGAGTAAGAGAGAAGAGAATCCCTGTTAGCTCGTCCATCCAGTTCAGTTTGTGTTTATTTGTCAAATACAAACGACTCAGACAAAGCAGAGATGTTTCGTTTTAGATCAAACTAAGCTGGATGTGGATTCAGCTGAGTGGGAATTATTAACCAAGTAGATTGATTCCAACTGTGACAATAGATGGATACGCACACTATTTGCAATAATCACCATCATGTGGCAAACATCTGTCCTCCAACATGCTCAATCTGAGACAGAAAGCCCTTTTTACATCTATTTAAAGCGGATAATTAAGCTGTTCTGTATAAAAAGATACAAATGTGGGATGTGGGGGTCATTGCTGACTTTAGATCATGCCTGCAGGAGTAAATTTATCACATCCGTCCTGACTTAACATACGTGTAAAATGGGCCGTTAATGACAACCTGATGACTTGTTATCTCTGCAACCTGCCTCCGTGTGTTACCGTCTGTTTGAATTAGCCAAGCTACCATAACGAAGGTTCAATTTAGCTGCAATATTCCATGACGTCTGTCTAGAAGGAGGCCTAACATGCAGCAACAGCTGAGATAATAGCAAAACATTAAGCTGCCTGTTCTGTCCTTCAACAATTCAACATAAAAACTAGAGCGAAATCATACTAGTGCAGTACTATTTCATTTCTAGTTTTACAAATCGTAGCTTTTCCCAGGTGTCTTTGCTCTGCCGTCACCTCATGCCTCATATATCTGTCTGCTCTGCTTGTCACACACTCACAATTATCACCGCACATCACTGATCACTGCAAACACGCTGCCAGCTTATTTGTTCAGAACATTAAAAACTGTGAGCAGTAACAGTAATAATCTTGTAATAATCCTAATTTTTGGTTTTGGTTTGATTTGTTGATTTCCCAGTTTTACATTCTACTATACTCTTATCCGCATTTTATTTATTCGGATGTTTTCAGTTTTTTTGCCTAAGGGATGAATGTTTTCCTTCTTCTCCTGAGGCCTTTAGTGAAATGTGTCATTGTGCAAGAGACTAGAAGAGTAAATATTGTCTTGTGAAACTAACAATGTTCACTTCATGTTGACACTGTCAGACGGGTGTTGAGTTAGCTATATTAGGGTGTATGTTGAACTGTTTTGAACAGGTTTCTATTTTATAGTGTATAAATTTAATAATATATATTTAAATCCCCTTAATTATTTCACAAATTTGAATCTGTTTATAACTTGTGTCTCTCCCTCTTTCACTGTCCTTTTCCTCCGATGATCGCCCAGCGCGTGGCTGTTGATTGCAACAGCAACAAACATTGAGCAAGCCTCCACCCAACATGTCACCTGCATACACGAAGACCCACTGAAATAAATAATTAAAATAATAAAATAAAAATCACAACACAGCTTTCACCACCTCACACTTGCTGCTGTGGGTGTGCTGACACATTTGAGAGCTATTTACAAGAATTGTGTGAATAAGCAGCTCTGCATTTTTCTCCAACAATGTTAAAACATTGAGCTGCACCAAAGCAGCACTTGTCTTTGTAATCTGGGAAGGGATTATATTTTCTTATGCAATGATAGTTCTTGAAATATGTATGCCCATGCATTATAGGCTAACTGTGTCTGTTCCCACATTGCAAAAGAACTTTTATATGTATTTATAGTAAATATCCTTGGACATCACATTTCTCTCCAGAGGGTCTTTCACCATAACATGTCACAGATTAAATGCTTTATTGAGTGTTTATTACATTAACACGTTTCTGTCTCCTTTCTTAAGGGTTACTGTACGTACAGCTTCCACATCATGCAACTGCCACTCCCAAGAAATCCTGGGGAGGGTTCACAGCTAATGAGATGAAACATCTGAGGTGAAAGAAACGGCATCACTTATTTAATATCCTACATGAATAATTATTAGTTATTAGTGGGTAGTGTATGGTTACCAGAGCCTTTTATCCCTCAAACAGCAAAAATAAAATAATATCACTGAGAGATGACGTTATAAAGTTTAGGGACGTCTACATGGGACGCCCTACATTAAAAATTAACTAATTTAGACTTAATTATGGATGTACTGGCGTAACTGGGTGTGAAATGTGAGAGCTCTACATTAAATACCGTCTGTAAAACTTAAGTTGCTTACATTCAGGTGCATTGGGCCACTGATTAGATTTTAGTGGCACTTGGTGTAAAAATTGGTGCACCCATTTATGATCTTATACAAAAAACTGTAATCTGACCAGTGTGATTGATTCACAAAGTGTCACCCGATATCATTAAATAATGATCTCCACATTATGAAAGCAGTTGTCTGTGTCTATAGGATTTGCTGTCACATGACATTTCCAAAACATCTTTTCACGAGAGCACAATGTAAATGTTGCTGTGACAAAAAAGATTATCCCTTTAGTATCACGGCCTGCTGTTTAGTTCATTCTGTTGGCCTATGTGAAATCCACACCCAGCTAAATCTTTTATTTCACACAGTTTACTAAGATCTGACTATTCCTGTTCCTTTAATTCACCACAGACCACTCACAACCTGGACAAAAACAGTTCCAACTCAGTATGCAGACAGTATGCCAAAAACAGACACAAGAACAGAGCCAATCATAAACAATCAATCGTGCAATAAACCTATAGTGTCACAAGTTTCATTTATTGTTTTTAAACTTGAATCAGTCTGTAACATGTATATTATCCCTCACTTGACAAATATCAATACAAGCAGGCTGTATACCGTAGATAAACATGTATGCATGCATAGTACATACTACATGCACATAAATATACTTCATACATTACCCACTGACCTATGTCTTAACCATATATTTTGTATGCATGATCATATTTATATAAAGAATCATATGGTTGTATTTATACATGTATTATTTCTCCAAATGTATCTTCCTGACTCTATATGTTTAAGTACACTGACATCTAGTAGAAATCTGAGTAAAACTCATACACTTGTATGTGCAAACCTACTTGGCCAGAAATGCTGATACTAAAATAACTTAATTATGACAGATTACAGATGGCCTGACTGGGGCAGCTGCCACCTCAGCAAGAGTCTGCGTCACCAACCAGCAGCTTTCAGAACAAATACCCTGCTCCTAAATTCATATATTCAGTTTCTATGTACATCTGTGAATCTGAATGCATATCTAACTGCATATACTTGAAACTCTATTGCGGTATTTTTTTATCCTTGCTATATATGACAAGTAGTCTGCACCTCATCACCAAGATAAATTTCTTGCATTTCCTATTTCTAATTCAGATTTATATTGTGACATAATCTGGTTCATATAGGAGGTGAACAGCTACAATATCACAGCTTCGCTATGCATGTTTGGTGTTTTTGAATAAATTCGTAATTTAAATTTATAGCCACTTTCCTCTTATAATTCAAAATGTTTTTAAGAACATGTCTACGTACAGTGCTAAATGTGATTGCATGCCATTTGTCATTTCTAATTTGTATATTATGATTAATTTTGCACCACACCACCACCCACAAACTCATCGCATGTCAAAACCTACTTGGTAATAAACATTTTTCAGATATAATAAAGCTTTGTTCACACAAGAGATGATTGGATAACTACAGTGTTATAGATTGATATGATAGATGAAGGAGATGTTAGCTAGCTACAACATTACAGCTGATATAACCTTAGTATGGTTAGCTAGCTACCTTTACAACATCACAGGCTTGTATGATGTAACCTGGCCATGGTTAGCTAGCTACAGTTATTCAGATAACTACAGCTAGATACGATATAATCTGGAGGTGGTTAGCTAGCTACAGTTATTCAGATAACTACAGCTAGATACGATATAATCTGGAGGTGGTTAGCTAACGTTAGCTACACTGTTAGCAGCACCAGAAGCTAGGCAGCTTCGTGTCGATGGAAACATTACGTCGCATTCTTCGCAGGTTGTGTGAGCCGTGACCAACCCAGCCAACAGCAACAACACTCTAAAACAGGCTGTCATTTTTAATATTTCCACGGGGATTTGGCTAACATGTGGCTAAGATGGCTCGTCGTTGGCGTATTAACAGTAAAGCAGACGTGTCAGATGAAGGTGTAGTTACCGCTGAAGACCATGGCCGCAGAGGCTCCCATCACGGCGAAGAAAGCCGAGTACTCGGGGCCCTGTTCAGAAGACATTCTGGCTTTTTTTCTCGGGGCGATATAGCTACAAGGTGGACTATCTTCTTTTTTCGGGGTCCCCCGTATCCCACCGTGAGCTTTAGACAGGTTAAAACACCGAGAGGAAGCGACAACGTAGCTGTCAGCGAGCGAACCGGTGTAGAAGAGGAAAATGGCGAAACGGAAAAAGTCACATGATCAGCCACCTCGGAAGGGTCCATTTGTGCGGGCACGGGGGTGCGCA
Organism: Anabas testudineus; assembly: GCF_900324465.2. Classification (NCBI taxonomy): domain Eukaryota; kingdom Metazoa; phylum Chordata; class Actinopteri; order Anabantiformes; family Anabantidae; genus Anabas; species Anabas testudineus. Next base: position 17,960,463 of record NC_046617.1, on the reverse strand, counting down.
ACTCAAACAAGCTAAAATATATATCCTTTTAAATTATTTCAGCTTAAAACAAATTGCGAAAACAAGTCTCATTTGGTATTGATTTTCACAATGATTAAACAATACCGATGACTGCGGTACCACAAAGTTCCTCCGGATGAGTTGTACAGTGTGTATTTTGTGGTACGTTCTGCTGCAAGTGCAAACCGACTGCAGTTGAAGCGCTGCACGCTGGAGTATTAATTATTAGGTATCAAATATAAGGTAACACGAACCCTAAACACAGTGTTCAGCTGTAAATAGAATAAAACAACAAACAAACAATGCACTCTAGAGGTGATCAGATAATGCAATAGCAGAGCTCATATCCTGCAGCCATTCATCTTCCAATACAGCACAGCAGGCCTGTGTGTGTGTGTGTGTGTGTGTGTGTGTGTTTTATATAGGTTGTATTAATCACGAAATAAATCTAACAGTGAGAGATTAATTTAAATCAACACTCTGGAGGAGTCAAGGAAACAAATAAAGATTAGGTTCCCCGGGTTATTATTGTCTAGAGATACCTCCAGGAGCTCTCTTTGTCAAGGTGACACCGTAAATAAAAGTGGGTGTTTCTGATGTCACCTAAAGGGACATTTCACCCAACAATACACATCAGAATATTTGAATATTTTCTTAGGGTAGCCTTTCTATATACATTTTTTTTCAGATCATATTACACTTTCTTTGCATAATTAAGATATAGAAAATAACTATATTTTATGTTTATGTACCTTTCCATTTTATGACACCTAATTATTTTACTCCAGTAGATTTCAGAAGGAAATACTGTACTTCTTAGTCCACTACATTTATCAGACAGCTGTGCTTCTTGTTACTTTGCAGAGTAAATTTGATATTACAAAATATAGTTTTAATACTTGGTTGCAGATCCAAGTCTGGTACCGATATAACTCAGATGCTTTGTTTCTTCCCTGGTTCTCCTCTGACAGGGTTTGACCTTAGCTGTCTGAAAAATGTACGAGTAGTAAACACTTTCATATTTACCTCAGAAATGTAGTATGATGAAGTAAGATCATTAGGAGATGCTTAATTGTGGCATTTAAAATGAATAATCCTCTGTACTGCTCCTCACTATTTGTCCCACAGGAAGATGTTTAATGTACATATGGAATAGATTTTTCCTAGTAATTATAAATGAAAGCAGAGCAAACAGCTGAAAAACCAGCAGCATACACATGACTGCCAGCAGCTGCTTCACCACGTCATGAAAAAACTTTTAGTTCTCGTCAGATCTCGCTAATGTGACCTGCTCCTTCACTTCCTGCAAAATTGGGAAAATGTAATCATAGCAAAAGTATTAAAAGTACAAATACTGTGCAAATTAATTAAAACATCTTTATTGTAGTTCCCCTTTAAGAAAAGTTACAGTATATTGATGTATTGCAAAACTATAAAATGTTTGCGCAAGACAGTTGCATATTTTAATTAGACACTAGGCCTGATGTTTAATAAAAGAATGTAACTGTAAGTGATGGTGACAAACACTGTGCAATGACTATTAATTAAAAGGTCTTTTTAATTGGTTGACACACTATAACGAGTTCAGACACTCTTGCCCCCACCTGCCCTCTGTCTTCTTCATTGCTATATCCCATCAAATGAAGGGATCTCTGCGTTTCTATTAAATTCTTATGTTTTGTATCATGTCTCAACCTTCTTAGAGTGAATACATAGTAGTTTAATAACTGATAAACTAAATTGACTACCCCGGTCTCAACAAACCTGAAACTAACTAAAAAAGTGAAGAGAAATTAAAACATCTGAACTATACCAACACCACCATCTGCTGGAGGATTTTCTGACCACTCAACTGGATTTCTTCCCAACTGTTACTAAGGCCTTTAAAGACTTTCGCCACGTATTCTATTCAAAACTGAAATGAGGAAGTTTAAAAACTGGTTCCTTTATGCCATAGATATCAGCAGTAAAAAGAAAACAAAAAAACAGAAGTTAAAATGATACAGAAAACAATGCAGAGCAGCATCGCTTCATACTCTAACGCTTTCCAGGGATTTCTTTTCGTCAAAGATCTCAAATGCAAGAACAGTACACAAGCTACAGACACAGTACTTTAATGAAAGATCAGGTTAAAATAACACACTTTAATGACAGAAGCAGACATTTAAAAAAAAAAAAAAATTACCATAAATATGCTACATAATCCTAAATCACACATTGCTCTAGCATGATTGAGTAAATGGATCTGTAAGGGCAGCTCAGTGTTAGGCCATACACAAATACAAAGTTTAAATCTCGTCAGCATTAAGTAAAAGTGAAGACATCCCATCTGTGCAGTGGAAACTCGAGATGTGAACCCCAGATTAATGCTTCTCAACAGCGTCCAGCCTGAGACACCTCCGCACGCGCGTACACACTCATACACACCTAAAATGTATACCTACAATCAGAAGACATTCACACTGCAGACTTAAGAATTTCAGGTTACTTTCAGGGGCTTTAACTGTACTAATTTAACACCCCGATTGCCTTTGGCACATATTAACAAATGTAACTGATCTAACCATAAAAACAAGAAGATCATGGAATAAAAAAACAAAACAAAAAACAAGCCCTCCCACTGCTCTAAGCATTCCCAACCCTTGCATCACTTGCAAATGATCTATGGGTTAAACAAGCCTAAACACTCAGTCTAAAAGTGCACCTTAAATCCAAATCCCTGGATCTAAAGTGTAAGAAGGGCAGATTAACTTCCACTGGCCTCGCCGCTGCACTGCGGGATTGATCAGTGGCCATTGATAAGGGTTTTATCACTCAAACACTCTTAAAAATCCAATACATCCCGATGTGACTACATGTCCCAGCCCATCACACACAAACCCTGCACTCATTCAGTCCATGTCCCAGCACAACTAGCAAATGGGATAGCAATATCAGCAAATGTGTTGTTGTGGTCGCTGGAAAAACACGATGAACAGAAAAAGATAAGGCATCACATGCTATTCTTGGCAAAGCCGTACGAAGTGAAAAAGTGTGGCACAGCGATGGCTCGACATGAGGAAGCTACACTGGAACCCTTTTAAAATTGAGGGGGATGCAACTTTTGTAAAAGTCATGAAGACAGATGAAGATTTCCCTCTCTCAGTCCCAGCCGTTGTCCTTTATCATGTGGGACAGCTCAATGATGTACTTCCCCTCCTTGTACTTCTGACTCAGCTCAAAGGCTTGCTCCTGTAGAGAGACGGTGCATTAGCATTATTAAAACAGTGACGTGTGTGACTGTGGAGAATTTAGTCATTCAGGTCACGGTATTTAAAAGTGTTATTAGGTCTCATGGTCTTTTTTGACTCATTTTTATAAACACTTAGTCTATTTTAAACATATATGTGTAAATTTATTCACTAGAAGTTGGTAAAATGTTTTTCAACCCATCCTTCCTAACAGCAGATTCCTCTCTCTGTCCTGTGACCCATGTGTTCATCTCAACGCAATTAGGACATATGGCGAATAATGTAAAATATCTTAAGATGCGTCTTTAACTTGGTAATGGCTTCAAGAGAAGAGCCTGCTGTTGCTCAACTGAGGCCTCAACAGGATATTACAGAACAGCAGGTTTGTGTTTAAAGCATGTGACACATCAAGATGACGGTCAGTGTTCACCCTAGATAAAGAAGTGTACATAAGTAGGCTACACTTCTTGTGTACATAGGTACACTTTTCATAATAGCAAGCTAATGACAAAGCCAACCAAGAGACCAGAGTTATTTGCATTTTATTATCACACACATTCTCAATTAGAGGCAGATGTAAACCGTCTGTGCTGTGAAAATGGTAAGAAAACGCTGCTTTGTTTAAGTCTGGGAAATGCTGAGTTTGAAAAATTGAGAGGTACGCAACGGACCACTCAGCCGTTGTGCACACAACTTACATATTTCCAGCCCAGCGTGGTGTGACAGTTTTCGCAGTAGATGTCGGCCACAGCATGAAGCCCTGTGAGCAGTAGCCTCTCCTCCGCAGGACCACAGCCGACATTCACCCTGACACCAAACACAAAGTTGTCAAATAACAGATTCACAATAAAAATGACTCATTAACATGCACTAAATGAATCACTGGGCGCACTGCACAATGTAATCACTACGGTGTGACAAGAAACAAACAAACAAACAAACAAACAAGAAAAACAACTCAACAGTAATTTTCTTTTAGGGGAAAATTACCATAACTAAAAACCTCAAGGTTTCAGATACTGATAAAGTATTTATAGATATGTGATGGGGGCCTTGATGTTGTCACATCTTGTTTCTGACCTACAAACCAAATAAAAACAAAGAGTGCAGCTGATGTTGGCTAGTTCAACATCAAGGTCAGAAGCAAATTATGTGCTGATGTGTTATTCATGCAAATATATCTGAGACTGGAAACTGTTTTTCAGAGGCAAGTAGATTATATGTGTTTGTGTGTGTCTCTTTTTGCTTTCAAGATGCACAAAAATAATAATAAGCAACAAAATCTTAACATAGTTGATATGAATGTAGGGCATTTTTGTGCATTTAATGTGCGACTAAGTAGCAATACTTACACAGAGTTGAAGAGGTATGCTCTGCCCTGACTGCCTTGGAACGACTAGCAGACAGAAAAGAATCAGAAGACATGTCAACTTGACATTTGTGTCACTAACACAACCTGATATTATTTTTTCAGCTTTATGAAACATTTTCCAGAGTGTTGTAACTTGTGAGATAAGTCTGAAGTTTTGTGTCAGTGCCGTTTTTCCAGTTTCACTCCTTTCTGATCTTTGTGAGAGCAGTGAAGTGAAGCGATGTATGAGCCAACTGAAATAACTAACAACAACAACAACAAAGCTTTGCAGCACACATACCTTGGAGATAAGATCGTCATGGTTGGCCAGATGGGCGCGGCAGTGCACACAACTGTAACGACGATGGCAGGAGTCCAGGTAAGCCTGGAACGTCTTGGCCTTTGTCAGTTTCACCATGTCTGTGGAGAAAGCAGGAAGCACTCGTTATTGTGGGGGTTTGGCAGACATAGTTCAATCAGATAAATCAGGCGGTGGCAGGTTTCTCTCGTTTTGATCAATCAGAGAAACAGATTTTCCCAACAACTCTGAACACATCTGATACCAGCAATATGTAACCTATAAATAACCATAACCTTGCCTACAGGCTGGGCTGAGGCCTCATTAATCCGTTTCTTTCCCTGCCCCTGCTGCAGAGAAACTCCCCACGGCATAACAGTGCCACCACCATACTTCACTAGAGATGGACCAGACATAGTACTTGGAGTTGAATTTAATCTCATCATACCAAAAATCTTTGTCTTCCTATTCTTCGAGTCCTTTAAAAGTTGTTTTGCAAAAAGGCAGAGGCTTCAAGGCCTAAATGATGGACGACCATCCTTCAGACCGGTTCTCCCATCTCTGCAGAGGCCTGACACAGGCCCAGTTGCTCAGTGTGTCCCGTGGTTCCAGACTTATTTACTGCGGCGACTGTGCTCCTGGGGGAACTCAAAGCTTTAAAAAATGACTCTACGCCCTCATCCTGATCTGTGCCTCAGCACAAAATTTTACTAAGGAGGTCTCTGTAGACCTTCTTAGACTACAATTCTTAGTTTTTGTCTCTGACACACAGAGTGATTAGCAAACATTTGTAAAAAAAAAAAAAATGTTTTACTTTTTTTTCCATTATGGGCAATTAAAATAATTAAAAACTTAACAACTAAACGTCTGTAAAAAGTCAAAGGGACTGAAACAACTGCAACTATATCACTGAAAAAAAAACTAAACTTTGGACTCAATCACCATCCGAGTTTGGCATTTAATAGTAAAAGTTCAGTAATAAAAGCCTGTTTATGCCAAGAAAAATAAGAAAGAAGGGTAAAAAAAAATTCTCGACCTTTCAGGTCAAAATTACAGCATGCAGAGGCAAAGTTTTCTTCCTGCATCCAAGTTGTGAGGTAATTATTACACAGCCCTCATAGCTTTTACATAGAAAGTCAAACATTAGACTTTCGATGTAAGAACTATATTGCTATTGCAGATTTTTTTTTCGTCTTCTATCTTTGCAGGCTTTAGTGAACAGCTCCAATGTGCTGCCATGTGCACACAGCCGTACAGAGTCAAAGTAACATTTGACAAAGCTTTCATTGTTAGAAATTAACAAAATGATTAATGCTCGCAGATTAGCTAGGTTAGCACACAGTTTAGCAGGCAGCCCGCCACCTGGTGCGCAGACAATCCTCGCTTCATCAACGTTAAAAACAATTAGTGAACCATTTGTGAGGCAATGTAGTGACAAAAACATCCTGACACATGTCACATTAAACAGAAATCTGCTCCGACCTAGCTTGTGTGTTAGCTCGCCTGCTAGCTCCGCCGCAAAGCAGCTAACAACACACTGGCGGCGCAGTGAAGCATATTTCCCGGTGTTTGTCGGCTCACCTGATATTACCGAAGCTTTCCACAGTCTACACAGCGGACCACAGGGTCTGACAACCAATAATCACCCGATTACAGCAGGTTTGTGGTGGTGGTGAGCTCAGGCGGACAACAGGCGACCACGCGTCGGCGGCTCGGACAATAAAGACAACGCGGACTCCCTGTGGTGGCTGCAGCGTTTATCCGCGTTTCTCTCTCTCTTTTTAAACCTGAATCTGCTTTCAAATATCTTTTTTTTTTTTGCTAAATAAAGAACTGGTCGAATCGGACAATGCTGGCAGGGGGACAGGGTGAGAGTGCGCTGCGGCCCCCGGCGGGAGAAAAATGTGGTTTGTTATGAAAACACGCAGAGGCGGAAGTCTGAAGACTGCAAAACAAACCCGGGTCGACCAATCAGAGGCCGCGGAGTGACGTCGAGAATGTGGGTCAACCAATCAGCGTCGACTTCACAGGAGCCCTCTATGGCTATCAGTGTGATTGTTGGTGCAGCTTTTTAAGTGGGTTATCATCTCCTGCTGCTGGATGTGGGATAAAAACAGCCTCTATACTGTTTTTTACAGACTGAGCAGCACTGGTGAAAGTGAAACCAAGTACATTTAAGTGTTGCACTTAAGTATAATTTTGAGGCAGGTCTACTTCTCTACATTTCATAGTACCAGGGAGGTGCATAGACTTTGTGAGAGTCAGGGGCTCAAAGAGGCATCTATCAAGTATGGAGCTAATTTAACACTGTAAAAAAAACACTGTAACAGATGTTAGACATGATCAAATTATAATAAATAAGAGGCTGCAAAAGGTACTAATGAAGGATTCAATCTGATTAGTAAGTAGGCCTACTCCAAAACCTGTAGGAACAAGTATTGCTTTAACAGCAAAAACAGCATCACTCCAAATACGATACGTTTTGGAAAAATATTTCCAGTAAATAATATTTGAAAAAAGTTGCACACTACAGCCTAAAGTGTGAAGCAATATGAAAGTTATCAGACCAGCACCCAGGAAATGTTGAACAGGAAGGATGGAGAAGAGGACTGTTTTTTGTGGTTTGTTTTTTTTTGCATGTCTGAGTTGTGGAGTGTGTGCTTGCTTGTTTTTTTAGTGTGGGGTTGTAAGCAACCCTGCAGCCAGGATAATTGGTAGATATCTTGTGGTATTTATTTTGGGAAATAAGAAATAATCGTATTATTTGAGTCTTTTAATTTTTCAGTTGCACAAGTTAATTTCAGATTAATGCATTTTCACTAAAACTGTGAATGTGATGTAAAAATGTACACACTGCTGCATGACCCAGTGGTATTTATTTTAGTTGTGATAAGATAATATTGTAAACAATTCAGCATGAAAAATTATTTATCAGGTGCAGTTTGACAAATCAGAGGAGAAAGCATGGGTCTGAAATGATATGTCCGTGTGTGACCGGAGTGCAGCTGGTGGTGCTGTGAAGTAACATTTCTTAATTGGTTATCTATAAAGTCTAAACTCATTACATAAAGTCATACTGACATGATTACTTGTTAATGATTAACAGTAGGTATTCATGATGCAGTTTGTCCTGTATTAAGTCAACATGCATTAGTCAATTTTGATTTTTATGATTTATTCCTCTATTGTAAAGAGCAATTATTCACATCTGAGAAGCTAAAAGTGACATTTTGGTCTAAAATGGAATAATACATGAAAACCATTTTAAATTTCTGTCATCTGACAGATTAATTCATAAACTAATTTGAGCTACAATAAAACACGTTCCTCAGAGACAGGTTTTGTCTTTTCAGTCTGGATGACATTTAAACAAAGAAGAAAACATTCTTCAAGCGCTCTCAGGCAGGTATTCAAATCCTTTATTTAGTCAGTCAACGGGTTTCGACTTCACAGAGTCTTCATCGGTGCAGAAACAGTGAAACCAGAATGATGATGTTTGTAGATAACAGCCCAGACACGGATGCAGAAGTGAAAAAACTATCACAATGACATTGAAGTCACTGACATCCTAAAAAGAAAAAGAGAAATGACAACAATGTGTGGTCCTACACCTCAAAATAGCACATCCCCATCAGTAAGGACAAGCCAGAGAGATATTTATAAAGCAATTTTTAAGATGTTTTATTTAAATATCTCCAATGATCCTCTCTGCCCTCAGTGGTCACCTCTGTTATTTGCATTAACAACCTTGGTCTTCACTGATTTCAGTTCTTTCTCTCACGTGTCACACTGCAAGACTTAGCTGCTCAGAAAACACAGGCTTTGTTTCACCAACACACTGGTTGATTATTATCAGTGGACTTTGACCGCAGCCTCTGAAAACTAGGACGCAGTTGAGGTTTCCTGCACATGCAACTCCTCCGTTTATATGATTGTATATAATAAACACGACACTGTGCTGAACACAGACGCACAACACAGCATAGACACCACATTACTACACTTTACTGGTGTATATGTATTTCCACTAGTGTAACCTTTACTTGTTCCCAAACCCATTGTTCTTTTCATCCTAAGACCAGAACAAACAACATACTGTACAATCCCGAGTGAACTGTGCTAGATAATATATTTGTATTTATAATATATTAAGTCCAACACCTCAAACCAATCAAATAATGTCAGAAAATACCTTCAGTCACAGTCAAAACAAAGACACATTTACTGTCTTATCATGACAAGAGGGATGTCCCATGACCATAGTCCAGCTGGTTAAATATTTACTGTATTTACTTTTAGATTAGATAGGAAATCATTGGCTAGTTTTTGTTGAACACTGTCTGAAAGGCTGAGGGTGGAGAAACTGACAGCAGATCACATCACAGTGAGGTAATTCTATCAACAGTGATTGAGGTTTGAAGAGCTGAATGATCATGAGTGATCTTGTCACGGGTGTTACGCCTCTTTTAGCGTCTCCTTCTCCTGTTTTTATTTTATGCAAGTCTCACTCAGGAGGAAGCTGCTGTTCGTGACTAGTTTGGATGTGGTTCGAGGTCATTCCTGACTTCTGTTCCTGCAGAGGTAGCTTGTCAGATGACATGGGTAGTCAGTCATCACCCCCGTGGCGCCCAACTCAAACGCTGCCTTTATGTCCTCATCCTCATTGCACACAAACAAATGCACCTGCAATAATAGATACATCAGTATTTGTATAGTAATCAATTATCCGTAAACGATCCTGGAAACCAGAGACCCTCTTTAAAGGATGAGACTGGTGTTACATCCAAAACATCACATACAGACACTAAAACCAACAGTGAATCGCAGTGTAATTGCAGAGAGACACAGATACACAGGTTCTCATGCACTGGCATAGACCAACTGTGTAACCTGCGGTGTAGGCTCTGAGTAGAAGCAGAAGCTTTAGAAACATCACGCTGATGTTAAAGAACTAGCAGCAATAAAGACTGAAAGTTGTGTTGCCTTTATATGACCCAATGAGTGGCACCACAAAGACTACAGCCGAAGGCCAACTAGCACACACAGTACGTTCAGTGTCTGCTTTGGAGGAAATAACTCTCCACACCAGCAGGTGGCAGTAATCTGGATTTGTGGTAAGATGTTACAAACAGCTCTACTGTTGTCAGTAGTTTGGTTGTTGCATTGATTTGCTAAGTTGAACAAGCAGTCATGGGGTCTGCTACCTGATTCACAAAAGTGGCCCCGACTAGAGCATTTCTCAGAAAGAAGAAACATGTGACATCTCACAGAGAACAGTGTCGTGGCTCCTAGAGGTCTTTTTAATAAGATAAACAGAGGTCCCGAATTTACAGATTTACACATGTGACACAATTAAACACAATTTATTGTTGGTTTTAACATTTGTGTGGTGTAATTTGAATATCACTTATACAATTCTACGTTCAAGATTAATAATGCTGGTTTCATACCTGAATCCCACGGTCTGCGAGGTGAGTAAAGAGACTCTTCCTCATCATCAATCTGACACAAAAATAAATAAATAAATAAAACCCATGCAATATTTGTTCTATATAAACTGCTAATTCATAATTCCAGTTTTAATTCCAGTTAGAATTGCAGATAGGAACATTTAATTTGCTTTTAGAAAACAAATCAGCAGCAAATCGTCACTCACTTTTCTAACAAAGAGGCGATCAGTCTGTTTCTCAAGATGGGGCTGTCAGGAATGAACGTCCTTCAGCGCAAAGAGACAGAGAGAGAGACACAAACTGTACTGTGACACATTTATCTAACACAACAGGAAAGAGACGACCAATCTAACAGACGGCAGTAGAACACAGAGTAAAAACTAAATGGAAGAAGATGGTTAAAATCCACTCAGATGTTTACTTTATCTGTTTTTAATCATCAGATGTCTTGAAAGATTCATTTGTTTGTTTGTACTTGTCTGATTGAGCTTTAGCTGTGTGTACGTTATATGGAATAAATCTGTCAATCTCCACCTGTTCATGATGCGCAGCAGGTAGAACTGAAGTAAACTCTCTTCCAGAGGCACAAAAGGCAGAAGGCCGGTGTAGAAGAGAAGCAGCAGCAGCACACCTCGGTTCATGGTGAAGCTGTGCGGCATGGAGTCGTTCTACGAGGAAGCAGAGAGAGTCGGGGTAACAACACTGATACACAGACAGTGTTAATTAACCTGAGGACCTCAAACAAACTGAGCTGATGGTGCAGTAAAGGAAGCTGATTAATGAGCCGTGCTGTGTAACTATAGGTGTAACTCTATGAAGGTAACTCTGTCTCCCCCAGGTGGTTACTGTACCACTTTGAGGCATTCCTTCATGATGCTGGACTCCACAGAGGCCCAGACAGTGATCTCCTCCCTGTTGTATCTCTTCGCCATGTCAGACACCTACAGACAGAAAAGATTTAATATGAAGGTGATGAAGAGGCAGCAAAACACTCAAACACCTTAAACCAGTGGTGGCCTTGAGGGCCCTGCTTCAGTCAGATCATAAATTACAGATGAAAATTAGTATTTTGAGAAAAGTGCTGAGGCTGTGGTTTGTTTTTTTAGGTGTAATGAACCTTTGTGATGAGCTGCTTGTTGTTCTCTTTGATTTCCACGCTGATAGGCATCCTAGGAAACTTCTTGAACACATCTTCCAGCAGAGCAATCTTCCTGTCTGCACCGCTGCTGTAGTGACCTGAACACAGACATGCACACGTACATACTCACCTACGGCTTCGTTAAACGACTCTCTGTTAATGAGGGAGAACATGTGGAGCAACTCACCTTCATAAAATGTCACCTCCAGTCTCTCCTTATACAAAGGCAAATCCTGAAAGAGTGAAGATGCATATGGAAAGAATAAATAGTGGGTCTGTTGCTGCTGAGTTGCAACATGAGTTTGCAGTTGGCTAAAAATACAATTGAAGTTCATCCAGAGTAAACATGTCAAGAAACCAGCTTTGTTTTCAGCAAGCAAATAAATCCTGCGTTCATTTCTTAAGAACTTTACTCCAACTGATATGTACTGACTTAGAAATGTTCTTGTATCCATTGCTTGACATGTTCTTTCCAGTAATCATATTGCAGCGTTTAGTTTTCACCAGTAACTGGATCTTTCAGATACTGAACTAACTGTGTGACTTCTTAAAACAACTGGCTGCAATTTCTGTCAACCATGACCGTGATTCATTATTATAAATACTGTTCCAGAGTACACAGATACATACACAAGCATCTTCTGTCTGCTGTGCAAATTCAACTGTGTTATCCATGTTCTCTTTAGTATTCAGTATCTTACATTACGGAAGTAATTGTTGCTCAGTTCTTGTAAACAGTAAAAGTTATACACATACATTTTATAGAGTGTGCAGAGTACACACCCTCCATATCTTCCCTCTTATCTCTGATTTGAAATGTAGGGGAGTATTTAGGTGACATGTAAATGTTCTATAACTCCTGTGTTTGGGATTAAAATGTCTTCTCATTTTGTCTCTTCCTGTTTTTTTTTTTTTTTTTTTGTGTAACAAACCCCATCTTTGTCAGCACAGGTGCACAGAAATTAAAACCACTACATGTCCGCACAGGTGTTGTATCCTTTGTCCGAACAAGCAGAGCTATAGGATCTGTCCTCCCACCTTTAGGTCGAGTGAGGAGATGGTGACGTCGTAGCCGGTCTGCCTCAGCAGATTGTCATCATGAGAGACCACCACGTGTCCGTCTTTTGTTAAATGACAGTCGAGCTCCAGCATCTCGGTGCCTTGTTCCACGGCACTGAAGCAAAATATGAGACACAAACTTAGAGACTAATAATTTGTAATTAGTAGCCTGTGTGAGTTTTAGGCAGCTCTGACACTGTGCACATTTAGTAACCAGTACCAGGTGATGTTCTAAGTGCAGCAGCTCACTTCTTGCTCAGTACTCACTTTGTGAACGCCTCCATGGTGCTTTCTATCCTCTCCCCACTTCCTATAAAAAAACACAGAATACACACACTTTGCTACGTCTTCTAAGCCATTAGTTTATTATTATTTACTTTTTGTCACATATACGATGAGAAAATGGTTATTTCTGTAAAGACTTACAGATAAATGTGATACAGGAACACATTGGTGGATAAAATGGCTTTTCACGTTTGCATACAGATTAGGGGTCTTGATCTTGACTGTCTAATTTTAAACACACTGTGCTTGTGTACAGAACTAAAATGAAGACAGTTGTGTTATTGTTTAAATACAAATTCATCTGATTCTGACTTCAAGTCCAGCAAAAATACTGGAGTAGTGCACGTTTGCATCATCTTAGCTACTTCCCGGTGAGAAAACCTTGGTAAACCCCTGGCTGCTGACTGACACTATCCACATCAGGTTCTGAGTCACACAATTCGATTATGGATCTCGTCTCTGTGCAGCCACTCGCCGTCTCTTACCTCCTCTGTGTGAGATGTGTCTGCTGAAAAAAGCTGAGCGTTTCCTCTTGTGCAGAATGTGTGGGTTCTTCAGCAGGATCATGGAGGTGAGGGCGTATCCTCCCACTGCTGGGAGCACGAAATACAAAAAGCTGCTCATCCTTTTCTGAAAATAACGCCCAGTGAGCACCTGAAGGTGTCTGTACGATCTCACAGATTTACTGTGAAGTTAAGTGTCCCTGTCGAGCAACAACCTTTGTTAAGCTCTTAATGCAACCAGGTAGTGAACAGATCCAAGAGCTCGACTGAGACCTGCTCTGTTATCTTAAAAAAAAAAAAAAAAACTGGACAGACTGGTAAGACCCAACAGAGTCTTTCATTACATGGGAATTGAGCAAGTCTCTGTCTTAGTCACTCTCAGCAAAGACGCCTGAACCCTGCAGAGCTGTAAAAATCAGTTAATGAAGAACCAGCTCTCTAATCCTGAGCTCACCTCATCACTCGCTCTCTTGCTCTCACTCACCTCTCCTGTGCCTGTGGCAACACTATTTCACTCTCGATAGGCTGCTTTTGTGTGGCTTTGTGTGTGCATGTGTCATACCTGGGAATGGCATGTTTGCCAACACTTTGCTGCGATTTATTTTAATCTGTTTGATTTGTTTGGAGCATTTTGATACAGAACACATCCAACACTAAATTAGCTTCTTGGTAAACTCGAGTTAATCAGGCAGAAAAGCAGCTGTTTGCATCTGTTCTCCTTTCCAGACACAAACTGTTGATGTCCCATTTGAACAAAAGCGCCATTTGCAGTGCAGGATATTAGCCGTGGTGTATTTGATAAAAGGGATGTGGTGATGTGTGGAGATATGTAAACTCAACTCTGACAAGGTCAAAATTACAAAAGCAGCTGGAGGCACGCATGGTCCACATGCAGTACAAAGTCAGCACAGTGTAGGTACTGTATTGTTCATGCAGCTTCAGTAACAACACTATAGAAAGTGACAATTGTGTGAAGGACAAGCCCGTTTTCACCAGAACAGAGAACTCTATTCATCGCTGTGGAATGTGGCTTTCTGGCATTTTCTCACTCGTATAGGTTTATACCTTTAAACACATAAGGAGAAGTAAATCAGTGATTTTCAAAGATTACGTCCAACGTTTGTTTGCTTTTTTTGTTCCCCTGTTTTCACATTTTAATGTAAGCAGGCGCTGGTGCCGTCATTCCAGTCATGGCCAAGGAATCTGGGAATGTTGGGAGGGAGAATCCACGCTGAGACATGTCGCGAAGAGAGATGAGAAAAGTTAAACAGCAGGAAAAACAAGTTAACAGCGCTGAGGCCGGTTCGAGCTACCGGGGTAACTGGAGGCAAGTTTAGAAACGTTTGTAGACTAGAAGAAGGAAAAGACGCAAAAGAGTCAAACATCAAGCTTAGATTTTTATCAGTAAGAAGAAGATGATCAATAATAATAAATGTCTTCATTATTAATATTATAATATATTAATAATAATAATAATCTGTTTTGCATCATACATTTATCTTGTATCTCTTTTTAGTGTTTTTATTCGTGTTCATCATTTCTTCTACCATTTTGCACCATTAGCAGTCGGTTCATGTCTATTTGTAATTGTTTTGAATTAGTTTGTTTTTCTCTGCAGCTTGTTTTGCATCATTTGTGTCAAACCTGTGGTTGTTTTGTGTCTCTTTGTAGTTGTTTTGTGTCCATGTGGTCTTTTTGCATCCATTTTTAATTCTTTTTGCAAGAATTTGCAGTAATCAGTTTGTATCAGTGTTCTTATGTTTCATCATTTCGTTTTTGTGTCAATTTATGGTAATTATGTTTACTTGCAGCGGTTTTACATCATGTTGTTTCTCAGAAGTCGCCATCATTTCATTATAGAACAATCTGAATTCAATTTGAGAAAAACAAATCAGAAATCCTTTGTATAAAAGTCTCTTTCTCAAACTGGTTGCGGGTGTTTGACAACATGTAACAGATGCTGAAACTAAAGACACAAAGAGAAAATAAAACAATCAAACCATTTTAACAGTATCAGGAAATTTTATTTAATTTTATGTATATAATTCTGTTTCTTTGTTAATTGTTTAATTCATAATACCCATCGAATATACAGACTATAACCCTCAATAACTCATAACTCTTTGACAATCTACTTAAATCTTCTTTTAAAATAATTCCTCATAAAGATCTTGGAGGGGAAAAAATAAATCAAAGAAAAAAACAAACAAAACAAACAAAGTCAAAACACTGCCATTGATAATCACGTCTATAAGAGAAATAAGGAAGAAAACAAAAACAAAAATAAAAACAGCCTAATAATTAAAAAAATGATACAACTTTAACTCCTTTTTATGTAAAAAAAAAAGAAAAAATCAATCACCAATATAACAACAATAATAAGCAATAATAAGAACAGCCATTTAAAAACAACAATATCTGGAAACAGGCCTGGTGACAGTCAGGCCTCTAGACTCATTGATACCGTGTGAATGTATGTGGTGTGTTTAAGTGCAACTCGTCACAACAAACACCCAGATCCACTCCTCCCGGAAAGGGAGTGTGTGTCAGGAGGACATCGAAATGTGGTCCTCTCGGTTCCCAGTGAGATGCTTGGTGTGGTGGCAGGTCGGAGGAAAAGGAAAAACAAAAACAAAATGTGCCTAAGCTAAACCGCATGTAGGAAACACAGATGTTGTGCTGCTCAAAACAGATGTAAAAGCACAGGTATCTGCAGGGGGAGGGCCCACACTGCCAGGAAACGGTGCACACTTCCAAAACACACACACACACACACACACACACACACACACACACACACACACACACACACACACAGAAGACTAAATGAGCCTTGGCGTTTTGTTATTGATGAGCAGATACACATTTTTACACAGATGATGACACACAAACGCTGAAACTTAAAGCTTTAACGAGTAGGAGACAAGACCAACCAAAATAACGACCACAAAAAGAAGGGGGGGTGGGGCAGAGCGTGGCTGGTGAGACAAAGTGCAGGCGTGCTGATTGAGTTGTGATCAGAGAGAGTTTCCTGCTCGTATGATGTGTGGTCCAGGTGAGGCAGGAGGAAATGAGTTCACTAATCCCACTGTGGAGAAGCAGACAGTGGGGAGGAGGAGAGGGAAGGCAGCCCTTTGAGTAAAGCGTGGTGAGTTGAACCAAAAGATGAGCGTCACCACATGCACCAAAAAGCCTCAACCCATGGTGCTGGATATGGTTTCGGAGAAAAACTGCCTATGACCCAGCTCGAGCCTGAGACATGAAACAAAACAAGGATTTAGATTTTGCTGCACAACGACAAGACCAGTGAGAAATCGAGATGTGGATCAGAGAGGATCCAGTGCATGTCTTGGAGGCGGGGGGACAGTGTGGGGGGGTTCTTTTACTGGTCTTAGTGCAATAGGCAAAAATTAGTGCAGACTGAGCTGGTGACTGAGCTGGACCCGGGGGTGGGGCTCCACCAAGCAGCAATAAGTACAGTCACATCCAGAACACAGAGAGGAGGGAGGGAGACACCGACTGACAGGGATGCACAGGAACCGTGTCACAAGCACACAGTGAACGAAACAAACACATCCAGTATGTCGACAAGTAGCCAGGAACACAGGCGAAGACGGGAGGGAACAGAGAGCGGCAAAGTGGGCAATCATAAAGTGATGATGAGCAGAAATGACTGTTCAGCAGCCTCCTACGTTTAATTATTTTGATGTTGATTGAGCAGTTTTTCTATTTCTAAGTATGAAACGCCAAAGAGGTCACGACTCGTCTCCTCACCACTGCTGCTAGGTGTTTAACTTAACTTGGCTTAATATCACCTGCTAGCCTCTTGTAAACTGGCACCACCACAGAAATCAGTGGTGCACGCTGTCGGGTTTCGCCACCGAACAGGATAGTGTTCATGTGCACACCAAGATATACAAAATAATATTAAAACAGGTAGAAAGCAGTGAAGGGTAAACAGGACGAATCATGACCCTGTGGCTTTTCATACTAAAGGCAGCAGAACACCGAGCTACAGTCACAGACTTGTCATAACAAGAAAAGCACACGAAGGGTTACTACACATTAACGAGGATGCTCCATGTAGGTGAGCCAGTTACAGGGTGCTGGCACGATTTACTGGGACACTTCACGGAGCCGAGTCATTGTTAACGAACTTCTTCCACGTGTATTTTTCCTGGTGTGACAATTCAAAAAGCCTGTTGTGAAAGAGGTCTACTGGCTGATATTATCATAATGTGGAAGTTGCATTTGACCACAGACAAGTATGGCCACGTGGCTTAGTGAATAATTCAGATTAGGGCCCTGACTTGACAGTTTTAAGCCTAAAAGATTGGGATGGAGCCAACAGTAGCAGATAAGGATGCAGAAAAAAAAAAAAAAAAAAAGGCCAATATCAACCAGACCCCATTTTCCAGAATGGTGTTCCCTAAAATAAATGGTTTTGGAAATGGAGGATTTGGTTAGAATTTGTGATCTGGGGGTCGGAGACTAGTTCACCAGCCAAGCTGCAATGCATTTGCTACAGGAATGTAATTTCATACAGGAATGTAATACTGACACTGAAGAACAAGTGGATGTTATTTCCGTGTTTTACACAGTACTGTGGCGGCATTTCCACATCGGCTTCTGCATTTTTGTCTCCTGATATAGTAAATTGTTCTGAAGTCCAATTCTCACAGTGTACATCTGTCTTTTTTATCACTGGGAAGGATTACAGCATTTGGC
Source organism: Anabas testudineus (assembly GCF_900324465.2). NCBI lineage: Eukaryota > Metazoa > Chordata > Actinopteri > Anabantiformes > Anabantidae > Anabas > Anabas testudineus. Next base: position 17,942,421 of record NC_046617.1, on the reverse strand, counting down.
ATTACACAGAGCATCGTGGATCATCTGGAAAATGGGGTTTAGATATCAGATTGGATTTTCTGCCATTATGTCTGATTTGTTCCAATCACGTAGCACCTTCTGAATATATCTGACCTTCCACGAATGATGGGAGAGTTCAGTTTTTCTGCCCTTGTAGGTCAAGAATTCACAAACAGATATTCCTTAGCTGCTCCACGGCCAAGTTCCTTGAATCTCTCTGTCACTTTGGTAAATTTCCGGAATGCATGCATTCACATGAACATCATACTGTTTTTCCATAAGGGAAAAAAAAATATCAAAGAACAAGAAAAAGGAGTCTTTAAACCTGCCAACATGCCAGTAAAAACACTGAATGTTTGAAAAACTAAGTGTTCAAAAATGACTTAAATGCAAATATAAATCCCAAAACATACAAATACGACTCTGAACTGACTCAAAGACACTCGAAACAGTCGTGTACAAACGTAAACTGCGACAAGCACACTTAAAAAGAAAAGAAATAAAAAAGCTTTTATAGTTTTGTATATACATACACACATCCAATTAGCATAACCGTTCTTTTAGGCTTCGGTTTTTCCAGGTTTGTCATTTACATGGAGCAAGACAGAGTTACGGTGTTGGTTAATACAGTAGTATGTGTTTATATGAGAGGGCGCGACAGAGAGGAGAGATCAGCGACAGGTGTAAGAGAGATGAGCAAAAGGGTTTGATGAAGGTGAAGAGAATCAGGATGAGGTGAGACACTTGAGACACAGCTGGAAAATAATAAAACTAATGTGTGGTGAGAGGATGGAGAGTCCAACAAGGACAAAACTGAAACAGTACAACAGAGCCAACCACAGAAATCAAAGTTAAACTTAGCTCTCTCTTGCAGTAGAAATGGAAAGATAAGCAGTTAAATGTTCGTATTTCTTGTTTTCTCAAAGATGCATTTTCCTTTTGTTTTAGCATGTCGTTTGGAGTTTTCTTGTTCCAAGCCTGTGCGCGGCTTTGTCACTCTTTAGGGCTACGTAAAGAAAAAGAAAAAGAAGAAGAAGAAGAAGGATATCAAGACACAATTTTAAACAACGTCCTAAAAAGGTGGTATTCAAGTTCTGTGTAGATGAAAACTCAGAGCTGCAGCGAACAGACCGGTTATGTTATACTTATGTTGCACAGTGTTAGTTTCTTTATGCCTCACACAGATTCAAATGAGGGCTGTGTTCCCGAAGACAGAACCACAACACCGAACAGTTCATGTTTTCTATTGCAGTTTTGGTTTCAGATCTCTTACAACTCTGATGTTAAAATCTATATGGTGTTTTGTCCGATCTGCCATTTAAGAGACATGCAAATCACTTCCCAGTTCATGAAGAGCTTACTTTTCTTGCCATGAGAATTTCTTTTCCTTCACTTTTTGAGGGTTGACCATCTCATTCTCTAGTTTGTAGTGACACCAGTTGCCCAAACACAAATATTACAAAACGCAGACTGTCACAATCTTTCCAAACCTCTTAAATGAACATGCTGCGCAACCTTTATTTCCCCTTTCAGAGACTATGTATAAGATGTTTTTTAGGAACTGATTTGGTTTTTGTCTGATTCTCTCCTTGCCACCTTGTATGTACATGAATTGTGCTGTTGTGCTATTCACTAATTAGCAGTTGAGGTTGCGTTTAAATAGAAGCACAAATAGCAGATGCTCTACTGACATCTAGTGGTCTGCAATCAAAACCAATCCTATTCAGAAATTCAGATAAAACTTACTAAGGGCTGATTGAAGTTGTTCATTAGTGTATATTTACTCAACTTGGTTCTTTTTTAACGTTATTTTTTTGGTTTGCGCTCGTCTCTGTGTGCCTATGTACCTGTGTGTCTCAGGAACCCTGGTAGTTTTCCTGGAAACGAGCAGTTTCCTCAAAGATCAGTTCCTTCAGCTTCTCCTTGGGAAGGTCATCCAGTTCCATGGAGAAGGTGAAGGGCTCCTCTGCTACCGGCTACACACAAACACACATTTTACAAACCTTTAGCGTTCGCCAGTCATTCACTTCCATTACGCTGAGGCAACATCCTGTCACCAAACAGCAGCAGCAATGAACAAGAGGTATTGTTTTGAAAAATGTTAACACCTTAAGATGGAGAGGATTTATATGGTGTGAAAAGAGCAGTGCGATGTCAGAAATACATCCTTCAAAAACTGCTGGGCAACAGTTATATTTTGAAACTGGAAAACCAGCACAGTGCTGTTTGCACTTAGATGAATTAAGATGTGATTAGTGAGTGATTACATTCTTTAAGCTGTCTCCAGCTGAAGCACAGAGCAAACGTAATACTTACTGCATTGCAAACTCAGCTAAGAGATTTCCCAGCACAAAGCAGGAAAGACTCACATTAAATCGCATTAAAAGCAGCTGGATAGTGTAGTGCTAAGATCGAGGAGACTGGGGTTCGAATCCCGGCTGTAGCTCCAGGAACAGCTTGAGCTAAACACACTCAAGCTCAATACTGAGTTGAGTTAAGATGAGTTTTGTTTTCTTCTGTGTGTTTTTCTCTTCAGTTTGCACAAAATCATCAAGTTGTAATCAGATAAAATTGTGTGCTAACCTCATCAGTGGGATCGTAGTACTGTTCCAGGTAAGGATGAGCCAGGGCCTCCTCAACGCTGATGCGTTTGATGGGGTTGAAGGTCAACATGCGGCCCAGCAGGTCCAGAGCTGCATTAGATTGGTCAGATGTTTCAGTTACAGTAAAATACAAAATCTAAACTCGTGCATCAGTTAAATCTGTTTACCAAGTAACCTCAGCCTGTTTGAACTGAAGTGTTGATCCACATTCCTCAAATTAATCTGTAGGTTTTGTTATTTTAACTATATACGACCCAAATATCATCCGAGAATCCGCCTCTACAAATAAACAACAGGCTATATTTCCATACCTTTAGGGTCTGCCTTGTAGAAGAGCTTCTCCCAGGGGATCTTGGGTTTTTCAGGCAGGGACTGCAGGTAGTTTCTCGCCTTCATGTTGATGATGCAGTTCAGATCTTCTTGAGATGGAGAGCCAAGGACGCCTGCACATGGACAAAAATTAGGGTCAGCTTCGCATATGGCTGCTCTGTGTGTGAACAGTTGGTGAAAAGAGTGGAAACACTGTCTCACCCAGTATGTGGTTGAGCTGGTCCAAGTAGTGTTTCCCTGGGAAGATGGGCTTGTTGGACAACATCTCAGCCAGGATGCAGCCCACTGACCAGATGTCAATGGACTTGGAGTAGCCCTGAAACACAAACAAATGAATACAGTAAAAAAACAAACAAACAAAAAAAACCTGAGGATAGAAAATCAGTCACTCAAACACCCACACTACCTTTGAGTTGAGCATGATTTCTGGAGCCCTGTACCAACGTGTAGCCACATACTCTGTCAAGAAACCCGTGTGGTCGTGCTCAGGGTCGGCTATCCGCGCCAGGCCAAAGTCACAGATCTGAGGATGACGTCAACACACACTCATTAACACACACACACACACACACACTTCATCACACCTAAAAACCTTCCGACATCAAAGTGAATGTGAATGTTCTAATGTGAAACTAAGTGGGAAGATAATCAAATTTTAATTTTTAAAAGCAATTTTGTGATTTTTATTTTTTACCCGATAACAAATTCAGCTGTTACCTGTGAGGTTTTGGTTTGTGTTTGTGTGGAGTGACACTCTTGAACACACTGATGACTGGTAATTGGTATAGCTGACCAACCAGAGACTGGGGGTAGCTCTTTAACGTCTAAAGCTAAGTGTCATCTCTTGCTCTTTGACACTATGGTTTGCAGAACGCCTGCGTTCATTTCTTACCATCTTCATCCACTTTCACCCACTTCCTCTGCAGGTTTCACATGAAACCTAGTGCAGATTGTGTGCATGTGAAGTCTGATGGGAAAAGTGTTGCTTCTCTTACTGGGTTAGAACTTGTAACCTTTACATAATCTTAATTTTTTTAAACTTTTTAATCTGTAGATACAGTACGTTTCAGGGCTCTTCGGCTGTTCCAGTTTCTATTTTTCCTATTTTTATGTCTCTTTCTTAAATTTGACTCCTGCCAACAATCTACAGTACAGAGGTTGTGCCATCAAAATTTTTGTTTGATTGCTTTTGTAGAAAGGATGTGAAACTTACAAGAAACACAGTGAACACTTCTAGATTAGGTCATGGAAGGAGGAAAGGCTTTTGTAGAAGAGGTAAGCCTACTAAATCAAATTACAAGTTGGAAGCTTAGTGGTAATGACATTGAAGTCGTTTGACTGTGGTGTGCTTTGTTGATATCTTAACAATATAATCTGTGGAGATTATCTTCCTGAACAAACATATTTAAAAAGGACTATAAAATTGTACTGTACGTAACTTGGTTGTGTTGTAGGTATGATGTTCAGCCAATGAAATGTAGTTAGGACCTAACCAGAAACTTAAGAAGAGTCACTGGAGAATGCAAGACTACTATACTCCAAAGTAAGATCAGTCGTGCAGGGAATGGCAGGAATGTGACGTTAAGCTTCCCTCTAAGCTTTTTTTTTTTTTTTTTTTTTAAAGCATTTTCTTACATATATTATTTTGCTCAAATTATTTTCAGCACCAGAAATCCTTAAAAAGAATACAAATATGTAGCACCCACTTATAAATGTAAAGTGCAGCCGCAATAACAGGGTTTTATTTTGGTAGTCTGGAAAAACATATCCATGTATTTCTGTCCCACAGTGGAATGTAGGAGAGACCCGCTACAACATGTGCTGACTTTGTTCTTTGCTCCTCCCACATAATCCATGGATTGGTGGTTGTCTGCTCAGAGTTCACAAGTGCACTCAGAGGCAAAGGGCTAAGAGAGCCTTGATGGTTCATATTAACAATAAACCAGCAACGAGGGCCTGCGTTGTGTTTAGACAGTTGTGGCTTTGAGGTTTTGAATAACACTTTGGATGCGGTTCCCAAGTTGGAAACGGAGAAAGTGATGGCAACATTATAGGTCTGAGCAGTCGGGGCCACACCCTTTACGCATTAAACATCCTGCAGCCGTATTGTGTTATGGAAAATTGATTCTAAAGGTACTGATGCTTATTTGGACAAGAAACGTTATTAGTTTAACTTTCTAAGACCCTGGCAAACAAACATCACTTCCTGCACCCCAGATGTATTCCACGTCTGGACATTTATATGTAACAAGATCAGGAAACAAAAATGTCTGATTATATTTAAAGTAAAAATGACAAAAGTCAGGATCATTAAGATGAGATAATGATGTTAATGTTATGTTTAAAGCACTTAAGTAACCTGGTTAGAGTCAGCTTTCTCCGGACGTTGATTTCTATGGGTCACGTAAATGAGAAATTTGGTTCCTATAATTAGAGTCGGGGATTAGAGGAACCTGATTAGGAAGATTTCAATTAGGCTTCTACTGGAGAAGGCTGATTTCTCTGTCAATCAAATCCAACATTGCTGAGATTTTTTTACAGTTCGGTTCAAAACCTGTTTAACTTGCCTATGGTAACATTTCGATAACATAATGAAAACAAAAGCATAGTGGTTGTTCAAGATTTAAAAAGGAGCACTGACTTATCCTCCATTTAAATAACTTGTTTCACTGGTCATGATGGTTGTGCGAGTGTGCGAGTGTGCGAGCCGACCTTGAGGTCACACGTAGTGTTGATGAGCAGATTGGAGGGCTTGAGGTCACGGTGCAACACGTTGGCGGAGTGAATGTACTTGAGGCCTCGCAGGATCTGGTAGAGGAAATAGCAGACGTGGTCATTGCTCAGCCTCTGGCTCTTCAGCAGCTTGTACAGGTCTGTCTCCATCAGAGTCTGCACAATGTAGCTGAAAGGACACGAGGGTCAAGGACAACAACAGGGCAGTATCTGAGGGGTGTTTTTAAATTTCTTTTACATTCAACAGCAACACAAGTTGCTGAATCAAACTTCATTTTCCACGTGTACAGCTTTGCTTGAACATGTATTCACAGGTTTTGGGTATTTAGAGGCAGCAGAACATTAAACCACACACCCTTGGCCATTAATCGGCCATGCTTCCAGCTTCCAGACACACGGATCCTCTGTCATAATTTCTAGACTTAATCTTAGATTGAAATATCTAAAAAGCTGCATCTAGAATGAGGCCTGGATTTTGTTACATCGCCCCTAATCAGACTTCATTACAAGTCAGCAGCAACAATACGACAAAGTGGAGCAAGTAAGCAAAAAAACAAGATACACACAAACACAATACAAGTACATCACACATTTTCTTTGCACTTTTCTTGGGACAAAGAAGCTTTTCAAGCAGAAACCACCAGTGTGCAGGAGTCAGCAACACTCTGGCCGGCCGTGCCTTCAGTTCACCGCTCGCTGCTGTACAAATGGTCACCGCTGTGTCTCAGGCTGTCTGAAAGGACTAACCTGGACTAAAACTAATACTAACATGTACATTTTACCTTAGAAATGTAACTGATTACAGTCCCAGTGTAATACTTCCAACACCTTTATGTACAAATCTCTGAATACATCTTGCATTAGTCGAGCTACTTTAAATGTCATTTGCATCATCTTTGGTTTCAATGTCCATCAGATAATGCTATTAAACAAAATATTCTAATGGTAAAGTTCTGCTGCCGTCAGCAGTAGCAGCTCAAATAGTCCCATGTGCAGCCTACATTCAGGTTGTAAAGCCATTAATGTCTAATGCCATTAAGGTTCTCTTCCCTTCTAACCATCCTGCTGGACTCATATGGCCACAACAATTTTGAAGCTGGGCTGGATTAATAACTCTTTGTTTGGTGAGCACACAGGCACGCTGCCGTACAAAACAATAACCAAGAGCTGTTGCAATAAAGGTGAAAATGCTTGAATTTTCACTGTGAAGTTTTGTTCCAGGTTATTAAATGTGTTAAAATATGTTCATGATAAACTTTTGTCACTTTTCTTAAAAAAAAAGAAAAAAAAGAAAAAACATACAGAGATTAGAGAGAAAATTATAGTTTCAATGAAGAACGACACAAAGAATCAAAATCTATTAACACTTGTAGACAAAAGATTGGTTATGTTTTTTTAAATTGATCCTATATTAAACAATGTTTGGTATCATGTGTGTGTACGGGATGCAGATGGATGCACTGAGATGCTTTCTGAAAAGCAAGAAAGGATACACATCTCTCATTTGGTCAATGTGCCGTGCCCTGAGAATGTCATTAATGCCGATGATATTCTCATGGTGGAAACGCAGCAGGATCTTGATTTCTCTCAGTGTGCGCTGGCAGTACGTCTGGTGCTCAAACGGGCTGATTTTCTTGATGGCGACACGCTGGCTTGTCAAGTTGTCAGAGGCAGAGCTGGACAGGGCAGAAAGCACACAACAGGTCTCATATTACACACTGCAGGATTCACAGACAGTGATGGTATCAGAAACTGGGCTGGAGCCAGGCTCCCGCTGCAGAAAAGATGCATTTGTGACACACGTCTTTTTGCAGTGACATGTTGTGAAGTAGTGTGGGTGTCGGCCTGAGTGTAGGTACAGTGTCAGAGTGGTGGAGGTGTACAGTGGATGGAGAAAAGTCAGAGCTGAGAGCAGCTCTGAATTGTGTGTTTTTGGAACCACTGCACTTGTGCATGAAAAAGTAAAAAACTCATCACTTAGTGCGCACTTAGCTTTTAGGATAATATTGTTCAAGCTGTTTTTCTTTTTAGACACAGACACTCATCCAAACAGGCACAACAGAACATTATCTGTGTACACCTGGATTGTGGTGGACATGTGGATTTGAAGCTGGTCCATATCACATGATTAAACCCCCATAAGGTTTACATCACTGCACAAACCAGTGGGCGTTGGCAATGTTTACAAACAGCAAATGCAGGAGCAGTATCATCACATGACCATGATCACGCAAACAAAACAGCACTGTGCTGTCACTCCTGTGGAGAACAGACAGTGATCCACTACCCTGTGTGTGTGTGTGTGTGTGCTGCTCAAATGGGCTCGGCTCTCAGGCGACCATCCACTTTGCACCGACAAGCAGTGCTGTCACATCTGATCTGCACTCACTGCTCAGGCTGCACAGCAGCGATTTGGCAGCGATATCTAGTGCAACAGGGTTGCTCAACATGTCCACACAAGATCACACACAACGATAACACGAGGAATGGCCTCGCTGGAGCTCTCAAATCGCCCTCGCTACCTCTGCAGCAGGTTTACTGCAGGAGAAATGTTTAGCACAATTCAGGTAAAATGTGAACGGGAGACAAACTCCGGACGTGAAATGACAAACGGCGATAAGGAACTTAAATTCGCAGCCAACTTGAGTGTGCAAAGGATTTGTGCTCAGATAGTAAACCACGTCCTGCGCAATCACTCCCTATGTGTTTCCTGTTATAGCCACGCCTGTAGCTACTCAGCTAACCTGCTAACCGCAAAATGAGCTTCCTTGATGTTCAACAGTGTTTTAACGATGGGCAGCAGTTTAAAATACAAATACCGTGTCTGAGCTCACATATACTGTAAAACGCGTGTTGCAAACAACATTAACATTAGCTGACAGTAACGTTATGAGCTAACAAACTGCTCATGTTAGCTAGCACTTTCTACGGCAGCCCCCACAGAGACGACAACTCACCACACCATTCCGTACGCCCCTTCCCCGATGTACGACAGGTTCGTGTAGCGGGGGCCCACATCAAAAATCTGGCCCTTGACGGACTCGGACCCGGGCTTGGATCCCGCAGTTCCAGGGGCTCCATCATGCGCAACAGTGCCCGCTGCCCCGGCAGCAGCAGCAGCGCTGTTGGAGCCTGCGGCCCCGACCGCTGCGGTGCTACTCGAATCCGCCATTCTTCCTCTCCTAACCGCTCCTGCTCTGTCCGTGTGTTTCACCGAGGGACCGCCGCCGCTCTCAGCACGGTTTACCGTCTGTCCGAACCGAACGGGTGGGCTGATGAACGGGAACGGCACCAGGCCTCTCGACTACCGGGCTGTAAATGGATTTCGTGCGCGATCGCGGATTTGGTCTCCGCACCGAGCGTAAATGCGCGTGCCAAGCTACGGTGGTACAGATGCGTTAGATGTGCTCGCCCCGGTGACGCGTTCGGGCGGAGTCGCATCGGTTGGCTAGAGTTCAAACGAGAGGCACCGCCCAACGTGCTCCAGCATTACGGCGAAACAAGCGCCATCTGACAAATAAGTGGGCGTGACGAAATGTGTTGCACGCTGCCTGTTGTGACAAGAAAAATGAGAGTTTATGGTGTAAATAGAGAAAAAGATCGTTAATAAATCATCTAATCCTGATATAATTATGATCTAATCTCAGTCTGAGTGATGCCCAGAGAAATCTTTTGTACTTGTACTTACTACCGGTGGTAGCACTTGTAATGTAAGTGGAGTGGAGTTAGTAGAATAAATAAATCTTATATATCCATATATCCATATATGTATATATATATAAGATTTATTAGTAAATACGATAAATTCCGCAATCTGGTCATCTAGTCACCATGGATACGAGTGCCACTGCCGTAACCACACCCATTCGCCCACGTCACCACGCAGGGCGGTGTACTTCCTGGTTACTGTGCGTCCTGCATGTTGTGTCAGTGCTGTTAATAAATTTGTGTCCATGGTTTATTTTCTCTTGCGACGACACTGGATCGGCCGGATCCGTCTAGCACTCACTCTCTTCGGACTTCCTTACACCTTCTGCACCTCCGGATTCAGGTGTGAGCAGTTGTGCTTTTAACTAGAATTGTGATACATACTAGTAATAGTTCTGTTGAAGTGACATATTAGCAGAGACCCCTAGCGATGTAAGCGAAAGCAATTTAATAATAATAATAATCATAACCATAATTTTACTGTCTTATATATTAATAGGGATTGTTGTAAGTATTGCTTTCGATTTAAGTTGAGAAGAAATGTTGAGAAATGTTTGGAATGTTGAATGATTTATGAGGTGAATGCATTAAGATATCTGATCTGAGAAATGTTTTTAATTCACAAACACGATTTGCTGAACATGAGGAATTTATTTAGTTTATTATTTCTTCAGTATTTAATTATATTTTTCATACAAGACCGTTGGGAATCTAAATGTCCATTAAGTGAATTCTCTAGACAAAAGCAATCATTACTGAGCAATCGTTGCAACACAAAGAATGTGCCCAGGATGTGGTGTCACTTTTTTTATTTTTTTTGCAATCCTGTCAACGGTGTAGTTAACACAGGAATTTGTATCTGTAGTATCAATACTAGGGATCAACCAGCCCTAACCTACAGTACCGTAAGCTTACTTGACTTACAGTAAGTGCAGAATTATAATTGAATGTCCCTTCCATTCACTATCATTTTAATATGAATCATTTTAATATGAATTGTCAAACACAAATCAAAAAATGAGTTGACAAAGTAATGTTTTTCCTTTAGAAGAGGACAATAAGTGCATGTGTGTTTAGCTGAAACCTGCTGCTGCAGGAGAGGCAGACTAAGGCTCACTTAAAGGTTTTACATGTCTCATATTTCATCTGCTGCAGGCCTGCTGTCTCCTGCTCATCATCAAACCCTTTCAGAATAAACCAAAACATCAGAGCCATCACTTCCACTTGTGTTAGCCTCTCTACGAACAGTATCTGGACGATGTCATCCTCAGCAGCACTTCATGTAAAGTCCAGATGTGCCCAGTATCCAGGGTCCAATATTAGACGTTTTTCTGTGCCTGATGACAAGGTGCACTGGAGTCAGAACTGGCCTGATTACGATCCAGTCAGTTACACCGCCCCAGTAGTACAAAACAAGCCAGTCTGGGCAGATCCTGATATTGGGTGAGCAACACATATCTAATTTAAAGTGTCTCAGCCGTACCAATATGCTCAGCATATTGAATTAGTTATAGATTCTCTTGGCTGTTGCGTATTTATTCATCATCATCTCATCTCCAGTGTTTTAGTTCCAGTTTCAATTTCTTTTGCTTGGTTTCCAGCTCTTTCTCTCCACAGTTTAACACTGTGGATGGTGCTGTGGACAGGACAAGCTTTGAGGGCATGTACAAAGTGGAAGACGGAAAACCACTGTAAGTTACTGAGTGTCAATGAGGTGTTTTTCTCAACCAGCGCTCCTGCTTATGATGGTTTTGAAGTTAAACCTAAAGTTTCAGAAACTTCCACTATGCTTAAGACTTAATCTTTCTACTGACAGCATATAGCTGCTGTCATTACAGAAACAAGCTTTTAACTCTTCATTCTCAATGGCACCACTTAGTGAAGCTTTCATTTTTATGAACAAGCATGTTAGGATGACTGGCCAGAGAACTAAAGAGTTTTGTGTTTTAACAGTGAACCTCGTGTTGATTTTGATATTTAAATGATGATGGCAAACACATCTTCCTTGATAAATTAGTATTTTATTACTTATTTAGAAATCCTCGTGGACGCACAGGTGTGATTGGTAGAGGTTTACTTGGCCGATGGGGACCCAATCATGCAGCAGATCCCATCGTCACCAGGTAAATTGTTCAGCTCTGCATTTCTTTATAATCCAGATTCGTGTTAATGATAAATTATTATTGTGTTTAGGTGCAAAAACAATGATACAGAAGAGGAAAAGACAGTTTTCTGGAAGCTTTGTGCACTTAGAAGTTTTATTCTGTAAATGCCTGATGGCCACATGTCACTGTCTGACAGATGGAAAGTAAATTCCAAAGGTGAGAAGATAGTTCACACAGTCTCCAAAAAGCCCATTCTGCAGTTTGTGTCCATCATGAGGAAAGACTGTGGGGAATGGGCCATTCCTGGGGTTGGTAGCTATTACATTTCTTTTATAGCTAGATAGATTTGAGGGTTTTTTTGTTAGCAGTCATGTACCTTTTTCCTTCTTTTTGTGTGTTTGTGTTGTAGGGAATGGTAGATCCAGGGGAGCAGGTTTCTCTCACACTGCAGCGGGAGTTCTCAGAAGAAGCGTTGAACTCTCTGTCAGTCCCACCATCAGAGAAATCAGAAATTCAAGAGCGCATCACCCAACTTTTTAAATCATCAGGATTTCTGGTCAGCAGTTTACACAGATTTACTTTTCACATTTCAGTCAACAAGGACTACTGTTAAACTAAAATATATGTTGTCTTTCTTTAGGTCTATAAGGGTTACGTGGATGATCCTAGAAACACTGACAATGCTTGGATGGAGACAGTTGCTGTGAATTTCCATGATGAATCAGGTGAATAAGGCTAATGTGGAAGTTAATTGTGATTCTATGATAACCCCCAACAGTTAAGAAAATGTGTAAATGGGCAAAACACATAAATGAAACAAGCCTATACGGCATTACAAAGAGCACAACTCAAAATGAATGTTTCTTGTTGTTGTTATGGCTGCCAAAGGAGGTATAACCAGCTATTAAATTCCAGTGTTCCCTTACTTTTCCACCATTAGTCGAATGTTTAATTGGTGTGCTTAATAAAGAATACAATTTTATGTCCAGTCCATACAGAAACCTAGATTATTCCAAAGGGTTCACATATTTTTTCTTTTTGCCACTGTGTTTTCTCTGGGATTACAAGCATCATTATTCTGTGACAGTCAGATATCTTTGTTGTTACTGTAGGCAATAGTGTGAGCGAGCTGCCCCTGGAAGCTGGTGATGATGCAGGACAAGTCCAATGGGTTGATGTTGACTCGTCTTTCCCCCTATATGCAAGTCATTCCCATTTCTTGGAGCTGGTTGTCAAAGAGAGGAAGGCCCACTGGTGACCAAGGATGAAAGACGGATATGACACATGATAAAGGAAACACTGTGATTCTCTAGGTGGAGCTGAGGCCTGCGCATGCTGGTGCGTTTACTGTAGGATGCATGACTCCTAACTTGAATCATACCGCACTAATTTAAATGTATTGATAATCACAGCTGTTAATAGCAAAGTCTGAAATGTATGTTGTATATCACAATAATGCGACTGTGTTTCGGACTGTAATAAACCAATAAACACTAAAACTTAAAGGTTGAAAGCTCGGCTGCAGTTCGAAGCTCAGTGTTCGACTTTAGTAACAGAACAAAAAATAGAGGAACTGTACATTTTCATAAAAGAGGCTGAGACATGAGACTATGAAAAGAAAAATGCTGCTCAGTGACACGTCACCGTTATTTATATTGGCACAAATTATGCTAATGTATGCAGTGTTAACAAGGTCCACATTAACCCAGCACAATGAGCTGCTGAGCGTAACACATACTACATTAAATTAAGTGTGCTAAAGAGGGCAATCGGAATGAAACAGCGTTGGCTGACTTTGATCTTCATGCGTGAGTTGAATATGAAGATGTGGTAGAGCCCCACACACAACGTGTTTTACACTCTACGACCCTTCTACATATCCACAGGTGTCATCTCTCTGCTTGGTGTACTTTATAATGAAGCAGGTGTATTCTTTCTCATCAGGTATCGATAGCTGCTCTATGTCTCAATCTACAGTGAAATGGAAATGTGCAAACTTTAAGGCCCTTATAAATATGACATACTACAAAGTCAATATAAATCAATTTCCAAATAAAATGTCAACAAATCTTTATTTTTATTCCAAGGCACAAAGTAAAACTTACATGGATTTAATTTCGAGACAGATATTTTCTGTGTGTAGTTCTTAATTTAAGGGGCATATGAGCTGCCTACAAGTTCAATACAGACAGTTATGTATAAATACTGTAACATATATATTAAATATTGTACAATACTACACAAGGTAAGGTAAACTGTCACTTGTTGAGAAACCTGAAAGTTTTTGTGACATCTTAGCCATATTTCACCTGTTATTCTGTGATAGAGATCATTAATTACTCTTCCTAATCTTCTGACCAAGCAGGCAAAGCACTTTGTTTTTTTAATTTGAGCATTTATACAATTATATAGACACCTTTTAAAAGTTTATTTACACTTTAATTGCTTTATTTGTTTTTACTTTCCCCTTTTGGATGGTCATTATTTTGTCATTTCGTGTTATAGTCACGGCCATACACACGAACTACATTACCCAGGAGTCTGTGCGACACAAGACGCTAAAGCTGGCGACGTGGCTGCTGTACGTCCCAACCCCGTGTTTCGACAGACCGGGGCGATTCAAACCAGGCGAACCGGCTTTGTTCACAACTACTTCAGAGTCGTGGACGTTTGAATAACTCTGTCCTGCGGTCTGATATTATCGCTGCATAACAATGTCTGGAAAAATCAAGAACCGAAGTGCCGCCAACGCAGAGTCGATATCTGGCGGTGTGTCCTGCGATGAGCGCATCTTGCGGGATTGTCACGAAGTGTACACGGATCCCGACAGTGGTGAGTTGGCTGACATGTAGATAACCTGTTGACACAGTCAACACCTCACTAGAAACTCCAGAATTCACCTATTTGATACTGAAATTAAACTAGTAGGCAGTTTGCTAACCGGGGCTTAGCTAGCTAACTTGTGAGTTAACGGTTATCCCGCTGCCAGGGGGCTAACCGTTAGCTAGGAAGGATTTTGTGATTTGTCTGACGTTGCGCTAGTTAAGTTAACCTATTGTTAATACTAACTAGTTAAATTACAAGTAAACTAAGATCCTAACCCTAAACCAACTACACAATAAGGTGCAATAACGTCGTTTTAATTTAACTTCTAAATCTTGAGTTATGCTAGTTTAGCCAGGGGCGTCGATAGGAATGATGGGACCCCTTAAAATCATGAAGACTTTGGAAAAGATGATCTTTGTTTTTCCAAATTAAAAATAAAACGTCTAGTTTCTGAAATGTTTGTGGAGCTCCAGCACTTGATTCACTTAACTAACTAGTCAGCCTGCAGGTGCAACCAGTTTTAATTGATGTTGGGACGAAATTGATTTTAGCTAAACTAGGGCACCACTTGTAAAATAGTTATCAGGAATTATTTGGATCATGCTAAAGCTTCATTAGTCAATTAGCTGATTAAAAGATAATTAACACCAATTTTGTTAATCAAATCTTCCAGTTTCTTTGAGTTTATTTTTTTTTTTTTTTTTTTTTTTAAGCAAAGTTGCTAATAGTTGCATGTGCAGCTTTCAGTGGGATACCACAAGTCAGAAGTGACTACAAGATTCACTAATTAAAAGTATTTGACACAGTTATAGGGTGACATCTTCTGGCCAAATGTTTGATAAAGTGCTTGTAGGGGGAAAGTAAATGAGCAATAAACACACATTCAACCTGAGTTCTGAATCCTCAAAGGCAAAAATCATTGATGTTAGTAGTGATGTTGTCGCTACTTTTTTACTTTTGATGGACTTAACAATTAACTGATTAATCAAGAACATAAACAGACAAATCAATTAGCTCGTTTGTATCACTAATCTGTCTCTGTCCTCTACAGGGTTGATCACAGTGGCCGAATCTGTTGGCGTGAAGCTACTCCCACCCAGGAAGAAGATCACTGTGATGCTGATGGGCAACCACTCTGCTGGGAAAAGCTCCTTCATCAACTGGTAAATATATTTTACAAATTCTGTCCAAGGGGATTTTACACGGACTGAATTTTTTAAAATGTATTTATTTTCCAGGTATGTGGAAGAGCACATCCAGCGCACTGGAGTGGCTATTGAGACCCAAGGGTTCAGCTTTGTTACAAGTGGGCGTAAGAGAGAATCTCTCACAGTGAGTGCAACTTTACATGGTCTTTAGTTAAGGAGGCGATTCAATTTAGGAGGAAAAAAAAAAAAAAACTTATTTTGGGAAAATAAGTTTTGTTATGAATTTGTTACGAATTATCCATTATTATCATAATGGATAATTCGTTATGTTAACCTAAATTAATTCATGTGATTTCAGAACTTTTCGCGATGCTGACACCTTGTTCAAAACCTTTTTAAAACTGATCTGGTTCTGTTTTTTTTTCTTTAGGGAAATGCCACCCTTCATCTATATCCACACTTCAAACCACTCCAAGAGTTCAAAGGTGACATTTTCAGATCTTGTGCTTTTTCTAAAGATTTACAACATATTTGTTGATTGCCCAAACCAAAGGTTTACTACATGTGTTGCTGTTTTTCTATTCTACAATTTATCAAACCACCTTGTGTGTAACCCGATGAGTCTGCAGCAACAAAAACACCATAAATGGACAGAGCCAGTGGCTCAGTGTGTCCAACATAGAACTATGAGCCCCACACTGAAGAAAACAGAGTTAAACAGTAGCCTCATGTTCCACATATGAATAGTTAAATGTATAAATAGCTTCTCTCCTACCCATCCTCTCCTAATATCTCTGTACTTTTATTAATTTCCAGGAGTTTCAGAGTACTTGAGCACCGAGATCTGCACGTCACGGCAGAAACGTTTCAGCCTGGTGACATTTGTGGATTCGCCGGGATTAGTGGACGGTGATATGAAATATCCCTTTGATGTGGACAAAGTTATTATGTGGCTTGGTAGGTTTCCAGTTAATGTCCTTTACTGCTGTGCCGCAGTCTTAAAGGGTACATGAAAGGCACTGTTACAGCTGGAGCTCATTAGTTAAATGATTACATTAATAAAAAACGCGGTAGCAGGTACCATGGAGTGGTTGATTAAAAATTTAAAATGCTATGTGCAGTTTATTAGTGTTAATTCTGTTTCTGAATAAGTAGCAAGTAAAATATTAAATAACTTAAATGAAGATTATCACTCAAAGATTGAATAAAACATTACCAAGCAGTTTAGTCTAATAATTTCTGTTAGTAATAGGAGGTATAATCTGTTGTGGAAAATAATGGTCCACTGCCGCTTCCAGGTGATCTCTGTGACCTGGTCCTGGTCTTCTTTGACCCAATGGGTCAGGCTCTGTGCAAGCGCACCCTCAACATTGTGGAGACTCTGAATGAAACACACGGCGACCGGCTGCGTTTTTATCTGAGCAAGGCTGATGAGGCTGGAGGAGAGTCGGACCGACAGGTAAGCTCAGCTTGGATAAAAATAATTTTTAGTTTCAGACATAATTAGCAGGAAATTACAGTCTTCGAGTAATCTTGTGACTTGTTTTTGTGAAATAGAGAGTAATGATGCAGATTGTTCAGGAGCTCTGCAAGAGACCAGGGCTCAACAAATGTGGCTTTGACATGCCCACCATCTACATTCCCAATCCAAATAAGGTGAGGGCTGCAGTTTCATTTAGTTACAGGTGTCATCTTTTTACGCTGCTCCCTTAACTTGTTTCAAATCTTTCCACTTAGAGTTAAAGATCATAAAGATTTATGTTGTAATTCTTTTCTCCTGTGTCCCTGTTCTCAGCCAAGTCGCTGTGTCAACCAGATCGAAGAGGTGTGTCGCACCATCGAGAAAACCATCAACCAGACTGTCCAGAATACACTCAACTCCCTGGAGAAAGACTGTGAGCTCATCAGTGAAGCCATCACTGACAGACTGAGCATCGACAGGTAACGCACAGAAACGCAGATGGTTTCATCTGTTCTTGTTTACATGCTTTACTGATGCCTTAAGACATTAACCACGACCCTCTGTTCTCGCAGGCAGACCACTAGAGACAACCGACGAGCGCGCTGCAAGAGCTGCTTCCTGACTCTGCTGGGCTTTAGCATCCCGATGGCTCTGCTGGCCTTACTGGTGCTGGGCACTGTGTCCAAGGATCTGCTGGAGATGGCTTTAGGCCGCCAGGGCCTAGAGGCGCTCTCACTCTACCTGGTGAGGATCTAAACAAACACATTATTCACAAAGAATCCTTTAAGCAGTCAAGTCTAATTCTATTTGTTCTTTCAATCCACAGATGCCCGTTGTGAAATTATTTGACTCCCTGTCTGCCGAACAGCAGCTTTACGCCGGTGGTGGACTGGTCCTTCTCTCCTTCCTCCTACTCCTCATCGCTCGCTTCTCCTTCAGGTAGAGCAATAAGATCTCGGCACCGTCACTGCTTTTGGTCTGAAATAACACAGAATCTTTATATTTATTACAAATCTTATTTGTTTGTTGGACTTTGTGTTGTTTCCCTTCAATTCTTTTAGAACTCAGGCAACTTTGTCGAGCAAGCAGAAAAGGCAGCTGCAAGAGAAGCTGGAGTACGTTCAAGAGGTGGTCAAATCCAAAAAGGTGAAGTGTGATTGTGTCTTAGTGTGCGTGAATAGGACTCTCTGAAATATCGCTGTCACTCAAAAAGCTGTGATGTATGTTGAACTGTCTCTTCTGTCCCTTTAGAAAAAACTGTATGAAGAATACCTTCGCCAGAGTGTCAGTGATCATGACATGGACTTGTAAAGAAAGAGATGTGCAGAAGAGACTTGGCATCGTCAGTGACGTACAACCAAATGAAATCACAACTTTGCCAAGGTTTCATGTCATTCTTACCACTCGATGCTGCAGGATGGAAATTACAGTTAGAAGCGCAATTCTTTCGTACCAACCTGTTCATGTTCTGGTTCTTTGAATACGTTAAAGCGTGTTTATCTAGTAGATAATGATACCTCTGTTATATAAAAAAAAAAACTGTCAAACCACATCACTTGCTAATATGTAGGCTTCTGTCTCTCAACAGATTAGCTTTTGTTACTGATCACATATTTATATACATGCATTCTTTGCCTCTGCTCCACACAGAGGACTGCAGGCATATACCACTTAAAGATATTTAAAGATTTTCAAACTATTTATAATATTGCTTCAGCAAAGAAACAATTTTCCAGCAAAGAAAAAATTTTCCAGCATATAGCACTCCTTCATGTGAGTCACTCTGTATGAGTTACTGTTTTTGAAGACTTTCACCAGCATTTTACACAGAACTCTGGTATCATGAAGGTACAGGTACTGTAAAACAAAGATTTACATGATGTATTTGTATGTGTTGGTTGTGGAGAGTATTTAATTATCCACACAACTCTTACTATGGAAGTACGCGACACTTGCAGCCAAACTTTTTATGACCAATTCACTGTTTTGCATTTTTCCTTTTGTAAATTGTGACCATGTTTTTAATTGGATCTAAATAAATAAATACTATATACAATATAGAGAGTGATGAGACGTTTCCCTTCTGGATTGAAGTTCTTGAACTGGAGGACAGATCCCTCCTCTGCTGCTCCTCCTTTTCTAGTTTTTTATGTGGATCAGAATCTCTACTGTCTAATGCTGTAGAGATTGAAAAATGTGTACAACTGTAATATTGGGCTATATAATTTTACATTTTATAAAGTTGATAAAATGCAGTTTCAGAGTTTCAAGGTTACTTGTCAAGTCTGTTAAATCATAGTTTCTCACTTGTAATTGAGTTTACAGGGTACTTGCTGTATAACAAAACAAATGATCTTGTATTGCCTGAAATATTTGTGTAACTTGTAAGAAAAACTCTATTATGCACATGCATCACTGGATTACATAACCTTTTCCTCTATGAAGGACAGAAGACCTAAAATTACATCAGCATGAAGAATAAAAAGTTACCCACTAACCACAGAGAGGACATTATGCTGCAGAATGAAGGTTGAAGCTGATGTTGGCACTTAACACTTGTAATTGCAATGCAAACAGAAATCTGTGCAGATTTTTTTTTTTTCATAAAAAGAAAAAGAAACAAATTACAGATACAAACCAACTCTTGTGCTTTTTTAGTGCACATTTTAATGAAGGTGGGATAGAACAGAGACTGAGTAACACCTCCATCTGTCTTCTCCTTCACAGATCGTTATGCAATAGTTGCTTAAGAAGTACTCAAAACTTTTCCATAGCTAAAAGTACCAGTACAACACTTTCGAATATACTCCATTATGTACATGCATTGGGAATACAAACTATTTAAGTAAAGTGTGTTAATATTAATGCATCGTGTAGAATTTTAATGTTTAAGCTGGTGAAAGTGAGGAGTAAATATACTATAATTATGAATTATTTTTACTTTTTTGTACTTTTCTGTACTTTAAATTCCTTTATACCATGTGATAACTTTAGAGGGGAACTGATAGAAAGCACCTATAATAAGTATAGTTAGTTTAGTTGCAGTATATCTAGAGATTAGATTTTTTTTTTTTGTTCATTTTATTTTATATATGTATGTATTTGTACCGCAGAGAGCAGTGTTGAGATAAAGTCATAACAGAGTTTATTATAATGCAAAGACAACATTTGGGAATTAATGTAGGAACTAAATTAAAGGTTTATATTATGTATTTAAAATGAACACATAGTGTCAGTAATATTCTTCCAGTAGATGGTTTCCTTGCTTAATAGGCTTTATTAAGGATATTTATAAACATTTATTAATATTTTTGTTTTTCTTTTCCTCCACAAAAATTTAAATGATCACATATTTTATGAATATATATTTTGTTTAAAACAAATTTTAAATTCATCTGACATGAATTTATCTTCATGTTCGTAAGCCATTTTCTACTTGAATACATTAATACATTAGATTTCTGCAGAAACCTTCCTTTATGCACATACATGTTATCGACAGCATCAAGTTCAACACGGCTCATATTTCTGTTCCATTCAGATTAATGCACAGAATTTTATTTCTTAGTGTAGTACTTGAACTTTTGTACTTTTGTAAATCTTGGAGCTCATACTTCACACTTAGTAGTACTTTTGTCGTTTTGGCCCATAATTTCAGGGTTTTCAGGGGTCAAGAGGCCTAAAACTACCACAAAAAGGAGATTAAAAACTGAAAGGACAAATAAAAATAACTAAAAGGAGAAGCAACATGACTAAAAATGCAGAACTAGTCCAGAAATGCTAAACAAGTAAATAGGAAAAAAAAGAGATGTGAAACAACTAAGAGAGAAGCACAGAAGAACTAAGACCTAAAGACACAGTCAAAAACATGTAAAACATAAAAAGGCGTAAAAACACACAGAGTTTATTTCTCAAAAGTACTAAAAACACTACAAGTATAATATTACAATATTACATT
Source organism: Anabas testudineus (assembly GCF_900324465.2). Lineage (NCBI taxonomy): Eukaryota > Metazoa > Chordata > Actinopteri > Anabantiformes > Anabantidae > Anabas > Anabas testudineus. Next base: position 17,921,548 of record NC_046617.1, on the reverse strand, counting down.
TTCTCAAAATTGGTCCATGAGTGAAATATGTTTTTATTATTGCAGCTTTTCTTGAGTTTCACTTCTACCACCCTCTGTACTGTAGTGGAATAAAAGCAACATCAATACAAGTACTGCAGTAAAGCACAGTATTCAGGTGCAGTGTTTGTGTACAAGTACTTCGTTATTTCCCACCAGAGAATAAAACTGGGAAAGGAATCTGACGACCGGAAGGAAGTGGACGTGATTTCCGCAGGCTGCAGACCGGGGAAAGTTGTTTCCTGAAGTTTACACCAAGCTGATTATTTTCACACCTAAATCCTGGTGCTTCTACAAAATGACTTCGATAAATTGATCAGATTTTTCATTTGTTTGTTTCTGTTTTTCCTCGTCACCGTGAGCCGGTGATCTGTGTTAGCGGGAGAAGATGAGCTCCGAGAAGGAACAAGACACAGGTAACTAACAAGTCAATTTAAGTTTAGGTTAACGATGTTGGCTGTGAGGTGACACTGACCTGTTTTAATTTTAGTAACATTAACGACAACTTGTTGCTGGATTGTCTTTAGTGTGAGTGAAACCTGTTGGTGAGACGACAAACGGCCTGTTGAACAACTCAATCAGCTAGCTAGCTAGTTAGCCGCTAGCTATCGCTTTAAACTGTTTAACTACAAACTGCGTAGGACGCATATAAATCATCACAAAAAGGTCCACTGTTCCGGAATAAAGTTAGTTTTAAGGTTATTTAGTTGTCATTTTACTCTGAATACACTAACGCATTCTGAAAGCTTCTCACTTTCACTTCTTTAATGCTAATATCTTAGCTAGCTCTGTATTAAACTGTGTTACTTCATAAAGTCGTCGTGTTGCAACAAAATGCATAAATATTATACTTTATATAAGAACTGATGAAAACTTTGAGTTAAAGGATGGAAACTTTGAGTTAAAGGAGAGGTTCCTTATGTTTAAAGTGAGCCTTAAATCAACAGTACAGTTATTCATGTTGACACTGAAACAGGTTTTTCATGCTGTAATATTTTCACCTGTTAATTTGGATTTTGATAATTTTTATTCAGATTCCTATTTTCCGCCACCAAAGTTGTGTCATAAGTAATAATTTCCTCAAATAAATAAAATCAAAATAACAACAATCACAGTATATCTTAGTACAGGGTATAGTGGGCTATAAAATTGACAATGAAAGCATTGGGTACAGCTGAAAGGTTCGTGTGGGGAGTAAAGAGCTGGCTAGGATTGACAGATGTGCCTCAAACGGTGTAATCACACTGGTCCAAGTGCACATGGTTCCCCCTATCTAACACCCAGAGTGCCTCCAATGATGGCCTAGTTTGATGGATTCTGTTTACTGAAACGTGATGTGGACAGCTGGGTGCATGCGTCTTGTTTATCTGTGCAAAAGATGGCACCAAGATGCACAACGGGGAAAAAGTTTGTAGATAGTGTGGTGCTCTGAACAATGAGAATATGAGAAACCCTGGTCCTGGCGTTCACATGGATATTTGTTTGGCCAGTAGTCTAAATGTTGTTCCCCGATGGCAGTGGCCTCCTCCTGATGGATAATGTGCCCTGCCAAGGTGCAAAAGCCGATGGGACCCCAAATATACTTATTTGGATCATTAATCTCCCACTGTACTTAACAAGACCCACGCGTGTCACACATTCAAACTGCAAGATTATTATCAAATATACATAATTTGTGGACATACAGATGATCATTTCATATTGTTTCATTACAAGGAAAACAACAACTTTAAATCAAGAATTCATTTTGCAACAGTGACATCAGATGTTCTCCTATCTTATTGTTAGGTGTTCTCAGATGTAGTCCGGTCTGAAACAGAGCCATTCTCACCTCCATGTTTCCTAAATTATCATCTTATCTCTGAAAGTCCTTTAAACACATGATGAAGGATGAAGAAACTTCTCAACCCGCTAATTCTTTAAGGAAAACTGAATTCTAAAATACAGTTAAAGTTCTTATTGGTTCACAAATAGACTATTTTTACTAAAGATTATATGAGATATGGGTAAATGTATTCTTATGTCTACAAATAAAAATATGTTTCTGGTGATCTACAGAGACAAGCTTGCAGGCCCAGCTAGCTGAGCTCACAGCTCAGGTCGAACACTGGCAGGGTGTGGCGACGATCTGCGAGCTGAGCAAACAGGAGGAACTGGCAGAGCTGCAGAAACAATGTGATCAAGAGATCCAGTCCCTGCAGGAGGCTCTCAGAGGTCAGTGTGTGTGTGAGCTTGTTTGCCTCCATTAAAAGCATGGCATGTTTCATGTTTCTAGCACTTTATGGAGTCTGTGATTTCCTTCTACCTCTGTGTGGATATAATCATGTGGCGTGACTCTGTTCAGCTTTCAGATAGTCAGGACTTTTACCATCATTCCCATCATCATTATTTTTATCTGTTCTGCTGTTGTTGCAAATTTCATTTTCAAAATAAAGGCACCATAGTAATGAAACATTGTTTGCAATAGGTTGAAAAGTATTTGTGACTCTGATAAGAAAATCACAGGGATAAGATTTACCAGTAAATGCAGCTATGGTCTTTTGTAATACATCTGAAATTGCTGTTTTTTTTTTTTGTTTGTTTGTTTTCATTTTCGCTTCCTGTTTGTTTAATTACCTCTTGACCTTCAGTCGGTAGCAGAAACTAAAGTTTGGATGTAGTTTATGGTATTATAACTTTTAAAAATCTTGCTATGAAACAGGATCTAATTGCAAATGAAGCCACAGCTTATAAAGTAATCACTTTCTGTTGTGTTTTCAGAGACGGCAGCGCAGTATGAGGCCAGGATAGCTGTTCTTCAGTCTCAGCCTGTGGAGTGGAGGAGACCCAGCGGACAGAACCTAGTCAGTGTTTACCTGTGTGTATTTCTTTATTTATTTATTTTTCTAAAAGTGTTCTGGGCTCAGTTTTATTATTTGTTTTTATCTCTGTGTTAGATTGGTGGAAGAAAAGGCAGGAATAATGCAGAAGTTGCCCGTAATGAATCCCCGTCAATGATGACAAACAGCCTGTCAGAGGCCGAGGAGTCAGCAGACGGGAGGCTCAGCCACTGCGCAGAGCTCGATGCGGTGGCAGAGGGAGAGGGGACTCCACTTACGGCTGAAGGGTATTTTTCACTGCGGCAATGCGACTCGGCCTCGTTGTCCTCCTTCTCCTTAGACACACCCTCTCTGCCCAGAAAACTCAACGCTCAGGAAGACACAGACTCACTGGTGTCCACAGGAACTTTGGTGCCTGAAGCCATTTACCTGCCGCCGGCTGGACACCGGCTGGTCACACATAGCGACTGGGATTCACTCAATGCTCAGGTTTGGACATTAAAATGCAAGTACACAAACTCAGCTTGCAGGGATATGTTGCTTAAGTTTTGTCTTTGATGGAAAATGAGTCAGCACTTTTTTTGGGATGTTTACTTCACAATAAGACGGCTTACGTGAATTTACTGGTGCAAGTTTCCAGTTCTACAAGAAGATTCTTTGTGTACAAATTACTTTACTGTGTAGTGAGGGTGTGTTGTTTTGTGTTGGGCAGGTGTCAGAGCTGCATGACCAGGTGAGTCAGCTACAGGCTGAGAAGGAGGAGCTGGAGAGAGAGTTGGACACACAGACCAACCACACACACAAACAGGTGACGCAAAACTACATCTGTGAGTGTGTAGAGAGATGGCACAGGTGCACACGCAGTGTACAGATCACATCACGCATTGGAAAGGACGTGCACAGACTTACACGCTTGTGAATGTGTTTGCTCAGGTAACAACGCTCCAGTCTCAGGTGCAGATGTCAGAAACCCTCCTCCAGGATTTGCAGAAGTCTTTTAGCCAATCACAGAATGCGGTCCAGAGTCGGCTGGTGAGTGATGATCATACCTGGGTGTGGGATAATGGTAGAGATGATATTTTACCTGCAAGGAATAATTGGACTTTAATTGGAAAATACAAGTTAATTACCATGTTACAGATTTAAAAATGAGAGGCAGAGATGCTGATAGGTGGATTTTGTTACCTTTGCATAGAGCCACACTAGCTTCACACCTTTTATACTATGTCACATCACCAAGAAAACAAATAAGCACATTTCCCCAAAATGTTGACATAAAGATGCAGCTTTATAAACTCCCTGATCCATCACACAGATCTGTAGAATCACATAAAGTATCTGTGTAGAAGCATACGACTTTACACCTAGCTCACCCAGATTTTTGTGTCCAGGCAGAGTTGTCTCTCTCTCAGAAGAAGATGTGCAATGAGCTGTCCAGGCTGAAAGGAGACGAGGTTGAGGACGACGTGCCAGACTCAAGCTTGTCACTCACAGCAGCACTGCAGGTACAATTACTGTCTTCATTTTTAGTATTTCTGACCTTGGAGTGGACCTTTCTTTGTGTAGAGTTTTACATTACATTGTAAAAGGGAATAGAAACCTTTGAGAAGCTTGTTTGTGCTTTGTGTTTGGGGGTCGCTTCCTCTTGTCCTTGTTCAGATGTAGTGCTCGTTATTAAAAATGGTTGTTTGGATGATTTTTTCTTTGAGGATTAAGTTTTTGTGTGGATAAACGTTGAAAGTGCAGACTCATTGATCTCAGGTTTATCTTGGTCGGTTGGTGTTTGTCTCATTATGGTCCCTGTTGAATCTGACCTGCAGGGGGCGCACTGTGAGGAACGCCTTCGCATTGAGATAGTCAACCTACGGGAGCAGCTGGACACTCGGACAGAAGAGAATGGTCGGTTAATCCTATTATTTTTTTAGGTATTTTTCCTTAAATGATGTTCGTGATTGTGACGTTTTTTTTTATTCTTCCTTTTTCACCTCCCGGTTTTCACACTTGAATCTTCTGCCATCAGAGGTGTTAGAAGGTGAGTGAACAAATCATTCTTTATTATTAGTCTGGGTCTTTAACCCTTGTGTCTCCTTGTGAACTAGTAGAATTTACGACCCACGACTAAATAACAAGACGTGTGGTAAACTTTTCTTTATTAATCGTTGCAGTATTGTGCAGTAGTTGATGTACTTAATGCAGCCTTGTTTGGTATTGTTCCTGCAGTGCAGCTCTGCAGTCTGAAGACGGAAATGGAGAGGATCCAGGTTCAGAAGGACCAGCTACAGGCAGAGCTGCTTGCAAGCCGCACAGAACTTGATGCCCTGCGGGTGGCGCTCTCTCATGTGCAGAGCTCCAACAAGGCCCTCAACAGTGATAAAGTAAATCCATCCTGCTTTTAGCTTTTTAGAGTTAGGTCTTACTTTAATAGTTAGATGTTATATACAGTATGTGCCTTCTTTGCAGTATAGATTTATTGTCTTGTTCACATATAGTTAACGTTACATTGTGATGTTTTTCTTTTAGATGTCCCTGCAGCAGCAGTGTCTGGAGCTGCGCAGCCAAGTGATCAGTCTGCGCTCCCAGGTCGACACCAGCCAGACTGTGCAGAGGGACTTTGTCCAGCTCTCCCAGTCGCTGCAGGTAGGAGACAGTAGAATGTGATGGGTTGGGTGGATTATATTTCTCAATTCAAACTATGGGGAGCACCACTTGCAAAAAATTCTTCTGGAATTCTTGCATGAAATGAAATGAAATGTCCTAATTTACTCACCTACTTCTCCTACGTCAGGTGAAGCTGGAGTTAATTCGGCAGGCAGAGAGTCTCGAACAAGTCAGGGAAATCCTGGAAGAGGGAGTCAGTGAAGGTAGTTCTTCGCCTGCTGACGCCTCGTGAGCTTTAGAAAGTCACGCTGGAACCAAAGAGCACGGACCAAGATGAAAGGTTCAGTGACCAAAACCCTGAAACATCGACACGCTGGTAGAGTGACCACTGAAATGATCACATCTGGTGCTTTGGTGCACTTTGACACTGGAGATGCTCCTAAATGGAGACGTTATTTTGGTCTGGTGTCAGTATCTGAAACTGTCCGCGACCAAAATAATCGTTGATGAACCATGAATCCTTTGGTGACGCTGTTTTCTCACACTTATCGTATAGTAACGTTTATTTTCTGTATAAAACATACATTAATGTGTTGTCTATAAAACTGACATGACTGCAGTATAACACTCGACAGTGCAACACTTGATTATTGCACCATATCAGTAGTTAATATGCAGACTACAGTTTTCCATGCAAATCGTTTTTAGTATCTATGTGAAGAAGGACCTTTTAAAAACAACGGATCACAGTGCAATAATGGAGAAAGAAGTGATACAGAATACTCTTCTAATCTAACTACGTCAAGTGCTTTTTATTATAGACATTACTTTGTTACTGTAGTACTTTTAACTATTCCTAATGGCTTTTAGAATTTGAGCAGATTTATGACTGTGGGTTAACAGAGAAATTAAGTAAACATCTGTGAAAGAAGTGAATGTGTAAAGTTTTTCCATCATTTTGTTAGCACATGCTGAAAATAAAATTTTCCTTCATCCTTTAATTTCCTAGTCAGACACTAAGAAACACTGAGGGATAGTAAATTGTAATAAAATGTTTTAACATTGTTTAATCTGAGACATAGATCCACATTTTTAAAACAATAGAAGTCACAGGACTCTGTAAAACCACAGCTTCTTTGGACAAAGGGCTACTGTTTTACTGAATTTGCCAAAATGTGTGATGAATTATAACAGAAGTACGATATCTTTAACTTTATATACAGGAAAGCCGTATTTAGTATTTATAAATGGCACACAACAAAGGCAACCTAAGCAAACATAAAATGGCTTTAAATGATAAGTGATGTATCATCAAGTCCTGTGGGGATAAATGTATTTGCTTCTTTAGTTGCTACATCTAAGAAATTTACCAAACTGCAAAATTCTGCCACAAAGCACTTAAAACTTTTGAAAACAAGAGTCTCATTCCATGCGAGGTGAGCCAAGCACAGATATCTACTTGTTGTCCAGCATGGAGGTGGCAGTATAATGTTGTGGGGCTGCTTTGGTGTTTCAGGTCCTGAGTGAGTTTCCATAACTGAGGGAAACATGAATTCTGCTCCTGAAGGAGAACATTGGGTGATCAGTCTGTAATTGGAAGATGAAGGACAACTGGGTTTTGCAGCAACACGATCCCAACATAAGATTTAGTCGACCTCTGAATTGAATTGAGTGGCCTAGTCAAAGTCAGGACCTGAACAAAACGTTAAGTTCCAGGTTTGATTACTACTTTAAGATGATTTAGTTACTGGATAATAATTTGATTTGACCAACTTAGTGAGTTATAAAAGAAGTTATAAAGGAAGAAATCAGGACGGGGTGAATCATTTTCCTCTACACTAATACATTTAAATTAATTTGGGTTCTGGTTACAATAGAGCTTCTGTGTGACATATCTTCTCATCAGATAATTCCTGTTTTATCAAACACACAAACAGTCAGAGCCAATCAGTTTAATACATATCTTTATTCTTTAAGAATAGAATCAGCACAATAGTTTTAATAACTCTCACCTATATATTAATTTCAGTACATACAGAAAAAAATATTTTGCAGCTTTTTTTTTTTTTTTTTTTTTTTTTTTTGGTGTATTGTCAGATGGCTCATTTGTTTTCTTTTGTATTCATGCCACCTGTTTTTGATCACATCACGTGATGCTGGCAGACTCTCGTTCAGTGGGAGCGCTCAGCCTCTTCTCTCCATCCTGTGTCCCAGCTCTCTCTCTCTCTCTGCTTCAAACCCTTTTGTTGCTTTTTGCCTCTAGAATTTCCCTAGATAGGAAAACAGAAGTGTGTTAGTTGTAAGGTAATGTCATGTTCAAAGCAGCACTACATAAGGTTTTAACAAATGATGCTTAGTTGCTAATGCTAGGCTAGCTGTTATGCTTGCAGCCTTTATGCCAAGCTAAGGTTTACTATAGGGATGTAACAGTGGTATCATCCTCCTCTTCCATGTCTGAGCAAGAAAACACATTTCTCCAAATCAGTACACTGACTGTACAGTATCTTTATATTTAATCTCAATTTTAGTGGTGTTGTACTCTCACCACTACAACACAGTGGGGTAAAAAGGCAGCACATTTATACAGATATATACAAATCCCCAGAAAACAGATTTTCAAGCAATACCTACACAGTTTACAGTTTTATTTAATGCATTGTCAAACGTTATTAGCAAGGCTGCATGGCTGTTTTTTTATGACCAGCGTCTGTTTGGGCAGTAATGCAATGATCCAGCAGCATTTTATTCTATTTTATCTTTTGTAAGCAAAATATTGATCAGCAGCACACTGCTAACCAGCATTCGTAGCGTTTCCAGTGTTAAACCTCCAACTGTGGAGGATCGATGCTCAAACATACATGATGCTCACACCAGTTAGTGGACTTATCCCAGCCATTCACAGATGACTATAGTGCCAAAAGACACCAAAGGCTAGCCGGCATGAAACCTTTAAGACGTGCACGTGCAGCGTGCTTAAACCTTTAGTCAGGGAAATACCTCATTTTGTTACAGGGATATGGTGGAAGGGAGGGGAACAGATTTAGGCTGCATTGTCAAGGAGAGGAACATTATGTAAATGTCAAAAGGAAAACAAAACGAGGATAAAAGGAGCAAGTGAGCAGTGCTGGAAAGTGTCTTGACTTGAGTGAAAGTTTCTATTAGAGGGAAACATTGTTAGGGTTTGAACATTGATTCAGATCAGATCAGTGTTAAAGATTAAATCTGTACTTTGACACGTGACAAACTAGTTACAAAAACCCTTGGTCACAGTTGACCCCTAAACCTCTTAAATGTTTTATTTAAAGTACATAAATGATTTTAGATCAATTTTTAAATGCAGTTCCACACTTAGTATTTTGAAAACCATGTTGTTAGTTCTTCTTCCACCACTGCTCGGGAATAAGAAACGTTAGATTAAAATACATTAAAAGATGTTTTATCAGGGACTAAAAGATTCCACAACATTAAACAATCATAGTAAATGTAGAAGACACAAAGTCGGTGCAGCTGCAGGTATTTAAGTAAAAGTATTTAAGAAGGAGAATAAAGTCGTACTGTAGTAGAGTTGTGGCACATTTAGAATATTAAAATAGGACAATTGATGTGGTACTGAGAATGAATCGTGCTGTAAACAGGTCACGTTTCAGCTTACCCTCCAGATATGTGCGAGCCACAAACTTGAGAAGCTCATCGATGAGGATGACCGGGACGGAGAGTTTCAGCACCATCAGCCACTGCTCCACATTCAAGTGCGTGAGCTTGAAGATCAACTGTGGACGAGAGCAGCTCTGTGTTAAAACTGCCGGACGGAGCACGTCACAGTTAAAGGTCAGTGCCACCGATTGTCGACAGGTAACTGACAGTTTAATTACTTTGCAGATGCAGATTCTTTATATTTAATATATTCATTAAATAAATTATGACGGCGACTAACTAAAGTGTCTGTTTCTATACAGAAAGTAAATGATTAGTGGATTTTTCTAATTAAATCTGTTCACGAATTAAACTTTTTTTTTTTGCGTCAGTCAGGTCAATGCCCAAATGACTTGGTACTTGCAGTAAAATGTTGAGGGAAGTACTTAAAGTGGTACTTCTACTTCATCCATAGTGAAGTACACTTTTAGTTAAGTGCTTGCACTTTTGAGAATTTAGTTTGTCTCAGTGGTCCTCCACGGTCTTTTCTTTTTCAAATGTTAGATTTACCCATATCGGCTTCTATTACTTTTTATGTCAGATTTTTTTTATGATCTTTGTTTTCACAGTTAGAAATTTATAGAGAAATTTTTACTAGTACAGCTACAATTTTGGCAACACGGTCCTGCGTCATCTTTAAGTATTTAAGCAACGAGCTTGTGAGCGAGAACATGAAATGTGTGTGTGGTTGTGTGTGTGAGAGAGCAAACGGGTAGAAGGTGTTTGCTGTGGAGCAGGAGGCCACACTCACGGGCAGGGGGTCGATGTAGATGATCATAAAGTGAAGGGACATGGAGAGGCTCATGGCAGCCACCAGCCAGCCATTGCTCCAGGGGGGCATTCGCACCAGGGACTGGTTCTCAGACAAGCTGGTGAGAGGAGGGGATGATGCAGGGGGGACAGGGGGCTTCAGTGAATGCATGAAAATCATGGTGAAGAGTGAAGGAAGGCACAGAGCCACTTCTCTGCAGGAAAGTTGCTTTATGGACTGTTGAAATACTAATATTATCAATACATTAGGCTGAATGATAGTGTCGTGTTTCTAAAAACATGTTTTATACTACTAGAGAGCCGTGGTGCTCTTTGGGTTCTCAGCACAGTCAGACCTGTTCAGAGCGTTGCACATCTCAATGGTGACGAGCACAGACAGAGCCATAGTCATCGGAGGAGAGGACTCGAACACCTCGCAGTGGACCCCGGTAAAGTCCTCATTGTCCTCGCTGCACTGCATGAAGTGTGACTAATAAAGAAGACGAAAAACAAAAGATATATTACAGTCCAGAAGTGAAGATCCATGTGGTAAATGTGTACACAGGTGCTGTATTTAATTTTATTTTATAGTTACAGTAGTTGATTTGCTACGATAAGGTACTGCGTATATATATTTTGTGGGACACGTTTAGAAATAACAGATTGAAGTACTGACCAGCTGGTGGAAAGTGACATTTGGTCCATCGTCACTGTAAATGAACCACCAGGCTGCAGCTGCCACAGTTGCAGCACCAACATAACCTGCAGGAGACAACATTTATCCAAGGATACATTTACTGAAGTAATTATAACTAAAGAATATTCTGAAAATGAGTCTTTATGCACGAGGAGCACTTTTATTTAAAGCTTCAAATGTAACTCGGAGTCGGACACTGACTTGGCAGTTTTGAAGAAAATATCTGCAGTATTAACAAATGACAAAGCAGCTGAATGTAAATGTCGATGTTCCTGCCCTCGGATGTTCTAGTGGTAATTACAGAGACTGAGTGGGAACATAATGTGCTGCACGGTACCTCCGATGGCCAAATATCTGAAGAAGAGCCAGCCAGAGATCAGGGGCTCTTTGGGGGAGCGAGGAGGTTTGCCCATGATGTCCAGGTCAGGAGGGTTGAAGCCCAGAGCAGTGGCTGGTAGACCGTCAGTCACAAGGTTGACCCACAGCAGCTGGACGGGGATCAGAGCCTCAGGTAGACCCAGGGCAGCAGTCAGGAAGATGCTAAAAGGAAGAAAATGCTCTTTTCTCAGTTTGATTTGGTCTTTTTGTCTTAATAACTGGAAAATGTTCTTGAGACTTCACTGATGCTGGTGTGACCTGTGACCAGAGGAGATATTGCACAACGGTCCTAGCACCATACTTTCCTCCTCCCTTACTCACCAGACGACCTCGCCTACATTGGAGGAGATGAGGTAGCGGATGAACTGCTTCATGTTGTTGTAAATGGCTCTGCCCTCCTCGACAGCAGACACAATGGAAGAGAAGTTGTCGTCAGCCAGGACCATCTCAGAGGCAGACTTGGCAACGGCAGTGCCAGAGCCCATGGCGATGCCAATCTCCGCCTTCTTCAAGGCAGGGGCATCATTCACTCCGTCACCGGTCTTGGGAAAGGGTAGAAAGAAAACAAAGGAATATTATGGGATACGTTATCGTAGGTCTACCTTTCAAACCAGTTGACTTTTCTCCATTTTAATGTCTCACCATGGCTGTAATCTCATCGAAGCCCTGCAGGTACTCAACAATCTTAGACTTGTGGGACGGCTCCACTCTGGCAAAGCAGCAAGCCCTTTGGACGGCGTTCTTCTGATCATATGGAGAGAGGTCATCAAACTCGCGACCTGTGAATGCCTTGCTAGTGACATCTTCATCCTCACTGAAGATGCCGATGCGACGGCAGATGGCCACAGCTGTTCCCTTGTTGTCACCTGGGAGAGACGGAGAGTTAATTTTTCTCTGCTAATACTGAACTTTATATCTTATACGGCGAGATACTGACCTGTGATCATGATGACACGGATTCCAGCAGCCCTGCACAACTCGATGGAGCTCATCACTTCCTTACGAGGAGGGTCGAGCATCCCGACACAGCCCACAAAGGTCAAATCAGTCTGAAAATTCAAAGAGAGGTAAAGTTTGTGTTGTTTGGAAACTACTGCAACACATCCTTCATTAATACCTCGCAGGTACCCACCTCATAGTCTACAAACTTGGTTGAGTCCTCCAGGTTCATCTCCTCCTTTCTCAGAGGTGTGTCACGTGTGGCCAGTGCCAGACAGCGGAGGGTGTCCCGCCCGGTGCCCCACTCCTTGATGACTGACATGATGTGGTCTTTGACTGGGCCAGTCAGGGGTATGCGGGCTGTACCCACACGGACGTATGCACAGCGGTCAATGACACCCTCTGGAGCCCCCTGATGATGCAGTAACCATTCGCTTGGGTTTGTTAAAAACATAATTGTTTCATTTATCTGACGTTTATAAGGTCTCATGCTTGAACTGTTTGACTCACTTTGACAAACATCTTGTTTCCGACGGGGGCTTTGGCAGATTTTGCAGGGCAGCAGTAGACGGACATGGACTTCCTGTCTCTGGAGAACTCCAGGGTGAACTCCTTCCTCATCAGATGTTTGATCACCTGTCAGTGAAGGAAGTGATAATCACGGCTGAGCCTTGGACCATCTGTGGAGCTGCAGTTTATTTTTGTAATTATTTCGCTGATTAAAGCTGCTGTAATAACTGTTAAAATAACTGTTTTGGCCACTTGGGGGACATTGATAATTATTTATTTATTCATGCAGCAGTTATGGAGCAACATTGGAGTCATGTTTCTAGGTGTCTGTGGGGTATTAGCTCAACATTCACTGTGTTTTAGCTCTGTTTTGGGCTCCACCAACTTCTGGGGGCACTTTATCTGCTAGCATTTGTCTCCTGTTTGCACCCTAGCTAACCAGAACCAGAGGGTTTCAGGTGTTTAATTGCACAAATAGTTTTCGATTGAACTTTTCATTATGAATTAACCTGTTCTCCATGTTAGTTAAGACGCCTTTGTGAAGGGCGACACACGACATGCTGGATAAGATTTTCTGCCAACTTACAGTACAGCACGTGTTTGCCCTCTCAACCTTGGACAGGCCACGCACTTCTGTGTTGAACACGTTCATCTTCTCCACCAAACAACACAGGGCTGTTTCAGTGGCTTCACCAACTTTCTCATAAATACCCTTGGACTGCATCAAGGACAGAAAATGAAAGCGGGGAGAAGGAAAGGTGAGCACATTTCAATCTGGTCTTCAGCTGCATGTAAACATAACTACAGGGTTCTCTGCAGACCTCGTTGTAGTCCAGAGAAGAGTCATTGCACAGAGCGCAGATGGTAGCCAGCTCCACTAGTCCGTCATACTGCCCGCACTTCACAGGCATGCCACTCTTTGTACTGGTAGAAAATGATCAAGTCAACATATTGTTCTTGAAAAATGTGCTGCTGTTTTATTGTTTTTACTCTTTTGACACTTACACTTCTCCCTCAGGTGTGTACTTTGAGCCTGAAATGTCGAACTGATTGAGGCTGACACTGTCACCCTCTACTTTATCAATGATGAACATCTGCATGGAAACAAACCATAAATAAAATTACGGTGCACATTAGATATTCTGTCCTTTTTGGACATCACACGACTTTCTAGGTTGAAAATGAAATTTAAGTATGTTTATGTGCCCACCTTAGTTACACACATCTGGTTGGTGGTCAGGGTACCAGTCTTGTCGGAGCAGATGACCGAGGTGCAGCCCAGGGTCTCCACAGAGGGCAGGCTTCTGACGATGGCGTTCTTCTTGGCCATACGACGGGTTCCCAGAGCCAGACAGGTGGTGATGACGGCGGGCAAACCTGAAGGACAGACAGATGAAGTACAGCAGAAAAGAGAGGTACTGAATAAACTACACAGTGAAGATGGTAAAAGGGGAGGTGAGTTCAGGTGAACAACCTGTTCACAACAGGACTTTAGGGACTCTCCTGGAAGGCTGACAGTAGTGTTGATTCCTACACACAGCACACCCAAACTACTGTGTCCTCCAAAGATATTTATGTGGGCGGGGGCTGCTGCAAGCTATTCAGTCTGTGTGAAATCTGAGTCACATCTGTGCTCAAATTCTTGGCAAACGTCAGCTCTGACAATGGTGAAGGTCTGGAGAGCATCCAGTCGAGTGACATTAAGGTGACATCGCATTTGCAGATGATGATTTGTCCCTTTGGTATCACCAGACTCTCTGTTGCGCATTTGCAGAGTGATTTTTCACAAATTCTGAGAAAATAGTTTTTATCTGCCAGGATCGAGGAACAATCGTGAACTTTTAAACTAAACTAAAGAAAATAAGAGAAAAATAACAATGATTTATTCAATTTCGTAAGTATTATATAATATAATAAAGGTTAATCATAAGCCAGTGGCCTTTATCTAATGTTTAATCATCTGGGAGCTGCAGCATCACATATATGAGCTACACGAGATGAATCTGAGGTATGATAATCTTCCTGGGCAACCAAATGGAAGTTGATCCCATGGGCTTACCTTCAGGGATGGCAGCCACAGCCAGAGCCACAGCAATCTTGAAATAGTAGATAGCGCCACGGATCCAGGAACCTCCATGAACGGGGTCGTTGAAATGACCGATGTTGATTATCCACACGGCCACGCAGATGAGGGAGATGACCTGGACGACAGGCAGTCACAGAAACGTTACTCCACTCTGTTTGGAGGTGCTTTAAATGTAAATAATAACAACTGTCACTGTGGTGTGATGGTTTCAGAAAGATTTCACCCACCTTGGAGAGCTGCTCTCCAAACTCGTCCAGTTTCTGCTGCAGAGGGGTTTTCTCCTGCTCAGTCGCAGCCATCTGGTCACGAATCTTACCGATCTCAGTGGAGACACCAGTTGCAACAGCGATGCCGATGGCTTTTCCTGCAGCAATGTTGGTGCCCTGAGCAGAGAGAACGAGAGGTTCATGAGGTTGACACTTGTGGTTGGAGTTCAACAAGTAGGAAATGTTCTGTATTGTCCAAATAATTTCCTGGAAATGTTTCTCATGATATCCCACACAACAGCTGATATTTAATCCCAAAAGCCATCTGCAATTAATTATCAGGGACATGGAAAAAGTGTTGATTGCTACAGTTATTATGTACGAGCTCATTAGAATTAGTGTTGAATGAGGACCTGCAGGTGGAGTCTGGTCTGATGAGAGGTTACAAATGCAGGACTAGGTTCAGGTGTGAACCCTGTGCTTCCCCCTGAGGGTGGAGATGTGAGTTCCTCTGTGCATTTATGTTGTATTTCTGAGTATTTACTTTATGGTGATTGATATTTACCTTCTATTACCTGCATGCAGATAAAGTTCGTTACATATGTTATCTGATCAACCTGAGATACAACGACCAACCAGCCGGTCGTATGAATGTCAACAACATTAATACATGATTCAAAAAACATTATTAATCCCAGAGGGAAATAATTTAGCCTTCTCACAGTTGCTCTCAATTCAGGCAGAAATTAAATGCTCATTAACGAAGCACCATTAGTGTGTAAAGTGGTTGCAGGTGTGGTGATGAAACACAACACCTAGTTAATTTAAGATTTACCATCTTGTTTTCCAGTGAGATATTTTTGCATTTTGCAGCTATAAAGGCACAGACATAATGAATTGACCACATTAACAGTGGGTGCATTTAATTTTGGGTCAGTCCTCTCATTTCCAACCATATTTAGCAGAAACAATTCCAGAAACTCAGCTACATATATATTGTAGAAATAGATTTGTAGTTGGTTTGTTGCAAATATTTAGCTCTATTCAAACCTCAAATGAAAACATGATGGAAATGGATAATTGGAGGTCATGTGCTTGTACTTTGCATGTATGTAGGTGCATGTATTTGCACTTTGTCTCATCTTTGTGTTTTAAACACAGGTGAATATAAATGCACACACTTGATGGTTCTGGGGCATCATCAGTGTTTTAAGTTGGCGCTTTTCCAGTTTTCTGTTCAAATATTTTGTTTATTTAGTGGAGGGAGGGGGGACACTTTCTAAAGATTAGTGGAAGGACTCACAGAGAACAGCATGTTCTTCTTGTCCTGGTTGACGGCTCGGGGGTCTGGGACGGGATCGGTGTGCTTGATCACGCTGACGGACTCACCTGTGAGATTCAAGTGTTGGGTGGAGAGATCAGAGAAAGAAGCAGACATTGAAAATAAAATGTGTCCGCTCCTCTGTGACATCCCACCTACCAGTGAGAATGGACTGGTCCACACGCAGGGTTGTGGATTTGATGGAGATGATCCTGATGTCAGCCGGCACCTTGTCACCAACTAACAGACACACAAGCAGGTTTGATTCAGTTGTTTTGCTTTAAGTGACTCGCTGATTTCTCAGCTTTTGTTTTTGTGCAGAATCACAGAACAAACGGCTTCATATCAGTCTGTAGCTTTACAGCAAGATGGAGGAGGAGGAGGAGGCGGGGAGGTTAGAGTTGATTGACTGGTTAGAACACTCTGTATGGATGGTGCTGTTGTTGAAAACCGATACCACAGTAAGAGGGAGAGGGAGACCTTGGGGAGATCACGAAATGAAAAGAACAGGTGTACAACAAACAGACAGAGGAGCGAGTCAATATTAAGTGTATTTATACTCAAGCTTGTTTCAGAGTTCCTTCAGTTCAGATCGCCTCCACCTCCTTTTTCTGTCGGCCTTAAAAGGGTTCAGTCTCAAGGACAACAGTATTCATATACATGCACATGCACACAGACGTGCACGCAACAGTTTTGAAGTATAAGTGGACGGCGAATCACAGCGTGTTGAGTTGTATAAAGCAGGAACATCTCATTTTCCTTCAATGCCTTTATAAAAATAGAGGATATATAGTTTACTATTTGTTTCAGTGTACTGATACTGTATCAGTGGTGTTGATTTAAAGGGACAGTACACCAATTAGGTGTCATATTTCCTCAAATTTGCAGAACTTTGAAGACCAGGTTTAACAGTTTAACAAGTATAATCCAAAGCGAAGCCACCGAGGAAGTGATGGTTCTGTCCGTGTGTGCATCAGAATATGAAAGTCCAGCATCTTACAATCCACATAGTGCAACTGAAAATAATCTGTTATAATCTCTATGAATAATAAAACGGCTTTGACATGTAAAATATGAGTTTCACCTTTCCTTCTTTATGATTTGACTTTCAGATTGAAGTGTAAAGTGTTCTGTTGTAAATGAGGAAAATAATTAAATTCCTTTTCAATTAATTTTAAATATGTTCTGATAAGAACATATTTATTATTATTATCATTATCATTATTATTATAAACTTCCAGCTGCTTGATTTGCTTATTGACTGGAAAAGATCATGCACACAGATCAGTTTGTATTGTACTGTAAATGTGATCATTCCTTTTATATTTTATACTTTTACATTTTAAATTATACTGAATTACCTGTAGGTATTCCTAGTATTCATTGCATTTTCACTTAGTTGAGATCAGTGCTTTGAGGTTTCCCTCTGTATGGCTGCAGTTTACTTATTGCTGTTAGTAATAGCAGTGAAAGAAACGTTGTTTCTGAATCTTACCAGAAACCTCGACCACGTCACCAGGAACAATCTCCCTGGCCTTGATTCTCTGCACACTCTTCCTGTCCGCCCGGTAAACTTTCCCCATCTCAGGCTCGTACTCCTTCAAGGCCTCGATGGCGCTCTCTGCATTGCGCTCCTGTTGCAAAAACACGTAAACAAACCATATTTTTAATGGGTACCATGATCTTTCAGATTACACCAACTTTGACCTGTAAAATCTGAACTCTCCCTTCAACCTTAGTCAAAATTACCTTGTGGCAACGTTTTCTTCCACTTATTTTGTGTCAGTTTTTGTTTTCCACTGGGAGTTTGTTTGGTGTTTTAATGATGTTACATTACAGTTTAATAACAGTTTAAGCTACAGGTCTAAACGTCCCAGCAGCCTCTGACTGAACGACCAGTTGCTCAGACAGTGATGTTCAGTTCAGCCGTTTCTTCCAAGGCTGCCCTCGACCGCCTCAAAGTGTAAAGCCCAACTTATGCCAGCCACACTCCCTCTCTCCATTCTCCGCCATACTCCCCATGTGTGAATCCTTGTGCATAGTTTCCAAATGACTGCCACAGGGTTGATATGAACCCCCCTTACCACACACACACACACACACACACACACACACACACCCCAGGCGTGCTGGTAACTCGATCGTCCCTCTGTATTTTTACTGTGGATTGTAACGAAGCAGGCTGCATTTTGAGCCTTCAAGGCAGAGCAGGTCCCAGTCCGGTGCCCCCCCCTCCTCCCCTGCACCCTGTTGGCTTAACCTCTCACCATTTCACCTCCTGCTGACGTCATGCCTCTCATTCCTGCTTCCCTTGAACACTGAGCTGTGGAGGTGGCGTGTGCTCGCCGTAAAGGACACGGACTGCGACTTGAACAGGCCGTGATTGTGATTTATTGTGTGTGACTGTTGCTAAGTACAAGAGTCTATTTAAGTGTGTGTAAAAGACGGTATTGAGGGGCAGGTATGTGTCCTTGTGAGCGCAGCGGGTCCCTTTGTGCATGTGTGAGTGTGTGTGTGTGTGCGCTCACTGACCTGCCACACACCGACGACTGCATTTGCAATGAGGATGAGCAGGATGACGAAGGGCTCGACGAAGGCAGTGACAGTTTCCTCACCTTCCTCGAACCAAGCCAGAACCTGTATGAGACACAAAGTAAACTTTAAGCTAATAAATAGCTTAAACAATCAATCATCCAATTCTTTTGTGGCTCAGCTTCTAGCATTTAGTTTATTTAAATTTAAGAGTTGTTTAATTTACCTTAATTTACCTTAACCTTTGCTGCTTGAGTTGTTATGTACATAATTCATGAGCATATTAACAGCATGTCCCTCTTTAATCTATATAATATGCTGCAGAATGGATCAACTAAAAGTTAATTAGCAGTCGTTTAGATAATTGGTTTTAGCAAAATGACAAATGTTCTCTACTTTTAGTTTTTTAATGTGGGAATTTGCTGCTTTTCTCATTATTTTCATCTTTGTTAATGATTTTTTTTTCTGTTTTTTGGGGCTGTGGGTTGATTTAAAACAGGTTTTACAGATATAATCTGTAAACCTCATGCACTTTATCAGACTGCATATTTGTACATTTGTCAGCATGTGTTTTTAGTTAGTATCTTAGTTTATCTTTAAACATCTGTGTGTGTGTGAACGATGTCTAATTTTGTCTGTTAGGGTTAAAAACGTCCTATTAAATGATATTAAACTCCTTTATATTGAGGTATAACAATGCATTATTATCTCTGATACTCTGTTTTGACCAGTGTCTTTAAGGTTGTTGTGCACCTGCTGCTCAGAGTGATTGCTGGGCAGCATTAAACATAAAATAGTCACGACCAGGAGCTATTTCTGACCCTTACCAACCATTACTGCACCGGGTGACATTTCACTTTGTTGTTGTTGTACCTTATGTCATCCTACATGTATGTGCGAAGCCTTTCGTCTACATGTGACTCTTTTTCCAGAGTAACTAACACGTGTGTGCCCCAGTCAGCGTTAGTCCCATGTTACTAACACAGGATTGTTTCGGAAAGGCTTTGTGTTGACATTGACACAGATTAGTTGCAGGCCAGCGGAGCACGGAGCTAACCAGAGAGAGGAGACAGGAGTCATCCCATCCTTCTCCTGTAGCATTCAGCTTTTTGCTCAGCCTCATAATGTGCAGTGTTTTTTGTTTGCCTGCTTTTAATCTCACATCCTTTCTCACCCTTATCCAAAAATAGGATCTATGGCTCACTCTCTCCACTCTGTCTTCACCCTACTTGTGTTCAAAGACACAATCGATCTTCAAATTGAGAGTCGGAGCCTGTCAGCACGTTGCAGTGGCGGGGACATTCCTGCGTGTAGGAATAGGATGGCGGTGTATTTGCAGTATTTAGTGTTCTCTCTTTTAGAAACCATACACGACTTTGAGTCTATTACTCTCGTTTGTCATTGTAACAAACAATGCCATTGTGCAACCCAATCCCCGACTGCCCCCGCATCACCCTCGTCGGTGTCTCTCACTCTCTCCTGCTGCTGCAAGCCATCCCTCGTTCCTTCCATCCCTGACCTTTGTCCAAGGATACAGTTTCTCACCCTGGCTTGAGACTTTCTTAAAATAAAGCTCCTGCCATGCATATGTGCGCACACACAGCTCCTCTCTTGTCTTTCTCTTTATCTATTTCACACACACACACACACACACACACACACACACACACACACACACACACACACACACACATAGCCTTCTAAGGCCATAGTGACAGCTGTACAGGGAGACCAGAGGGCAGAGATCGAGGATTAAGACAATGTGTCCAGCCCACGTGGAGAGACCAGCAGGGAGGGGAGCAGGGAGACAGGGGTTCCTGGTGTAAATGAGAGTGAGGACATGAGTCCAAGTGTAATTTAATAACGCGGTGAGGTACACGCTGTGTTTGTCAGCCCGAGTGTGTGAGGGGGTGCGTAATCGCAAAGAAAACAGACGAGGAAGATGCAACTGATGAGGAGTGAAGCACATTATCGTCCCTTAACATTTCTAATCACTGCTCTCTATTTGTTGGGTACTTAATTATCATAAAGATTAAATAAAGGTTAAATTCAAACTAGTCCAACTCGCTACATGATGTATGACTCTCGAGCAGTTTCAGAACTGACAGCCCCTAAATTTACAGAACCAGAAGTGGAAGAAGTCATATCATTTACTTGGTTATTAGTTATATGTTGCTCTTGAAATATTACTTAAAGTAAAACGTCAAATACAATAAACGTGACACTCTACATATCCATCAGTAGTTCACGTACAATTTTAACTTCAGTTTGAAATATTTAACTTTCTTGCTGTGTTTATTTAAATTATTGTCAGTTGGTTAATAAAACTTCTTCCTACACGTTTTTGGACTTGTAGGTGACACAAAACCAAATACAGTAAAAGGACTAAAGCTTTAAACGCGTCAAACATGGAGCACAAACATCAAATCTAGTGTTATTTTAAGTGTTTTCCTTAAATATCTAATAGCAACTATTAGGAATCATGTAAAGTGAACAGACTCACAAAAGAGATGCAGGCAGCGAGCAGCAAGATTCTGACCAAGAGGTCCTCAAACTGTTCCACCACCAACTCCCAAATACTCTTCCCTGTTCATAAAAGAAAGTACATAACATCAAGTTATTGAAGAAAGGCAGGTCAAATGTTATGTATGCATGACAAGAGGACAGAATAGTGTCTTCATTTTAGTGATTTTGCATTCAAGATTAAAGAACGATGATAAAATCACTGACAAATTTCTTTCAGCAACCTCTCAAAACCATAATTAAAAAATAATAATGCAGCTTTAAAACCACGTGTGCAGGTGCAGACTGGTTTAAAGATGCTGCATAATCATTTTTTCAGTTGTGTGTGACGTAAACACTTCAGTTACAGTCTCCAAACCTGTGTCCACACTGGGTGGACGGAGCAAGAAGCCAACAACAGGTGTAAAACAAACAACTGTGTGACTTGTCATCACAGGAAGTTAGTGGGGAACAGGTGTGTCCATGTGGCACGAAGTAAAAAAAAAAAAAAAAACACTCCGATCAACGAGACATGCGATTTAGACATGAATATTTGATAAGCAGGTGTTTGAGGCTTAAAGTGGACTCACCCTCCTCTGCTGGCAGCTCTGTGGGTGAAGAGAGATGAAGATTAGTGATAAACAAAGCTGTGTGCCACAGTTACAGATTAAAATATGATACAGGGAGCATCACATCATAGAAAACACAATGTACAGTAACAGTTTAACGCATTTTATGCAACATCCACATCCATAGTGAGCAGTAGATGGTTGTAAATTTACACTAAACTGTGCAGAAGTGTCATTAATAACATTAACAGTGTCCTCGTTCCACAGCTACGGCTTTTTGTTATTTAAATAACACAGAATCATCCTGTGTTACTGATCTCACCTGTGCTGCTGCTGCTACAGGCCTGTCTGTGGGCTGTAGGCTGTTTAGTTTAAACTAGTCTGATCTAAACTCAGTGTCCACTTAGAGACTTTTTCAGGAGCTTTCACAGCCTTTATTTCACTATGTGAGAGGAAGTGGGTTGTTTTCAGGAATGATTCTAATTCACCTTTAAAATACAAACACTTCAATTATCTTCAGTTTAAACTAAAGCCGGGTTTAACTGCCTCTGTCACATCCAGGTGACTCGTGTATGTTCCTTCATCCTGTGATTCCTCAATCACTTCACTCATTCCTACTCCTCCTTTCCACTCTCCAATGCTCCACATAACCGTTTCTTCCCGTCATCCATCTCTTACTCTCCCTCACCGTTGAAGCCGTACTTGTCCAGGTTCTTCTTGACCTGCTCGGGCGACAGGCCGGTGTCCTCGGTGACACCGAAGTAGGACAGAACGTCCTCAGACTCTCTGGTGTGTGCGTTCTCCATCCTCACTGAAACAGAGGCTTCAGGACAAAGGGAAAAAGGTCAGTCTGAGTGAACCAGCTGGTCTGAAACTGAAACTTTTGAAGCTACCGGAGGGTCACCCACCACTTTCTTGAAGTGTGGGATTGGGATTAAAAACTGGCAACCCCCCCGCGTTCACGCTTGCTCTCTCTCTCTCTCTCTGCCCCCTCTCTCTCTGGGCTGTTGTTCTTCAATCGGAGCCCTGGACTGACAGAAAGTGCAACCCAGCAAACCCGTCTGAAAAGTTTTATACACATGAAAAAGTGGCCTCATTGGTGCTTTCTCTCCGTGCAGTGACCCCTCATTGGCTGAGAACGTCACAAATAAGTGGGCTGTGATGACCCTGTGGTAAAGAATAGGCGGGGAATGTGGGGACGGGGGGTAGGAGAGGGGCAACAACTGCGGAGGGGTCTGCTGCCTGGCGTGCTGGAAATAAGACGTGCATAAGGGAGCATGCATGGCCAGGACAATGAGGAGGGACAACAAAATGGCTTTCTGAATGAGAGCTAGCAGATAGACGGACTGAAGTGAATTAATAATTATGTAGAGGTACTTTAAAGTATTATTTCTAGTGTCTGTGCTTCTTTACACTGCTGCTTTGCCCTCTCGGTAATCATCTCATTACTGATCAGGACTAACTACAGGGGCCCGCGAGGTCAAGGAC
The DNA here is from genome assembly GCF_900324465.2 of Anabas testudineus. Lineage (NCBI taxonomy): Eukaryota > Metazoa > Chordata > Actinopteri > Anabantiformes > Anabantidae > Anabas > Anabas testudineus. The sequence goes on along the minus strand of NC_046617.1, from coordinate 17,898,442 downwards.
CAGGACCAGAGGCTCAGTCAAAGACTCTATATGACCAACAAAAATCTTAAACTTTGACCTCTGGCCACTAAAAACAAAACGGTGAATCAGTGAATCAGTCTGAGTCGACAGTTGTACCAAATTTAAAAGAATTCCCTTCTTAGAAATTACATTCGCAGGAATCAGGCAGCGGTCAGAGAACCTGAAAACCTTCAAGACTCCAGTTCTACCTGTCACCTGGCGCAGAGGCATAAAAAATTAGAAACAAAACAGCCACAAAGAGATGAAAAATTACCAGAACTAGACACAAGAAGGTCTCGAAAACAATAACAGTACATATCAAGGAGCTAAGGGAACAGGTGTGTAGGTGGTGATGTCTCAGGTTTGAGGAAAGTTGATCAGATAAGGTGCATTAATCTGTTAGTAATCATCTGCTGTTGGTTAGGATGTTGTAAAGTGTGATGACTGTGGAGATGAAGGATCTGCTGTATCTTTCAAGTCACTTTGCAGAATTTAAAATCTGTAGCATCTTTCTGCTGACATATAATGACCTTGGCTGTCTTAAGAGGAAAGATGCCCTATTTTATACTGCACATCTGTGTGACGTGACCAGTCCAACTTATTGTCCAGATGCACACACAGATATTTGTTCCAGCCTACAAATATCTAGCTGTGCACCTGGACAATAAGTTGGACGCTTGACATTTGAAATGACTGCATGTCTTAATAGAAATGGGGATGTAGCTGAAGGGACAGAGGTAATGAGATAATCGGTGTTTCTCACTTTCACCTGCCAATGCTTTGTTGGACATGTTATCACTACCTGTTACATTACGAGTGCAGAATGCACTGATGCATCATGTACAGCACGTACGAGATGAAGGGAACAAGATGTGATGTTCAGAAAGGTTTTTTTAAACCAACCTGCACCTTTTCTCACATTTTAACCTGTACACCTCTTTATTTCTTTCTATCCTCCCCCAACATGAGCATCTTTGCTCTGTTTCCCTCTGGCTCTGGTTTTTTGTTGAAGTGAAGCTGCTCCGCTCGCTGTGTTGTGGTGGAACCAGCTGCAGCCGTGCAAAACTCAAGGTGGCTCACTGACATTTAGCTCAATCTCCCGTTGGGATCAGGTTTCCGTGGCTCATTCTAAGCACTGTGCTCTAATGCTAATAAAACACAGCAGTGATAATGCTGCACACACACACACACACACACACACACACACACACACACACACACACACACAAACAAACAGTGTTCTTGTTGAGTGAGACCATCCTTAAGTTTGAGATCATTACTAGAAAAAAATAATTAGGTGTGTATCATGTAGACTTTAGGTCAGATTACACCTTAATATTAAAATGACAAATTACCTGTTTTATCTAAAATAAAATAATATAAAGTGCAACATATTTTCATATATTCTGTCTTTGGTAGGTGCTTTTAAAGTAACTAAATGCATTTACTCAAATACTGTACTTAATTATAGCTTAAAATAATTTCTTTTTTTTTTTTTTACTCCACTACATTTATTTGATTACCACTAATTACTATTGAAATAATTAAAATTTTAGATTAATAATACAAAATACTATATAATCATAAGACTTTATTGATCCTAGTTAAGTTAGTTAAAATAAAACCTACCATTACCAATAGGAACATTAAAAATAATTAAAATACAATATGTTCATAAGCATACATGTGAATTATATTATATATAACTATTTCTCTGCTGTGGTATTACTACTTTTACTTAAGTACTGTACACAATTTGATTCCTTCTGACAGCACCGTGCTTTTGACGTGACACGTTTTCAGTCGTGGTTGTTGACTTAAGGACACTAAAGTCCTTGGATAATGTGGACAAGAGAGAGGACGCGGTACTTCTAAAACAGGACGTCCTCTACTGTCGACCCTCTCGGCCCATGACTGACACAAAAAACACTTTGTGGAGATAATAAATCAGACCTGACGGGGAAAATAAGAGTAAAAAACACTGAAGTCTCTCACTGTTTATATTTTTTAAAGTCAAAAAATTAAATTCTAATTTAAACCAACACTCGTAGTGACTCAGTACATGTACTCAATTGCTGTACTTTTAACATATTTCCATTTGGGTATTTTTACTCCACTTCATTCAAAGTGTAATATAATTTCTTTTACAGCTTTAGTTGATAGTTATGTAAAAAGCAGAGTTTTGCAGATGTAGAAACCTAATACAAAACATAACTAATAGATTATGATGAATAATTATAAATTCACCTGACTGTACATGAAGTGGTTAAAATCTGCTCCCTTTTGCTGGATCTACAAGTTTTAAGTTTTATTTCTTTATTTATTATTATACTTTCTTATTATTATATTTTCTCTGCCACAGTTTCAAGAACAAACCTGAACTTTTAGTCTTTAGTGAAGTACTTGTACTTTGTAATATTTGAGCAGGTACTTCACTTCAACTTGAGTCAGGAATTCAAAGTGGTACCTCAACTTGTAGCACAGATTTTTTTAAGCAGGTACTTCTACTTGTACTTAGTTTGCAAACTTCTACCAAGTTACACACTCGATAAATAAACCAACAACCGATCGACTTCTATCACCTGGGTTCTCACAGAATAAGAACTCCAGCTCTTTAACTTTTGTCACGGTGTTTTCTGCCCATGTCTGCGACCAGTCATCCTTCAGGCATATTCCACATTCTGCTCTCCCATCAAATGATTATGTGCGTAATGATTTGGAGCCGGGATGAGGACAGGCTCAGTCGTGATGTAACGAGCGTGTGTGAGAGCTTGTTGGCAGGCGGCTCCGTGTGGGAGGTGGGCCCGTCAGGAGAGCCTGCCTGTGGCTGCTCATCACTGTGACAGACACAGGAAGCACTTAGAGTTGGGATGATGAGGGCCAGAAGTAGCGGTGGATATGTGTGTGCAGGTAGCGCGTATTCTGCATTGTATTATTAGCTGAGGCAGGGCAGCTGGGGTTTGAAGTGTCCCACTGTAACTGTACCTATAGCAGCAGTTGTGATCCTCTGGTATAAATAGTGCCGTGGGCATGTAGGCAGGCAGCTATGACACAATGGCAGAATTTCTGTGTTCTTTGAGGCAGGTTTGAGAATGTGACACCCTGCAGGCGAAGAACCCCCCTAGATGCTACACTGAAGCTTGAAGGTTACATCAAGGTGGGGATGAGTGTGTGTGCATGTTTACATGCATTGTAGTAACCAAATCGTCCTGTTGCACAATTAAGCTGATTTGAGAATGTAAACTGAAACCCCATTTCTAGGACTAGAATAAAAAATATTCAGTATAGTATAGTAAATCCACTAGGGGGCAGATTTGGGCCTAATCATCTCAAATCATGTCCAAAAACAGAATGTCATTTTTGTAAACTTGTTATTTCGATGTTACCATTTGGTTTTTTAGTTTTCGAACCTTATCAGCGATCTTCAGCCTGGGCTCTGCACCGTGTAGAACACAACAAGTGCACGGACAGCACGTCCATCTGCTTTAAAAAAATCCCCTTTTTTGCTTAAAGCAGCACTAAGACATCGTGTTTATGCCGACAGCTGCCTATAAAACTTTCCACCATTGCTGAGGTACTTTAAAACTTGATGCTGCCTCCACAGGTTATGTGCTGAATTACATCTTACATAAGTGTAGCATTGATTTTATAAGACGTGCACAACCAATGCAACAAATGAACTTACGTATGGTGGCTATGACGCACACATAAACCTGTAATTAAGTATATCTGCCTCATAATCTCATGCTACTGAGGCAAATATCTGTATTTTCACAGAAAACAGCTTTTTGTTACTTTGGCTCACTGTGTTTTCCTCAGTCCACTGGTTCCCACTTTATATGTGTGGATATACTCTCATCTACTGCCATCCTAACAATCTCTCACTTGAAATCTCCCTGTTCTCTGTTTCACCAGCCCATTATTCCTGTCCTTTCCTTCACCCACTTCATCACTTTGCTGCTCTGAGAAACTGGAAATAAACCAAGGTTGGACACTGTCTTCACCTTCCTTTTCATTCTCTAGTCATTTTATTTCATTTCATGAACATTTCATTCTAATCAACCTAATCTAGACTGAAGTCTAACCTTAAACCTAAAACTAGGTTGTGAGAATCTGCCAAATGTATGTGTTGCATGCATGTACAGTTTTGTATTTTCTTAATTAATTAGAAAGACCTTGACCTTTGAGGTTTGACCACCAAAATATAATGAGTTCATCGTCAAGTCCTCCTAAGATGTTGCTTTTACAAGACTGGGACGAACACACAGAAAGAGGTCAGGGTTTAAAGGGAACAAAGAAGATGGAACAATAAACAAACACAATCTAGTGAGCGTGTCTCTGAGAACATGAAATGAAGTCACAGTCCACGCTCTCGTGTGTTGTCGTGTCACCAAATGTCAGAAATATCAGGCTGAAAACTTCTCTCTGGTCCAAGGAGAAACTGGAAACTGAGAAGGAGCCACTTCCTCCTCCGAAGATCTCACACACACACACACACACACACACACACACACACACACACACACACACACACACACACACACACTCACAGTTACTGTATATAGACACACTCTGCATCATGTCTCCAAGATCTGTGTTGTGGTTTTGTTTACAGGAGCCTGTGCAGTCTTTAATAAGACTTATGACTTCAGTTCTTGGCTCCCTACCAGCTAATGTACTACTTGTATTATGCATTTAAACCTGTCTGTCTTAAGAAAGACAGAGTCAAAGCAAGTCTGAGTTGGCATGAAATTATAAATTAAAGCAGTGTAAACAAGAAAAAGCAACTGATACTAGGCACTGGGAGAATGTGTGTTTCATAATGACCATAAATAATGTCAGGTAATGTAAGTGTTACATAAATTGTCCCTAACATCAGATTATTTAATGTGATTTAACAACAGTATCGTTACACTTGGTAAGTTTACATTTTACAAATTAGGCCAATGAAACAATGACACAAAGTTAAAAGCATTTCTTGTGGGATGGAGGTGAAGTCGTGGTGTCCTTGACTTTTTCCTACCAAACTCCGTTCATCTAAGGGTCCAAGTAGACTCAAGTCCTTCATGCATGATGGTTCAAAAACCATCATGCAATGGTCACATTATTTTTGACCTCTTACCACCAAAATACTATAATGTCGTCCTTGAACCTAAGTAGACCTTTGTGCAGAGAAGTCAAAATGTGATTCATTGTTCCTAGTTAGAAGAAATTCCCCATTAATTCCCCTGAAAGATCACAAGAATGAGATGGCAACTATAAAATGATGTTGGGATTAAAGATATAATTTATATTTGGGATTTAATACTGAACAGAACTACTGGGTATAGGGACCTGTGATATCAGGAAGCCCCTAGGCCAGAGCCTATGGATGATAAAAGTCATAAAGCTCATTTACAAAATGCTTAATTATTTCAAAGTGACAAAAAAGACAAGATTAAAAGAAATATACACAAAATTATCAAAGAGAGAGGGAGATAGCGCTTTCCTCCATTCATTTCTATGGTACAGTACCTTCTGCTCCTCCATGTGCCTTATGTACAATACAAACACATTCCATATTTCATATATAATATTATTCCCCTCTGCTCTGTGGTTAGTTGGAGGCGTTGGCATTCTTGGAGTTTCAGAGTATATTTAACCCTGTGGGTCCCCCCCCTGGATGGCCCCTCCATATACGGACCTGAGCGTGGGTAGACTGGGAATGACTAGATGTGTGGGGTCGGAGGAACAGCAGTGATGACAGGATGATGGATGAATGTTTGAGCAAAATGAAGAGAGTCTACTACGAAGAAATTCAGAGATAGACAGGAGAGGAGCTGAAAGATGCTACGATAAGAAGTAAGACGCTAAGATGGGTGACCCCATCTTAGGGGTCACAAACATATCTGGGTGCAGGCTCTGAGACACACGTGCAGCACAGGTCCTGCAGATCGCCATCAGAAAAACAAGTGCAACAACAGCCATGTGAGAGAAGATAGAAATGTGACCTTGCAGACACAAGTGTCAACATTTCTGAGCATGTAACAGTATGTTCAAGTGTGAGTGTGAGACAGACAGACAGACAAACAGACAGACAGAGCACAGGGTATGAAATAGACAGGTGTGTGTCTGTGTGACAGGTGTTTAGCTGGAATGGTGCTAAGCTTTAAGTGGTGTCCCAACCCAAACCCTATTCCTGGGACACACACACACACCATTATAGTAATCATCAATAGGAGGAAAGTTTAATGATCCCTGCAGATAATTTGAGTAATTATTTAAAAAAAAAAAGTATTAAAATAGGTGCATTTTAATGTCATTCATAGCACTTACACATGTGAATTTAACTGTATTTACAGATTTGTTTGTATCCTATCATTGTAACAAGCTCAACAATCAGTGACAAAGACGACTCAGGTGGCGTCAAACTATCTCATTAATGCATTTACTCAAACACATGCCTCTTTTTTACATATATATATACAGAATTATCTGTCATTAGTTGTGACTGCATATATAGAATTTAAGTGATGAATTGTATTTAATACACCTTACGCTGTCAGACTGTATAGCTGAGGCCTGGACCCTAGGGCCCATAAATCACCTGCACTATGTGTGGAGCTTGATTACTGCTCCGGAGCTGGAACCAAAAGAGTGCAGCGCTGAAAGAGAAGCCAAGTAAATAATATAACACTGAGTCCATCACTGCTGCTCTGGAACAGCACCCTGTGGAAGCTTACGACAGATACACAGAGTAGAAAACAATGGTGATAGCCTTTTAGGAAATAAAACAGGGAAATGGGTTTAATAATTTAATGGTAGATGAGTTTTAGGTCGTTTACGGCTTCTTCTGAATAATTCTCTGCACAATTTTCACAACACTTTATGTTAAAAATAAGATTTTGTCCACTAAGCAAGCACGAGACATGTTTATATTGTCTTTAAAAGTCTGGAAAATAGATGTAATTAACAGTGTAAAGGATCACGGCTACAAAGGACCGCAAAAAATAGCTGAACAGAAGGTCCCATTTCTCCAGAGCCAGTTGACAACACTTCCTATTAATAGTGCGGATTGTCCTTGGGTATTTTTATAAAAGGAGCTGGGGTGTGTGTATGTACAGTATTTGAGTGTGTGTGTGTGTGTGTGCATTAGTGAAGTAAAGCAGAAGGGGATGAAGCTTTCTCAGAGACGACCGAGCGAAAAAAGCTCTTATTACAGCAGCATTATCCACGTCTCAGCTGGTGCGTCACACTTTGCCGTCACTCATTGGCTGGTACGACTTCACCCAAACCTTCTCCATCCTTCTCTGTACACTCGGTGTCACTTATTCCATGTATCAGTGTTTTAGCCTGTCATTTTCTCCACTGTGCTTTCCTATACACACACACACACACACACACACACACACACACACACTGTGATGTTTCCATCACTTTAAAGAGGCCTTACATTAACTTAACTTACTTACTACATTGCCTAAACTTAAACTATAACTTTAATTCAAATCTTCAGTCTTAAATATATGATTTATAATTTATGTATGTCCTGACAAGTACCAGGGTACACACACACACACACACACACACACCCTTGGTCTATTTTTAGCGTGCTGGGGGGGTTTGAAGGTAGAGTTGTGTCGACCCCTTGTCTCGCACCAGCTCCAGGCCTTACAAGGACCCCCCAATGGACATGGTAGCCTAGCAACCAGCTATGTTTGCACCTAAGCTGTGAAGGTCCAGCGCCCGACCTGCACCTGCCCTCCATCATCTTAATTATCAACGTCACCGGCCCCCATCTTCCTTCACACCACCATCACGGTCTTTATCTTGGTTCAGGGCTAATTACTAAACACAACTAGTAGCAAGAGTTCAGTTGTTAGAAAAATGACAATTCAGGGGTGTTAAAAGTGTAATGATGCTTGTTCCCCCGCTGTTTATTTTAATTAATCACAGATCACGTAGAATTTTTCCATTTTTGTTGCAATGACCAAAAGAAATGGCTTCAACTGATTAGTAAAACTCTTAGATTAATGAAGGTGAGTTGTTTTGATGGTTTAGTTTAGCTAATCTAAACAAAATACACTGACACGTGCATTGATGGAAGTAATGTTCTCAACTACTCCAAAAAGTCTTATCATGAACAAAGCAGGTTATATTAGATGTCGCGAGCTTCCTGCCAACTTCACTAAACACCTCAACACCTCATAAATCCTTGGAGTTGTCCATAAACCACCATGTTATACTAATTACTCAAGTATAAATATATGATAACCAGCACTCGTAAACTTTAAAAGAATAGTTTCAGTACATAATTATTGGATTGGTTGGAGTGAGTTCAAGAGTAAGTACTGTTGTAATGATAATACAATAAACATTATCACAGTTATTCTAACCTGTCTGAACATCATCTTTGCAGTTGTTGTTATAATAATAATAATTCCTTTTGCATCATTACCAGGATTCTGATCATAACCCATTATAATAACCATTGTTCTTCTATTTCTTTGCCAGGTTACCATTTTCCCAATTTCGCCCAGAAGCCCATCAGTGTCATGTCCAGTTAGGTTAATTATCCCACAGAGACGGGGTGTCATAGTGAGCTGTGATAATTACGGCAGGGCTAGAAGGAGAGTGGAGGAGCAGAAAGGTCAAGGCCATTAGTAAGAGACAGCTGCTGGAGACAGAGTGACATGTGGGAGGACAGGAGGAGAGCACACACCACTCTGCTGCAAGCATGAGTACTGTAGGACTGGTACTGTAAATAAATATAGTTTGAGGGCAAACTGTGGGATGTTGTTAAAAAAAACAGAATATGTCAAAATTACAGGTTTGAAATAGGTGTTTAAACTATTTCTGAACCAGATATTTAGATTCATATTTTACATTAATGAGGTCTGATGTACAGTGGTGGTGGAAGGATTCAGGTCCTTTACTTGTACTTTAAGTGGTTTCATAATATTAATATAAACAGGTCATATTAGTGCCAGGTAGAATTCAACATAGCATTAGACTAAAAATAAAAGCCTTGCTTCTTACTTAGTTTCAAAATAATATAATTAAAATGCTGTAGTTAGTTTGCAGCGGCCTCTGGTTTCTGCTTCACTACTCCTTTGCTATCACTTGGAGTTATCACATCACGGCTCTCGTTGATCCAGTTCTCCAATGACAGAACATTTAATTGACCCGAATACACATAAAGTAGTGATCGTAGGCACAAATTTCAATTTCTCTAATTTACACTTTTTAATTCAATATAGAATAATAATAAACAGGTTTCTGAAATGGGCCGTTCTGCATCATGTGTGCTTTTATTCAATGTTTTTATCTTAATAATAAGATAATTTACCTATAATATAATGTTCTTACGGTGTGATACTGCTACTTTTTCTATAGTCGAACATCTGAGAACTTCTTTCACCATGGTTTGTCACAAACAAATGGTGACTTACACACCAGCAAATAACGTGACCATACTGGAAAATATTTTTATTGGAACAGAACTGAATAAATAAAAGTTCCCACGATAATATTGTGATAACTGATTTATTACAGTATACTGTAGAAATCACTTCATATGATTCATTCACCACTCATTCAGTTTTTAAATCATCCCTGTTCTCACTACTCAACAAACACTTCTTTAAAAATACACATATAAGTTATGGAATTATTGGAACCAATATAAAAACCTTCTGTTTGCTAAAACTGTGAATAAATGCACAAGATGCCAAAGTAAGTACTCGTGATAAACAGCAGTTCACATTTATTCAAAAGACGATAACGATAACGATAGTGTGAATGAACGGTGGCTGTGCAGGGTTAATCTGACCTAACTTTAAAAATGTGAATGTAAAAATATACATGATATATATATGTACACACATGTCTGTTAGATAACACCCTATAAAATACAATTCCTTCCAGTTTAAAGCCATCAGTATATATTTTTAAAATAAAAAATCACAAATAACTAATTATTTTGGGATCGCATGGGGGCTCCAACATGTAAAAATAATACATGTTAATGAATAAATGAGAATTTATACCTGATTCCTAATCTTGTATTAAGGAAACTGATTGTCAGGCTGGTTTTACAGTATGTGACTGGTCCTGTTGTCATTCTAACAAAAGACGCTAACGTTAGTAAACTGTTAGTATAAAAATATGGATATAAGTGAACGGTAGCTACTGCTCATTTTACACAAGCACCAGACTCTACACACACTCTTACACACAACAAGGTCACATATGCACAAGGCAAAGGAAGCTACACACACATGCATGTTCAGTCCAGTTCTCCTTCATTGGCATTTTTCATTGTTAGTAGCATTTTATACAGTGTAATATAATAATATCTGGGCTATAATAAGAAATCTATATTTTACAGAATGGCTTGAAGTTTGTCTGCTGCTAATATCATAAAAAATGTCTTTCTGATGTCTCTTTGTAAGAATCTGTAAAATAAAATCTGTGTGTGATCTGAACGGCCCTATAGGTTGCTGAAAAGTTCATTTTTCTTGGTCCAGTCCATCGGCGGGGCTCTTTTGTTGGAGCGTTTCTGGTGGGTGAGCTCTTTCACCTGCTGCAGGGTCAGGTTGAGAGCTGGGATGGTGCCTGTGATCAAACCCTGATGAATGGAAAACAGAAATCAGAGGTGGTAAGTAACTGAGTACATTCACTCAGGTACTTCACTTTTTACTGGAGTATTTCCATCCTATGTTACTCTTACTTAACTACAAAGCAGAGAACAATCTTGGCCTTGTACTCTACTAGATTTGATTTAACAATCTTAGTTGCTAGGTACTTTATACTGGATTAGATTCTTATAAAAAACCTTATAATTTAATAAAATGCTGGTATGTAATTTATGGATTATTCTCCTCTCACTGTATATGATGGTTAAAATCAGCCCCACCTCTACTGACTGCTGAGTTTGACGCCTTTTAGTCATAATTTTCATCTGAACTAAACTTTTACATTTTTTTATTAACAACATTAAATTCTACATTATTTAAAATGCACAGCTTTCGTGGGGGAGTACTTTAGTTTGTGTACTTTAAGTAACATTTAGAGGTTAAACTAGTGTATAGTTTAAGTAAGTAAGTATTTCACATTGTTTTTACTATTTTAATGATACTTTATTAATCCCCTTGGGGAAATTCTTTGTTACTACTTTACTTACTACTACTAGTTTAATTAAAAGTACTTCATCAGAGTATTTTCTGTGAATACCTCTGGTGGAGTGTTCGTGGGTGGGGTCGTGAGCGAGGTGTTGGACGAGGCGTTGGATGGAGAAGGACTGACCGACAGCTTTGAGTCCCTGTGTGTCTCTTTGGCCCCTCTGCCGTTCACCTGGAAACACAAGCGCTCATCAGCATCACTTCATCACATGTATTTGAGATTTTTAAAACACGCTTTAAAAAGTGTGAATTGAAAACTGTTATCGTCTGATCCAACTTCAGTGCACTGCCAGACTGCACCACACGGAGGCAGCCTTGGATTTAAGTTGCACAAACAGTAAAAACTCTCCTGTGAAGCCACATAAACTATCAGTGATGCCTCTATAATTCCCACTTACAGCACAATAGCAGCTAATGTTGAGATTAAAATGGTTTTGTAGCTATTTTACTTTACTATTTCTTACCTTTTATGTGCGGAGCCCAAAAGCAACATGTTAAATAAATAAATGCTGCTTACTCACCACAACTGTATGTATGCATGTATTTATTTACAATTTACGTATTTTCACTTTATTTATTTGTTTACTCATTATTCAACATTTATTCATTTGCACATTTATGTACGTATATGTGCATTTCAAATGCACTTTAATTTATTTCCTAAAGTGTTTCTTTTTTTCTGTCTTTTCTACCAGATTATAAATATGTAAGATGCATTATGATGCATTTAAGTTCTTGCAGTCAGTAAACCACCCTCGCAACAAACCACGTCTTTGACTGCCTGACCTCTCTCTCCGCTCTTCCCCCTCTCTCCAACCTTTTAACCATTGTCGGTTATGCAACAATACGTGGAACATGTAACTTCGCTGTTGCCCATACAGTCCCTGAGGAACGGGAAGCACGGGTCAGGCTTTACTTTGCATATTTGGCCAAAAGCCCAAGTGGAAAGTGCCTTGGTAGGCACATTGGATTCTTGAAGTTTGTGCTCTGGCGTCTTAATACAAGAGTTTTATCATAAACAGTTTGTCTATAGCTAATAAAATCAGGATGCGATAACGACTTATGTCTAAAAACTATTCACTTTTTAATAAGATTATCATCTGCCAGGCTGTATCTTTGTACCTGTGTACATACTCCACTCAGGTAACAACTGTATTTTTAAACTGCAGTATTACTGCAGCTTTATCTACTGAATGCTTCTTGTTTTGCACATACTCTCCGTCCTTGGTCCTTTGAACTAATCCAAAGTTAATAGAGCAACAGTCGGGTGGGGTTTTCTACAGAGCACCACACAATGAACGCCAGAATGTTCAGACAATGACAGGAAAGTCGGCTCAGTACACGTCCCTGTGATTAATAACTCACTTTACCAGCCTCTTAATTCTCTGATGTGGCAAACCAAACATGAAAAAACTGCTGCGTGTTACTTCTGAACACTGTTCGTTCGACCTTGGCCTGCTGAACAGTCGGTGCCACACCAGGAGCTACAGAGTATTCAGAGCAGACGTCTGAACTATTATTGTCGTCCTCTCCGCCAGGAAGGAGAGGCTCCATCAGAGAAGAAGGAAGTGGACGCAGTGGAAAAACTCATCACTCACTTCAAAGTTGAAATCCTAACTGTGGCTTTACTTTTACTTTAAAGCCAGCGTCGCTCTGTGTTTGTCTGCTCTACTTAATGTCGATGAATCTTACCTTCTCCTCCATCCCTCCATTGATGACGGGCTCCGGCAGTGGACCTGTAGGTGTGGAAATGACACAAGAATCACTCATGGTCTCTGAAAATACAACTCTTTCTATGTCTTCCTATGCGCCTGTCCGGAGCAGCGTCTGTACTGTAGTGTGCGTCCTTCAGTCGTGCACCATCAGAGCAGAAAGCTTCACTCTTCCTAGATCAAGAGTCTGTCTGCAGCTCACCTTTCATTCCACTGACACCTACTCTATTACATAGCACAGGTATGGGCAGATCATCTATTATTCACACATGGTTCATCTTCTATGAGATGATGTTCTTCCTGGCCTTCCTCCTCCTCTTCCAATGAATCCAAGGCCCTAATATCTCTCAGATAGCTGCAGCCTGACATTCCTCTATAACCACAGTTTAACACAAACCTAACCGTCTGACACATCCCTTACCTTCCATCCCTCTGATCCTCTGCACAACCAAAAAGTGTTTTTAGCTAATAATGACCTATTATAGTAGATTTCAGGTGGTCCTCCACAGTTAATCTGCAATTCAGGTCTTTCGTGTGTGTTTGTGCCCCTGACTGTAAAAAGGAGCCTCTCCAAGTCTCCAGCTCCAGGCTGAGAGGCCACTCGGAGTGAGCGCCTTGGAAACCAAACAAAGGTGCTGCTGAGTGTGTGTGTGTGTGTGTGTGTGTGTGTGTGTGTGTGTGTGTGTGTGTGTGTTGAAGTTAAGAGTCATTGTAGGCAGGTGCCCTCTGAGTGGGCAGCATGTGAAGTGCAGGCAGTTACCTGGGAAACACCTTACTGGAATCTCTCTGCCCTGTCGGGAGTTATTATTTTTAATCCTGAACCGTTCAACAATCCAGAAAGTTATGAAACATCTGGCAGCTTTGCCCTGCAACAGTTCACTGCACTAGAGTACACAACACAGGTCATGCAGTATCACCTGCATACTTACTTACTTCATTCTTCATGTACCTTTAAACAGTTTGAGCATTGAGAATTGTGAAGCAGGTCTTTGTATTTTCACTTCCATAAATTATATCACAGCTGACTTTAACTTTTGTTGGAGGAGGTCAAGCCCCAGTTTAGACTGAATTATGAAGTCTTTACCAAAAAATTATATTGCAAACTAGCTTTGACTCTTCCAGCTACAACAGTAAGATACTTATTTAGATATTGATGAAGCAGTATTGATCTATATACAATATTTCCAAGGATCATCTAGTTTAACTGCTGATGGTTTTTAAATGCATGACTGACTTTTACTTAAGTAAAAAAGTGGAATATTTCAAATATAAACAAACAAAAACTGGTTTTCTTATTCTCATTTTGTCCGACATTCAAAGAGAACCAACTTTTCCCACTTCTTCCCCATCTGTTGCTATGCAAACAGTGTTCATATTAATGGTTTCTTAGTGCACAGCTCAGGACACACACACACACACACACACACACACCCACCATCTATCTGAAGATCAGCTGCTGGCCTTTAATGTAAAGGGGGCGTCCTCCAACACAGAAACTGAATCACAGACTGAGCTAGGGCTCCCCCTGGGGGGTTTAATAGGTAAACCAAGACCTGCACCATGTCAGAGGACTCTTGACTAGCCAGGTTATTGGAGGAACCACACCTCAAGTCAAAAATAGACTCTTATATTAGACTTTCATTGATTTATTGAGCTGAGTAAAGGTTAATTAAGGTCACGTAAAGCTGTTGAAATGATCATGAAGTTGATTTTGCTCTAAAACCTCGTTAACAAACTGCACTGTTATTGATTTATAGGTATTTCTAGATGCAATGTAATATATTCAAATGTATGTAAGATAGAGGTCATTAAGCTTTCGCACATAACAAACAACTCCTATTCAGTGCATTCAGCCTGATCTGTCTGATCTGATCTATTTATGTAAGATTAAGTTTCTCTGCAGGGCATCAACATGAGGTGGGGGAGGCAGGAAGTGGCTTAGTGTCTCTGTCTGTCTGTGTTTCTTGGCAGGGACAGAAAGCAGGATAAAGTGAGTGAAAGAAAGCAGGAGTGAGAAAAGTAGAGCCAAGAAACTGTGTGACAGACGTTCAATCTGCAGGAAAGGAGACGAGGCCGTGACTAGAATGTACAAAGCGTCTGTAGCTGCAGCTCTTGACAAGAACCCGGGGTGAACATTACGAGGTAATTGCAGTTATTCAGACATTTACAGTTGCCTCTTAGAGATAGTGGAATTGCCTTGTCTGTGTGTCCTCTCACCAGTCAGGTGGTCTGAGGTGGGGGTCACCCCACACCTCTTGAAGAAGGCGTCTGTCTCTGGGTCCACCACCAGCATTCGGGTCTCATTCCCACCAGCTTTAATGGCAGCAACTACTTCTGAATGCGTCTTCTCCTCCACTGATATACCATTCACCTGGGGACAAGAAGAAGAAGAGATTACTCTACATATTAAAACGTGCATAAAGAGCGAAACTCTTTTTAAAAATCTATGTTGATTCATTTTTTGGGGGCCTGCCTGTTTGTCTTTGTTCCCTCATTGAAGAGGAGAGTCTGTTTATCACTGTCAGGATTTCTTTCTCAATATTATCACTTCGTCTGCCAGAGGCTCCGGGGCAGGAAATCCTGTGCGTCCACGTACAAATACACGTACACACACATTCTTTCACCCACAAACTTAAAAAAACAAACTTCATAAAGGTCTCAGCTGGCCACAATTTCCTTGGTTCTTTTAATAAACTATTGGCATTTCATCATTTAACACTATGACAACTTTGAGACTTCTCTCTACAGTAACACGACCTGTCAGGTGGCTCCCTCCCAAACCAGCAGAAGGTTTCAGGATAAAATCACCATGGGAAAGCATGTGGGAAATGCCTCTAAGACTGTGTGTGTGTTTAGGTCATAGGGTGGACCTGCACGTCTAAGCCAGTCCCACAGAGGAAGCTGGACAATAACTGCTTGGCCACTAACGGCAGTAACAATGGCTGTCCGCTCCCAACAAAGCCCTGCTCCTCAGTGGGTGGTATGGATGTCTGGGGCCTTCTGGGGGATGGAAACTCCTCACAAGTCCCAAAACCTCAGTGGTTCCCTTCATCTCTCTGCACTGATTTGTTCTATTCATTTATTTAATTTGTGTAAAGTCACTCACGCTCCTGCGATCAGCTGCAAATTGTTAATGACTTGTGTGTGTGATGATGTTAAATGACGTGCTGCTGCTCTGGTTTGTCTATTTGGTAAAAAAATATAATTCACTGTACTTCTACACTGTAAAGAAGTGGGCAGACCCGCTCCCAGACCAGTTAAGAAGCTGATTATTCCAGTGTGAAGCTGCTCACGGTGACACTTACATCCAAGTCCCTTTGGAGGATTTAAGACCCCACACAGAGGCTGTGAGCTTATATCACATTCCTCTAAAAACGGCAGATCCTCAGATCCCTTTGTTTTACCAATTAATATTTTTATGTCACCAGTGCATGCTTTGTAAAAGAAAATGAATTTATGCCATCAGTAAGATTTTATTTGACCTATTTTGACCACGCCACAGTCTGTAGATGTAAAATACAGTAAGAAATTGATCACAGCAAAGACGTCAACATCAACTCCTCTGAAGTAAACAGGCTTTCTATCTCAAACTTGGTGGAGTAGGTGAGTCCAGATTACAGGCCACACCTTCTTCTTCTCAAGAGAAAAGACTTCAGGCTGTCTAAAGCGGAAGTATGGCAGACTAATCAGGATGCGCTATTTTTGGGGAAACTCTAAAGACTTTGTTACTTCTCAGGCAGATCAACTTGTAACTCAGAGAGTTAAATGTAAAATGTACATTTGTTTAAAAGCTTTCTCCATTTCTACACCACAATACCTTACAGCTCAATATGATCTCACAGTACTTCAGAGTACCTGTACTATCCTGTCTTTAGGTAGGAGGCCCGCCCTCTCTGCTGGAGAGTCTTCATCCACAGCTCTGATGTACTGGCCCGGCCGTGCCCGCTCGCTGTGCAGGTTGAAACCATATCCATTAGGACCTCGCTGGATCACACACAGACGTGGCCGCAGTTCGGTGCACACCTCCTGGAAAAAGCCACAGAAGAGGGAGCGGGTATGTTAATAAACTGTACGTGTCGTCTCAAATATATATCAAACATTTAAAAATACCTCCACCATAGGCATCTGTTCAGGAAGAACTAGAGGCACAAAGGTTACGGACAGCTCAGAGGACTCGTTAACCATAAATATGAAGCCGAGGTTGAACATGCAGGTGGCTGCTGCATGCTGATGTGTTGTACAGTGTGTTTTTAACAGTCATGGGTAAAACTGACGCCACGGTTCGACTCCACGTGACTCCAGCTTCTCGCCAGGAAGGAAGAGGGTCTCCGAGGCATGTGATTGGAAGTCTGCTAGGGAGGTTGTGGAGAATTTGGAGAGGGGGTATGTGTGGAGTAGAGAGGAAGGGGCCGGTTCCGGTCTGATCCGCAGCCCTGCTTACTCCAACCTCCATGGAGGACAATGGAAGCTGGGTGTTGACCTCTGACCGCCTCCTTTTGCCCTGTCCCATCGCCTCAGCCCCGCTTTGGGATGGCAGGAAGACTCGGGGCTGTATTGTCATCCAGGAAGAAACTTCAAGCTCAATCCCAGAACCTCCCTTCCTCTGTATGGATGAAGCAGTTTCTTTATTTAGCAAAGATGTCATCAAAGAGAGTGGAGAGAAGTATGGGAGAGCACAGGGTAATCTCCTGGTCAGGATCATCTTTGTCCTGTGACCAAATCTGACCTGACACTCCCTTCACAACAACAGTGTGCGCTCGCCCTCTGTCAAATGAGCACTCGAAGACAATAAGTCAGCGTGAATGAGTCATTAACAGAAAATACCGGAGGGAACGGATCGATTAATTCTACTTAAAAACCAGCAGTGGACATAAATGAACTGTGGACACGCCACAGCCGAGGTGGTCGGACTCCACATTTTCTCTCACACACAAACTGCAATGGGTGATTGTCACTGCACAACATTATGTAAGACGATTGTTCTGAGCTAACCCTCCACCCACCACTCCCATCACCGCCAAGAATCAGCTTCTCTTTTTCTGTCACACCACAGAAAAAATACTTTTCTGGTGGATCACCTTTGCTTCTATTTCCAGGAATAAGAGAATCATATTTACGGCTAAACCAGATGTGATGCGACTACCAGCAGTTGGTTTGATTAAACTGCACACATCGTGTTTCTCAACAGGTTACTGACGGCCTGTGATGTGCCAATTTTAATGTTAAACTGCTCTTTTGCTGCAGTTTCTTTTCACTTAACATTGAATTTTTGATTTATGTTTATGTTTAACTCACAGTCTGTAATTAAATCCTTTATTTAGGCACAAAACTTCAAACATCCTGCAAAGTCAAACTTTAAACTCACACAATTATCCTTAAATCATTCAGATTAAGATCATCTTTAACAACAAGGCTGGACTTGACCCATTCTAAATGCTAACATCACTATGCAAACATGCTCACAATATGGATGTGGACTTGTAAGGATGAAAACATGGTGCCATTTAGTCCAAGGAAAGTTGCCAAGTAGCACATTTGCTAAAAATATTCTCATTCTTCGAGATCCAAGTCTTTGAAATCACCCAGATGATCCACATGTTTCTGTGTTTCTGAGCCTATAGAGCATTACAGTGACCTCCTCCACTCCTGCCTGAACACATTAGTCAGTATAAACCTTCCAAATTATAGTGCTGTTACATAACTAAGGAAATTCGCTGAGGACTTCTGGCACAAACATATTGTTATTTCACACTGGACAAAAATCACGGGGTGTGTCAGACCGACGCTGCCACCGCTCGAGCCATGTTACTACCATGGCTACAGACATAATGGGAAAAACCACATAGTGTCGTACACTTCCTCAGTCAGAATACCTAAAACGTAAGCTATTGCACACAGCAGTCTGAGCAGATTGGCCATCTTCTGCTCCTGACGAGTGCCCTACAGCTGCAGCTTCATCTTACTGCTAACTGATTACACAAAAATGGTCGTCTTTGATTGCTAGTCCTTCATCTTCTGAAGTGCTACTCCCACACCTCAAGTAAAACCACCATCTTTATGCAAATGCAAAAGCACAGACTAAACTATAAAGTGCTGTCTTTTCTAGTTTAGCAGCAGTGGAGCCTACACAGTGTTACTTATTACTAACCTCGCTTAATCTGAACAGCTGGAATTAACTAACAGAGCTCTCTATCCTCTTCTTTTGCTGTGTAAAGTCAGACGCTTATCACAAATGAAATTACAAGGTGTTGATCTAAAAACGAGACAGATGTAAGTACTTAAGGAACTTTTAAAACAGGAATATTAGAGGTCACAGTAACTGTAAAGTAGTCTCCATGAGTCACAATGACTCAGAGTACCATGTACCCAGTTCTGGTGATCCAGATGTAAGACGCACTACCACACAGCCTTGGCATCGGCGTCACAAAAAAAGAACACTCATTGGGTGATCTGGCTGCCATGAGGCGTCCCCGCACAGGAAGAGAGGGTGAGAGAGGCTCTGGCAGAGACAACAGAGGAGGGTTTGTTTTGGGGAGTTCTGCAGGGCAGAAGAATCTCCACGCGGATCTGAAATCTGTGGAATCTGCTGAACGCACATAAGCCGTGAGCACGAGGGGAACCGAGGCCTCGCTTCTTGTCAAATGTTTGTGTGTGCACGCTTGTTTCTGCTGAACGTCGCTCACATTACAACAACCACAGTGTTAGTTCTCCTTAATGTTACAGCAGACGTCTGATCAACTCGGTTACAAACTGAGCTGCAGATTAAAGGGGAACATTAAAAAAGGCAGAAGCACGTAACATTCAGGGGACGTTCTGTAAAGTAGAAAGCGTTATTATAACTCCTCCACACGCAATCAGCCGAGGCTTGATAAGCTGAACTGTCTTATCAGTTTCTGAATGACCTGTGCCTGTTGCCTAATTTACAACGGAGAGTACAACTAAATATTTGTTTCAGACAGGCTTAGCCTTGACTTGAGGTCAGGAACATTTGTACAGCTCCTCTCAGACTTTTTATTTTGTTCCTTTCCAGCTCTTTAAACATCTATGAGGACAGATACTACTCGTGAGGCAGAGCTGTGGAAATACTGGACCTCCTGTTGTGATATGATACAGCATGGTGCATGCAGAACATCATGTCACCTGCATAAATGTTCTGTTCGTGCTTTTTCTTTTTCCTCTAGCTCATGAAAAGTTGTGTGATAAAAGCTGATGGTATCATTTACTAAGACCAGAGTCACGTAGCGTTAGCTCTCTACTGTGTGAACTACTCCTCTCTGCCCAGAAAAACAGTCTTTTGAGATTAACACACTCTCTGTGACACAAACTTTCCCTTTGAGGAGGGAAGTGTTAAACAGGAACTGTTGACGCTTCTTCCCTCAATATGCTTCCCTCTGTGCTGGCTCAACTTCCTGACATGAAAGAGAAACCAATATACAAAACACACCAGAACATATGTGCAAAACAACATATGATGAGGTATGGTGGCTTCGTTAGTGAATACTGAAATATTAGTATTAATAATTAAAAAGCAGCAATCATCTTTATAATTCCCATATAAAGATGAGACTGAAAACACTGTGGCTGATTATTAGTAATCAAAGCCAGGCATCAGCAAATCACTCTGAAATGCTGACCAGCAGCTAAAAATGACAAATCATCCTAAACATGAAACACCCTGTGAAAACTGAGCAGAGATGAATCATCCATTAATGTTATTAGTCACATTAGTTTGGCAATTACATCCATGCATCCATCACCTCTGCAGGATGAGGAGCAGGGGGAAGGAAAGAGACTAGAGAGGAAAAGAGTTAAGTCATGAAGCAAAAAGAAAGCCTGACAAAACCTGGAAACACTGTGGATTACAACATGACAGCTACGTTTACAGAACACAGAGACTATATGAGTGCAACAGTTATGCTGATTAATAATTCATACACCTTCTTTGGTGTTGTAGATACAGATGTACGAGTGTAGTTTATCTCTCCACCACAGAGACACAGTACACGGAGTTTGGCAAGCACAAATTAGCAGTTGCTTTGAATACCAATCACTCCAAAACAATACCAAGGCCCATTTTAATATTCTCAAAACACACGCCTGAGTCACAAACTTCATCTGCTGCTCCAGGAGACATTTTCCCAAAATGTTTTTAAGATGTTTGGATTTATAGGTTCATGTCACCGTGGATTTAGACATCTTTCTGGAAGCTGTGATAACCAAGAGATCAAGGGAAAATACAACTCACAGGTTCTGCAACATTTCCAATCATAGGTTCTTACTGGAACCATTTTTAGGAAGGTTTATCTCATTGGATTATATCAGAGGATGTTTAAAACACATATTATTGTTTTGAACTGGTAATGGTCGTATCTACGATATAACATGAACATAGCATTATCCACAGCAGTAAGTTCACCTAAATGCTAAGTTCATTATGTTAGCATGTTCACAATGGCAATGTTAAAATGAGAGCGCAGGCCGAGAGGGTCATGGTTCTCACCATGAAAGTACCAACAGGTGAGGGTTTGACAAGTCAGACTGATTCATTAGCATCCTCTAAATCCCTTCAGGGAGTATTAAAAACCAGCCAACTACCTGCTTAATAACCATCCATCATGTTTATCACTCTCTGACTCAGCCACTGGTGATTTCAATATGTCAGAGTCTCCTGCTGATTCAGTTTGACAGAAATGTGCTGCAGCTGCGAGCGGTGCAGACTCTGTCATGGAAGCAGCAGTCTGCGTGTATGTGTGTGTGAAATGCCACAGGCTGCACCTCTGCCACTCAGACTGCCATTTACTTCATATTTTCCCCAAGCGTGGCCAGCAGACCGAAGTGTAACTACAGGCCTTAGTAAAGGAGTCCACATATAGGGCGTCTATTACAGTAGGGTTGTGTCATTTCTGCACAGCTCCAGTTTCTGACTCAACTCCTCCTTTTGTTTCACATACCCAGAAGAAAAACACAAACTGGCAGATGCTGCTGAAGTTTCTATGATTTAATATTTTATCTATTATTATCCCATCCAAACAGCTGCACTGATAACATCCTGTGAACTCATGGTCAGCTGTCACACTCAGCTGAGCTCTGCATCCAGAAATGTCATCTCAAGCAGCCCCTGTATCGCTCTCTCTGCTTCTGTCGCCTACTTCATCCCCCCTCTCTCTCTCCTCTCTCCCGTGAGTTCAGCCCCTTTGATCAGCATAAGGAATAACTACTGAAGTGACACACTCCCAGGCCTCGTGGTTACTCAGTGACACGGTAAATCATAGGCCTCCTGCTCCGTGTGATTGTCATGTGTAGTTTGGATGGAGATTAATAACTTCAAGGACAGACTTAATAAATGTTTGATGCAAACCTGGTTTCTTTTTAACCACCACAGCACACGTTTTGTGCACCACTCTCTCGGGGGTGTTGGATTTCATGCTGGACCACTGAACCAGCTGCAAAGCAGGCAGAGAGGGGGGTGAACAAAGCACCCTACTGTCCCCCCCTCCATTTGAGGATGGGACAAACTGGCTCTACAAAAGACACCAAAGAAAGGTTTCTATTACAATAGAGTCTCTGGGAGGAAGCCCTTTAAATAGAAAAGTAATGTCCGTCATCACAGCAGGGGTACAGAAACTGATAAGACCAAATGAAGTGACCACAGGGACCACAGGGACCATCACTCCACCTTATAGATTTTAAAATCCTAACTGAGTCAGATCAGCTCGATGCCGACTGACACAGTGAGGAGTCGACAGGATTTATCTCCTCGACCAGTCTTCCTGTCCCTGACCCCTCCACCCTCTCGCAGACCTCTAGCAGTTCCTCTATGTCTTACCTTTCACGCACACGCAAAACAGTGTTTGATGTAAATAATGATTTTAGCTCTTAGAGACGAGCGGAAGGCAACATTGAAAATATGGAAGTCGAGATAGTCGAGTGCATCTGACAAAGCAGAACCTGATTGTTACGTTCAAGGTGAAGTGACAACATGATGGGGTCACACTAAACATTACATTCACCCCTGGGGAATTCTGTATGAACACGTTTTAAACTAC
Organism: Anabas testudineus; assembly: GCF_900324465.2. NCBI lineage: Eukaryota > Metazoa > Chordata > Actinopteri > Anabantiformes > Anabantidae > Anabas > Anabas testudineus. The sequence continues at coordinate 17,875,522 of NC_046617.1, read as the reverse complement.
AGTGTTTCATTACCAAGCCAAAGCTGTGAGAGACAAACTGACAGAAGACAGATAGTTATCAGTCGAGAAATGGTTGAAGCTATTTTCAGCTTGACTGACTGCAGGGATTCACCAGTGGATGTGAAATAAAAAAACAATGAGCACAGAAACAAGGCTCGTTTCTATATGTCAGCTCGTGTTTTTGTTACAATAACAAGCTAAACAAGGTCATTATGTAAAGTGATGGGGGTTTACAGCTAAATTAACATACTTCTATGTTAAAATGCTAATGCTAATGTCAGCCTGCAAACACAGTCACAACAGTCGTGTTTCCAATGTTCCCCTTAACATGTTAGCATGGTAATATTTTCTAATTAGCATTAAACTGTTCAGCACAGGTTGATAAAAATGTTATTAGCCCATCCACTTATTTTCAGCCTGATAATGGTGGTAGCAGAGGCCTTTCACTCCCTAACCAGTTCCTTCCCGCTCCCTTAGCAGCGTAGTCTTGGTCCATCCCTTAGTCCTACATTCAAATCAATTTGAAGCAAAGGCGTCTTGGATAGAAGTGCCCTGGATGTCCATGCACCTTACCCTGTCTACAAGTATGAGCTCCACTAGAGGAAACTCCTTCTGCCACTTCTATCCACGGTCTCAGTCTCTAAGTCTCCGCCTAAAGCTCATGATCACAGGGGAGATTTTGAACATACAGTAATCTGAAAGCTCTGACTTACAACTCAGCTCCCTCTTCACCACAACAATCTGCTACAGAACAATGCCCACATGGCTGCTGCTGTAGTTTTTAGTCATACACTGTAGTATTTCAGTCAAGAAACACAACTAAATGAAGAGTCAGAGGATCCATCAATCCATCGATCTGGTTTAAAGTGGTGGATCAACCCCCAGATGGTTTCAAAGACGGGGAAAGGACAGAAAACTACAGTCAACTATTGGTACCATTTCGGCACAGCTACAGTGTACGTGTGTGTGTTTTGTCAATGGTTGTACGCTTTGCTTGGCGCCTCTGTCTTACACGATGGGAAGGGAGGTGGACTGTATGGGGGTCAGTCTATTTCAGGGCCAGTAGCGACTCATTTCCCTCACCGCCCCCCCCGGCAGGGCGCGGCCCTCCGGCTCATTGTCCGGCCGGGGTGGTGAACCATCACTGGATTGGAGAGAGAAAAAGGAATGTGGCATTGTGCAGTCTCCATCCAGTATCCCATGGGACCCAATCACCAGCAACGCCGCCACCCTCCCTCCCACACCCACACAGGGTTCAGGTTCCACCCTTGACCTGGGCCACAGTGGTCTCGGTCATGGGGGAAAAGGACAGTGGTGCTATTGTTTGGACTGGCGGGATTGAGAAATTTCAGTGGGAGAGTGAGCTTAGCAAAGACGACATACAATAATAATTTTCCACTATTGATTTTGTGTTCCAGCCCTAATCAATAGAGCAATAAAGTGTCCTCCTCTGATCTGGTACAACCACTGTACATCCTGCCTTTGCTTGGCACAGAACTCTTATTGCCTCTGGCAATTCAGCCTTTAGTCAGGTCATGGCTGTGTGACATTTAAACAACAGTACACAGAGTATGAACCCGTGTTTGTTTAAAAAAAGGCTGATTCAGGGGCATCCTGGAGGCCTAGATGCTGACTGTGTAACTGAAATGCCCGTAACTCTGGTCATGGACCTTTGCTTCATGTCCCCTCGTGCTCTCTCTCCTAGATTGTCCTAGGATTTGACTGTCTGCTTTCCATTGCTGTGATGAAATATCATCCCCATAAGTGTCCTAGAATAATCCCTGACACTAATTACAAACGAAGATTGTGTTCACACTGTCGCCACTGTGCTTTCTGATAATAATAATCACATAATCTCCTGCATTATGTGTGATTTTAGGATTTTCGAACTACATACAACTTTATGTTTCAATGCTTTCAGAGAGACTTGCTTTACTTTCTTTCCTTATGTCACTCTATTGCAAAACACAGTAAATAACAGAAATCCATGTGTGGTAATACCGGCGTTATCTTGGGCAACTTTTTATGATAGGAGTTTCACTATGATTCCCACCCATAACACACACAAACAGCTAAGTGCAATGAATGCCACAGTGTGTGAAGGCAGCTATGAAACACACAGCTCCAACTAAACAAAGAGAATCTGGTTGTGCCCTGCAGTTTGTATGATATACTGGGAGAACCACACAATATTATCCAGTATATGAGCTACACTGCAGTTTAGCTTTAACGTTCTTGGTCTTGATTCTTTCATTGATTAGTATTTAGCTTTCAGATAATGAACCTGCAACAAATTTGATAACTGATCAATTATTGCAGTAACTCTTTAAGCAGTATCTGCTTCCAGGCCCTAAAATGGAAGGAATGATTCATTTTCTTTTGTAATAATAATAACAAATTAGATGCTTTTGGGTTTCAAATTCATCAAATAAAAAAATTTAAAGGAAGTTAAAAGAAGAATTTTTCACTATCTTCCAACATTTTATAGTAACAATGGTTATATCGTCCAGTCCTGTCACCCAACACCTGAGACTACACTCCATGAACAAACCAGACATGTCAGAATTATAAATGCACTAATCCCTGAGCTGACTCCTAATGAGCCCTCCACCCCGTCCTGCCAATTCCCTGCAAAAACACACGCCAACAATCAACAAAAGCCAGGGAAGCATAGGGCGACTCCCAAACGTTATCGCACACAGATGCAAACACATGCAAACATGCACATATATACTGTACATAAATGTGAAAACACCCAGACGCAAAGCAAATACGTCATGGGTAAATGCAGCACAAGCCCAAACAACGTCATAGGACGGCATGCGGTCAGTCAGGGTGAATAATACTACAGTATCTCTGATCCTCAGACAAACACAATGCACTCCATTTCCCAAACACAGCCTGGGTTCCTCACAATGGCTTAAATGATGACAGCAAACAATTAGACGGACACACTGTTGACTCAGAGTCATTAGCAGTGTGGCCTTTTATTTTGCTATCCATCTTATTTTCGATGAAGCTGCTACTTTTGCTTCGACTCACGCTGTAGTCACTATGAGCCTCTCACTACAGGCTGAAGGTCGAGGAACGAGACTTGGTGGAGGAATCTTCCACAAATAACAATGACCGGAAACCACCACAAACCTCCTGTAGTCTGTGCACGAGCTTACACTCACACAGACAGCCAGAAACATACCCAGACCACGCTGGCTATAGTTACCATAGGTGTGGCGGCTATTTCTGCATCCAATGCATGACATTCGTCGAACACTAATGTTTATTCTATTAACAGAAATTCTTAATCTCAGGCTATTTCTGAAAGCATTACGTGAGGGATCAGTGAATGTGCACAGTCTGCCCTGCTGAGTAATTATGGCAATACACAGATAGGAATATTACATGAAGGTGATGTCACCCTCCCTTATGATATAAATTGGATGTAAATAAAAATAAAAAAAAACTCTAATTTGTGCTAACTGCAGGAAAAAGCTTTTGATTGTCATAAAACAGAAAACACAAAGTTAAGCTCAGAGTTTGCTGCAGACTGGTAAAGTGAGCTACGCAACACACTGAAGGCCATACAATGGAGAGAATAAAAATATAAACTGAATTCTCCCACATAACAGCTTGAGGATGATTTGTTTACATGAATACAGTTAGAGGACAGTTAGAGGACTGCACTTTCTATGCAAAGCCTGTGAAAAGGCAAAGCCTGTGTGGTGATCGCTGCAGGAGACTTTTTAGGTTTTATATAATTGTGCAGTTTAGGGTCAGATTAAAGGAGAGAAGTGACATTCAGAATCCACATATAGTCTCATTTCAGGCCTCTGTGAGTGATTTCTCTCGAGATATTTACACACAGTCTTAGAAAGGCTTTACTTAGTACTAGATTTTATCTCACCACAGTCAATTTCATCCAACACAAGCGCTTCTTCCTCTCCTGTAATTAGTGTTTAAAGACAGGCTTATGTAAGCAGCAGTCGGTCATGAAGGAAGACTCCCAAAAACTTCACACCCTCACACTCTCCCGCTGCAGATTGGATGAATTACAGAAGAAAAAGCAAGTGTGATTAAAAACATCACAGCATCTTATTTTTCCTGATTCAGAAAAAATACAAGTTCATCACATCTCAAAATGATGTATTAAAATGTCTTACTTTGTCTCATCATCACTTCAAAATCCAACAATATTCAATTTACAATTATATAAAATAAACAAAAGGAGTTTTTTTGAAAATGACTCAAAAGAAAAAAGAACAGTGTCACAGTTTTTCAAGTGGGTGTTTAAACAACAATTCCCCAATGACTTCTGACTTTTCATGCTGTAGCCACTCCTGGTGTTCATATTCCACAGACAATGTCCCATGCAAGTAAAGGGAGGTCAAACCCACAGAAAATATTTATTTAAAGCTAATATGAAGCTTCAGCTGTCTGAGTTAATCAAATCAAGTGGATATCTTGAAAAGTTGGAGTCGTTTTAGTGTATAATTCCCTCTGTGTTTGGTCAGTGCTTTGTTGTTTAGATGCATTGAAAGGATATTAATAAAAGCAGGGAAATTTGTATTAAATACACTGAAACTTTGGAAGACATCCACTTCATGCGGCTAATTTAGAAGGCTGACACCTTCCAGCGTAAAGGCTTTAGGAACAGATCTCCTCATGTCCTGATGAACATGGCGATTACAGCAAGCGAACTCTATTTCAGCTGCTCATATGGCTGACTATTGTTTTATAATAATATTATATATTGTTCTTCCAACTGTGAACAGCTTCTGTGAACTCTACTACACTGCTCCTTCACTGCACTCGACAATAGCAGAGTAAAAATTTTACTGCCTGGTAAACTAAACCACGACCTTTGGAACCGATGGACGTGTTTTTGTGTGTTTTGTTTCCACGATGACGACAGCGGCTCCTATTTTCTTCCTGTGCTGCGTTCCCATGTTTTGACCTTCATCGCTGCTCATCCATTTTTCGCACCTCCCCTGCACTGTCTCACTTTCGCCTACATCCTCACACATACATACATGCACTCCGCAAACACGCACACATGCACACGCGTGCATCATTAGCATAACCATGGCAACCTTGAGTAAAGCTCCTTTGCTTCCGGAGAGGGCGTTGCCCTTCGAACCCTCTTTTGTGTTGCTTCAAAGACGAGGCCGAGAAAGGCGGCGTGCGGATGTCAGGCGCTGTGTGTGCGTGTGTGTATTCCAAGGCTGTACACGAGTGTGTTTGTACTGTGTGAGCTGTGATTGTATGTGTGTGTCAATGGCTGGGCCACAGGGCTCGGACACAGGAATGCTGGACAGGATGTTGGAAGAAAAATCCAGAAAGAGCAGAATAAATTCAAAACACACACTCTCTGACGGGTTTGTAGAGACACAGCAGACTGTAAGCTCCATCCCCTGAGTCTAATTTACGCTTTCACACACTCAACGGTGTCTTCGGTCTTTAAATACCTTCTTCCACCTGTAAAATCTCACTGGGTTTAGAGCTTAGTATGATTTGCAGTGATTTTCTGCTCCATATGTGAAACTCTAGGAGCCTTTTGAAATGAAAATCCAAGTGAAAATGAGTTTGTTCGGAGTGCTATTGTTTGTTTCAACTTCCCTCTGAGTTGCGTGCCAGTGTGAATTGCACATCCACAGCTCCATTAGGCCATCTGTGGAGAGTATCGAGAGTAAACACAGGAACAATCGCTGTATATTCCCAGGACAAACAACATAACCCTCAAGTGCTGTGCACAAGCATGGGCCTCCAGAGGAAAAAAACACACCCCCAAAAAAAGCTCTTTTAAATACAGAAACATATTTCCAAAAGGCCCCGTTGGAAAACTATGTGAAAGCTGTCATTACAGAATTATCCTGGAAAGAAAGGGATATAAGGAGGCAGCGAGTGTGTGAGTCGGCACTCAGCAGATCTTCAGTAATAACAACCTGAGATTTCAGAGGAGGAGACATTTGTGCTTTTCTTTGAACATCTGGTTCATAAAGTGACGGAGAGTTTACAGAGTGAAGTATTGATCCCTTCTCTGGACTTTCTTTTCAAAATAATGGTTAAAAAAAACAATGTTAGTCAATCTATACTGCAGCCAAAGCCAAGTGAGTTGCAGTTTTTTTTTTATGTCTAGTTAATAAAGTTAAGATGATTAAGCAATTATCAGAAAATTAATATGTGACTATTTTTAAATAAAATGAAAGTAAAAATACCAAATTTATCTTGGGATCTATTCTAAAATATGAATATTTGCTATTTCATAGCTTTATATTATTATGAATTTGTTTAGGCTTTTATTAAAAAATATGAAAATAATGCAGCTCTAGTTTTAATTATATTACAGCAAGAGATCAAACAATTAGTTAAATAATAGCCAAAAAAATAACTATTTTGACTACATGTGGTTTAAAGATACGTGTGTGTGTGTGTGTGAGTTAGACTATACACTATAATGCTACAACTAGTTAGCTTAGCTTAGCATAAAACACTAGAGAACAGCTAGCTAGCCCGGCTCTGTCCAAAGATAAATTAGCATGTTTGTTTGTTTAATTGGTACAAAAACAGAAGTGTAGAAACAAAACATTGTGGTTTTATGTGGGATTAGGACTTGTTGGGTGCAGTCTCTGCTGTTCCAGCCAGCGTGAAGCTAAGCTAACCTGCTACTGACAGTAGCTTCACATTTTGCACACTTAACTTTGAGCAGTGTGTTCTCTACTATTCACTAACTATTCCTTCAACAGATGGGAAACAACGATAAGCTATAGCACAATATTATGATAACAGAGCCAGGAAACATGTCAAGTTAATCTCGGAGCTGATATTATTTCTGTACGACTCCCAACTTGACTAATTAACACACTTTAAAGTTTGAAGTGTCCCCATCTTCCTGACCTCCCTGACCTCCTGTCAGCTTCAGGGACCACAACAAAAACACTTCTTCTAAACTTGTTTGTAATTGTCGCCTCTATCATGACGCTCGTGGACTCTGTTGGAGACAGTTTACGTGCTGTTCGACACAAAGAAAAGCAGAGAGACGCAGAAATAGATGGACGGATAGAAGGGAAGGAGAACTGAAAAGACCACAGCGGGGTCTCGTCTGCATGTTCGCGATGGCTGCCGGCCGGCTGTGCACATCGTTGGCCTGTTCCCCACCTACAGAGAGGAGAGTCGGACACAGGCAGAAACAGCCTCAGGGGTAAACATCCAGGATGCAGCAGCAAGATGTGGCCACAGATGTTCCAGACTGGAGAGACCCTGTTCTCCTCAAGTGCTTTCTTATTGAACCCTGGTTCTGAGTTTCCAGTTGCACACACACTCACACACACACACTCACACACACTCACACACACACACTTGCAGACAGCGTGGCAGGAGGAAATAAGTGCAGACACAACAACAGGCGGCCACTGTGGAGTGAGACTGCACCCACAATGTTTTACAGACACAGATCAAAGCAAAGTTTAGTAAATGACTCGGTGAGATTCATTCAGGAGAAGACACCGAACTATTTCCTGTTGTTTGTTGTGGAGGCTTCAACAATGTCACATATTTTTTGGTCGCTGTCTTTTCTGCATAAAAAAAATAAATAAAAAAAACCCTCATTTGACTAAATAGCTGAGCAGCAGCTTGAGGTTGAACACTGACACTGACAGGGCGGGTCACGGTCTAGCCTGGTCTGTGTGTTTTCATGATCCCAAAGATGAACCAGGTTGTTTGTCCTCTCACCCACAGTAAATGTGCAGCCAGCTGATGCTGCCCACAGCCTGGCAGCATCAGAGCCAGGGGCATGTGGGTGCAGCCGCCCTGATGGTCACAGAGCCCCTATTCTGCACAGGGAAACACTCCCTCATCATCATCATCATTATTATTATTACTATTATTATTATTGTTGTTGTTGTTTATTTTTATTTGCACTCAAACTACTTTGGAAACGTGTTTGAAGGGAAATAAAAACTTTTTTTTTTACCTGCACCTTCTCAGTGCTGATGTTCAGCTGCGTCTCCACGTGTTCGTGGATCCCTCCGTTGCTCTCCGGGACCGGCGTGGACTCCCTGGGTGTCCCCCCCGCCTCCACCTGCACCTCCACCTCCACCTCCTCCATCTCATCCCGCTTAGTAGCGTGCAGCTCGTCCCCGCTCCCCTTCTTCTCCTCCTCCTCCTCCTCCACCTCCCTGTCCTCCTTCACCACCACCTCCTCCTCCTCCTCCACCACCACCACCTCCTCCTCCACCTCCTCCTCGCTGTCCTCGAAGGCTAACGGGACCCCGTCGGTGACAAACTCCTTCAGACACTTCATGTTGTGTTTCTTCAGGAGCTGCTCCGTCTCCGGGTCCACCACGATGAGCTCCAGCCGCCCCACGGTGGCTCGTATCCGGGACACGACCTGCTGGTGGCTCTCGTTCTCCACGTCCTCCCCGTTCACGAACACCAGCCGGTCTCCTGCGCGCAGCCCCGAGGTCTCCGCCGGGCTGTCGGGCTCCACTAACCGGATGAACTGCCCCGTCTTACCTTTCTCCCCATGGAGGTGGAAGCCGTAGCCGTTGTCCCCCTTTTCCAGCGTGCACAACCGGGGGCGCAGATACTGGCTCTTGCTCGGCATGGTGGTCTTCAGCTGCTGCTCGACCTGTTGCTGGTTCACAGACTGGAGGACCTGCTCAGGATGCTGCTGAGGAGGAGTGTGTGTGTGTGTGTGTGTGTGTGTGTGGCACCCCTTAAAAACAGAAAAGAAAACACTCAACCCCCGCCCTCTTGGGGAGATCAGTCCGTGGGAACCGGTGCTGGTGTCGGTCCCAGTCTCTGGTCCACTTTCTCAAGCAGCTCAGTGTCTGATCTGATCTTCACACTTGCAGTAAATCCTATCGCACTGTCCTGGGTGCAGTGAAAGGCCCAGGCCAGGGGTGCGAGGGGCCGGGGGAGGGTGGGGGTGGTGCTGATCCGAGGCTGATTACACCCTCTCTGCAGTCAGATCACTTTCAGTGTGGAGACTCGAGTAGAGAAAGCCTCTCAGGAAGAGGGAGGTGCGTTCACGGAACAGCCCAGCTGACTGACTGCCTCCAGCAGAGCAGGACGAACAGAGGAGTAAACACGAACCGGGGCTGCCCAGGAAATTAGATGATGAACTGGATAAGTTTGGGTTGAAGCAATGCACAGTTCCCATCTTTTTAGTGTTTGTTTTTCATAGATTAAACTTTAAATTGCTGTTTTGTCCAGTTTTGTATTGTTTTCCCTCCATGTTGCACATTTGTACCCAGTGCAGAAACATTTGCACTTTTTGTGCAACTTTACAATCTTTCTTTCTGTCTAATAGCAGACTTTTACATAATGGTTTTGTTTTTATAATTGCTAACATTATAACATTATTTAATCTGACCTAGTTTAGTCTCTTTAAAGTTTGTTTTTAATAGTTTTCTACCAGTTTTGTACCAGTTTTCAGTCTCCTTATGGTCATTTGGTGTCTGATTCTGGTCACCTTCTGCATCATTTTGGCCTTCTGGTCTCAGATTTTGTTTTTGTAGCTATTCTTGATCACTTCTTATCTGATTTTTATTGTGTTGAGTCTCATTCTAGCCATTTTGTGTGTATTGTAGGTCTTTTAGTGACATATTTAGGCCACTAAGTGACTTCTTTAACTTCAAAAAGAAAATACACACACTCATGATTAATTTAATAATAAGGATAAGCATTGGTTTTTACAGCCACTCATACAGAACCCCTTATGAGTGACACCGCTGTAAAAGTACAGCCCTGCAGGAAGCTGCTGAACTAAAACCTCAGGCAGGATTTAACTTTTCAGCAGATAAAACTTCCAGAAGTGATGAGAGAAAAGAGACAGGAACTCTCAACACTCTCCCATCTTGATATTTAAAGCTACCCGAGCATCAGTAATGATAACTACAGCGTGTTGAACAGAACAGAGAGGTGTAGCTATTCATGGGGAATAATCCAAAATGAGTTTTTTTACAGTAAAGCACAGAGACTAGAGGCACCTCGATGTGTCTACAGAGTGACTCATACTGTAGATATGAGTGGGAGAGAAGTTGAGCTGCATTCAGGTGTTCAGCTCTGTACAGTGAATCATCATTGTCCCCCATGTACATAACGCTGAGTAATGTTACCCTACCTACACATTAATCTACACATTAATCCAAAATGAAACATCATGATACAGATGTTGAGCATCCTTTAAAACCACTGTACCTATAACAAAGCATATCAACATGTGCAGTAAACTATGTAATCAATACACGCTTCACTGTGTGAAGAATAAACAGGGGAGCTGCTGCCACTCAGTGGTTTATTAACCTCAGCACATCCTGTCATCATCTTCAGTGACTCCCATCCTCCACTGCAAGTCCTCAACACACACAAGGACACACAGACGCGACCGACTTCAATAAAACAACGCCACGTACATTACAAAATATACTTTGTTTATATATAGAATATGACAACAAAGCACTTTTTCATGGCACTTTGTGATCACGGTGACGCCTCAGAAGAGGGACAAATGTGACATAGAGCAAGATCGACAAGCAAACATTCATAATGAACATCGTACAAAGGAACGAGTTACACAATGTGAACAAATACAGCTTCGGTACAGTCCAGACAACAACATCCATCATTAAAAGGAGACAATGTTTGAGAGCGCTGTGAAAACGGGGAGAAACAGCATGCTAATGAACCTCTAAACAAAATAATGGAAAGAATCTCTTTGTATGGAGCCTGGAGCAACAGTGGGATGAGTCTGCAGCACGGGTACATGTACAGTACTTTGAATGAAGTTTTTCTGGCCCTGAATTGAATGTACAGACACACACGCAGTGGGCGAGCGCCCTCTAAACGTTGGCTTTATTCTATCTAACAACAGTACAGATGTGAACAAACAGGATAAGTTAAGCTACAACCTGACCGTGAGACTGAAGTCCACTTCTCACATACAGTAAATTCTCAAAGGATAAAGATGGAGACTGTAAGGCCAAAAGGGATTCAGTTCACTGCCTAGTAAAACTGGGACGAACAAACTCAGGGCTGCATGGCAAAATGCTATATCCACATCAACTGATTGTATAAAACTTCCATTTATCAAGAGTAGAATGGCAAATCTGTTCTCTCTTTTGTCCCTGCAGATGAATATAGCATTTCAGATTTTAAAACTCCTGACTCCTGTTTGATACGAGCGTCACCACAAAGACCACAAACATTTCTACACGACATAGAAGTAGATTTTAATTCACATTTCAGATTAAGGAATGGCAGTCGATCCAGGTTCCTTTTCATTCACCTAAAAGCTCAGCGGAGAAGACAAAGACGTCCGCTTCTCAGGCTCGATGCTGGGATTGGCTTTTCACAAGACAGCAGACATTTCTACCCTCCACCCTTCCTCCTTTTGCTCGTCTCTTTCTGCGTGGCGATCAGCATCAGAGGCCACAGCAGCCAGACTTGTGCTTCTGAGACTCGATGTAGTCGTGGATCTGGAACTTGGGCTCATTCGGCTGCTGCGTCGCTCTGTGCTTCAGCTCCCTGATGGAGAGAGAGGGAGAGAGACACACAGGAAATAAGACACAGAGGGGGTGGATGTGTGGGATGGAGCACAGACAGGGCAAGCAAATCTAGAAAATGAGAAAGGAAGAGAAATAAGAAATAAAAAAAAACAAGCGAGCGGTGGAGAAAAAGATCAGTCTGTTCTGAGATTTAATCAAAATGCTTCAGGAATAAATGATTTAACTTGTATTCACAAACACCCCACATGACAACAGGAAATCAGCACTATTTTCTCCCACAGCTCTGCAAACACGCTGTGCAAACACTCATTTTTAGACTAAATAACAATCCCTTTTATATTTCCTGCCATTCAATAAGAAAGGTGTGTACACAGAGAAGAATCTGAAATGACACAGTTAATGCTTGAGATCCACAGGGAGCTTCAAATATGCACAATCCCATTATAACGAGTCAACGGGAACAAACATCAAATTAGCCGAAAAACCATTACAGTGTATTAGTTTCAGGATTCAGAGCTTGTGTCACGTCAGAGGAACGTATAAAAACACACGACCCAGAGAGTCTAAACCAAGGTGTCGGCCGATTAAGGTACAAAACCTTTACATAGAATGGATTCAGCAAAAGATAAGATAAGCTGTGCCTTGTTTCTAGCACCTTCCCCTCTCTCTCTGTCTCCCTTGTGTTCACGTCATACTTTCGTCTCTCTCCTTCTGTGTGTTTATTCTTTTCTCGAATATGTGTGAATGGTGTGTTCAGGTTTTGGCTCGTGTGTTTATGTAGTCTGTCCTCTTTCCAGGTCTTCACGGTGGAGACCAAGCTCAGGTCCTGCTTAACAGATAACTGATCTGTTTCTTTTCCTTTTCAGATTTCTGTCATTTATTTCTTTTATAGTTTTATTTTTGGGAGAATTCAAGGACAGGGATGGGCAATTCAAGTCCTCAAGGCTGCTGAGCGTGCTTGTTTCCCCAACAATCCACACCCTGAATACTGACTGCCAGGTAAATACGGTCTTAATACTCTACTCCACCCCGATCTAAGATGGCATCTTCCTGCTTCTGATTGACTGAACACACCTGAGAGGAGCTGGGAGGACTGGTATGGTTGGACCTGGTCAAAGGACACAGGGTGTTGAGTGTTGTTGATGTGATTTGTCATATTAGTGGCCACTCTAGCTGAACCTTCTGTTTATTAGTCCAGAAGTGTTTTTACTAAACTGATCCTGAATTCATTTTGGTGCCATGAGCAAAACAATGTTTTGGGGATAATTTGAACAAAGCTCCATAACATTTTAGATGTAATTCTCAAAATAAGGACAATAAAGAATATCAGGATGTCATAGGTTTTTATAGAATACTACATATTAGATATTAGAGATGGACTTCGTGCAGCCTCCTTTCTCCTACAAGAGCGTTTTACAACATATTAAGAACCTGGCTGCAGGGATTTGCTCCCATTCAGCCACACGAGTGTTAGTGAGGTCCAACACTGATGTTGGGTGATAAGATCTGGCTCCCAGGCTCTGCTCCAGTTCATCCCAAAAGTGTCTGATACAGGCCTCTGTACTGCAGAAAATGTCTTGGTGGTTATGATATAAAACCAAAGGGGACTTCCTGCAGAGAAACTGCTTCTACAAAGATGGAACTTAATGTCTAATAGTTCCTGTATCCGATCCTAAACGAGTCAGTGTCTCATGTCTCTATCCTCCCACTCTACAAACTACAAAATGAGCACAAACTTGCAAATTAATTGCAAGAGAAGAAGTATTCAGCATACATGTATAATTATCACCACATAATTATAATTAATACAACCTAAATCTGCATTTTATTTCATTTTTTATAATTTTGGGGCAGCAAGTTAAAGCTGTAACCAAAGTATTCGCATATTATTACCATATTAATGAGCCTGTTAGCAAACAATTATGTATTTACACATCCGGCAGACACGGAAGAACAGTACATTTTCTATGGGTTCTTCACTCCCTGTACACACACACACTCATTTCATCCATTTTTAATATCAAAATGAGACTTACTTTGCTATAGCGAGAAAGGCCAGCTCCACGTTGACTCCTGTCTTTGCACTTGTCTCCATAAATGGTACCCCATACTCCTAAGATGGAAAAATCATTAGAGGAGTAAGTGGAGTGTCTGTTGTTGAAAATACAACCGAATGAGGCTTATATGTTACCTTGGCCAGCTTCTCGCCTTCCTCTGTCTTCACAACCCTCTCTGCAGCCATGTCTGACTGTAAGACAACAGTGGGAAATGAGAACAAGTCATCACGGCGCAGGTGAAGGGTCACAGATTCACCATGCCATTAGCTACAGTGATGCACCATCATGTCAGCCTGCACATCCTCTTATCTGGCAGCTCTCCCGCCAGCTGGAGAGCCAGAGCTCCTTCAGACTGATGAGATGTCAGAAAACTCCTCCAGCAGAAGAGCAGCACTACCACAGACTCATGCCGCCAGTCCTGCTGCTCTCACAGCAAACGATCTGAGCTGCTGCTGTGTGACACCTTCGACCCTGGAGAAAGGTTGAGTCGTCTCTGAGCCACCAGAGGGAGCTTTTAGATATATTAGCAATGACTGCTGGTTGCAATGAGACATGAAATTTTCCATTTTCATCAACATCTGCACTGTGGGGAAAATAGTGTAGTGTTCACATGGCTTTGTTTTGAATGTATCTTTGCATAATAGTGGCTGATGGGTAACAAATCAATGCGCTGATGTGTACTCTCACAAGTATAACTTCATTCTGAGAATGGACCAATTTTATTTTCCCTGCAGTGTAGTGTGACCATTAAAAACAAATAAACGATGGCGCACAAGTAGAATAAGACAGTGTAAATGTTATGAATGTTTGCTTTCGTGCACATGCTGCACAGTAGAAGCATTTCCTAGCTTTTAGGCGTCCTCATGTCTGTTTACGTGTGATAAGAGCGTGTTGAAATCGTGCTAAGGGAGCAGCTATCCACCTGATCTTTCTATGTAACGCAAAAAGGAAGCTTTGCTCACCTTGTTGCCGAGCAACATGATGACCACATCCTTCTGGGCATACTCGTGTATTTCAGTCAGCCAAGCCTTTAAAAGTAAAAAAGGATGGACCGAAACAGGAGGGGAGGAGAAAGAGAGATTGCTTTATTAACAAAACAAATGCCACTGCTTAATAACTACATTTCCCTTCTCTCCTGTGCCTTGTATTATCACCATCCTCTAATCAATCACAGGGACACCGAGACGCTTATCCTTGAACACCTTTATTGTTTTTCATTACTGAAACTCAGAACGGCGTAGCCAAGCAAACAATAACATCTTGTCATTTCCGAGGGGGGCCGTGAGAACATGTTGGAAGCCCTCATGGCGCTGTGCACGTAAACAGCGTGAGGTGTTATGTTTAGAATGAGGAAGTGAAAATGAAGAGAGAGTAGAGCGGAGGTGGGGAAAGAAAGAGGGGGAGGACAAGTAATTTGAGACAGTCTTACCCTGATGTTGTCAAATGATGGCTTGTTGGTTATATCGTACAGCAAAAGTAACGCTGTAAAAATGAAACAGAAGAGTAGTTTGGTTGCACCTTTGTTGTTTTGTTGTTAGTTGCACACCGTCTTATGTAACACACACATCAACACCTACACAGGCTTTTTATGCACACTGCTAAAAAGTACAGAGCACAAGGAAGTGAAATGTTTAAAAGCAAAGGTTACCCTGGGCATCTCTGTAGTAGGCGTGTGTTACGCTGCGGAATCTCTCTTGGCCGGCCGTGTCCCAGATCTGCATTAAAAAAACACATGATTACACATCATAACGCTAACGAGGGAAACCTACACAACCAGCAACTCTACATACACACCACTGTACCCTCCAAATCTGAGATGCAATATCAAAAACTATTTTATTTAAATTTAGCTAAAACCAGAATCAGGAAAAAATTTAGTAATAAAATGAGCTTATTGTATATATTTTATCAAAAATGCTAAAAGACAGCCAAAACAGCTAGCGACTATGGAATATTTCTTCCAACTATAAACTATAATTAAAACATCAATTATTATAAACTTACATTTTGATAATTTGCTTTGTTAACACTTGAATAGGCCATTTGGTCATAGAGAAACTTCTAATTTTGGTAAATGGTAGGCTAACCTAGCTTAGCAGAAAATCCTGAGTTAACTTCAAATCTGTTCTCCAAGTTTAGTAAAAAATTGTTGATTGTTTAATGACAACTAAAAATCAATCAGCGCAAAAGAGACTGATTTAGTATGCTAATGAACTAGCTAATAATAATAATAATAATAATAATAAAATAAATCATTATCCACTATAAAGTCAAAATATAGTAACAAGAAGTAGTTGAAACTATAAACTGACTGATACTATTTATGTTTTAAATTTTAATGCCTTAAAAGTTCATTCCACTCCAATCTAATCCACAGCAGGAAAACAGATATCCAATAAAGTTAGATTTATTTACTTTTCATCTTGTTTTTTATTTTGGTTTGGGTTTTTGAATTGGCCTATTTAACCCATAAGAAACCAGACCCATGTCTGCTGAAAGGAACTTTTATGTGGGATATGAAACAAACAAAATAGACCAAGTGTAAACTACACCCTAATTACACCTGGATAAAACATAATCCACCTGAGAAAGCTCAACTGTCCAGCACAACAAGGCGTCCAGTACTCCATGTTACATACTACGCTGCCAGACAGGACACAGTTTAGTTTTAGTAAATTAAAAAGTTCGTTAGTAAACTACTAAATCCTATTGATTCCAGTGTAAATAAGATGTTACATCCCATGTTACTGAGTTTATTCAGCGAGTCTGAACATTTCCGCCTCTTATTCCTGTTACCACAATGTCTGCGCTTTTGTGGGACAGTGGATTTATGGTGGCAGAATCTATTTTGGAATTAATTACAGGATTTTATCATGTGCTAGGCTCGTGCAAGACAGAAGAAGTGGAGGATTTCCTCGAGCAAGCAGAGGAATCTAATTTCAGCACCTCCTACTCAGTGTTGAATGAACGGGTTATGATGATAGACGGGTATCTGCCTTAGACTAACATGCTGGCAGATAACCCAGAGTCTCTTATCTACTACATTATATCACACTAAATGTAAACCACAGAGATTGATTGGATTGGCAGCGTAAACAACAGCAGCAAATTGGGTCAAACTACTATTTGCTAATTACTTTCCAGAATAATTTGGAGTCTAAAGATGAGTTTAGGTCATTTGGCAACCTGGCTGTACTATTGGTGTAAAGGTGCACGGTCTTACCTGCAGTTTGACTTTCAGATTGTCCACATCCACCACTTTGTTCTACACAGAACAAAAAAAAAAAGAGCCATTAAAGGCTGACAATGCAGCATATGCTTCTGAAACTGGAGTGGAATGAATGACGAACATCACAGCAGACTAAAAAAGCTCAGCATGTGGCAAAAGAAACAAGGCAACTAAAAGTAGCTTTGAATGCTGGCAGAGAAAGCAATTTGCACCACCCACACAACAACAAGGTCTTGGGATTAGACTTAATTACACAACAGTGCGAAAGACGACTGGCAGCATAACAACAGACTCCCCCGTTAATTTCCTGCAGCCCTGTAGGGGTGCCCTCTGATTTCCTATAGAGCACTTGGCCTAAAATAGTTTCAGCACCCCAGCTAAAAAAGACTAAATATTGTGACTATTGTTCATGCTGAAAGGGCGAAATTAAGGGTGGAAGTGGAAATAAAAGGATTCAGTTTCTTTCTCGTGCTGTATTTTGGTAGTCTAGTAGTCTTGTGTTACCGTGACCTGCTGCAGGAACAAGCACAGGCCACACACATATTTTAACAACTAACAAAAAACACAACAACCACCAAACCGAGACGTGAGTGTTGCAAATGTTCTGCAGCACTTCCTCGATCACTTCATAACCTCTTATCAGCCACAGGTCATCACAAACAGCCCCTGCATTTCCTGAGAATGCAGGAAATAAGACACAAGAAATGCAGAGGGAGCTCCACAGAAACAATAGCAACCTCTGCAATGTGTGCAAAGCTGCCACTGGAAGCTGGAGCTGCCACCTGCTGAAACCTGTGCCTTGACAGAATGGACATGGTTCAACCCTTGCATTAGTTGCCATGGGTTTCCATCCCCCCCCTCGTAATTATGACGTGAGAGGAGCCTGCATGCTGAGTAACTGCTACAAGGAAATATGCTGAAAATAGACCAGCCTTGTTACAAGCTGGCACCACAACCCGCCTGCCTTTCATAGCATATTGACTCAGAATATTCTATTTTAAGCAGCTTTTACCCCCTTTGAAAAGTAAACAAGTAAACAAAAGCGATGCTTCTGAATGAAGAGCATGACACAGAACCCATCAAATCAGCGCCGCCGCTCTCTTTAATGGATTTTATGAATGCACTTCTAGCTGCTGTACCTGTTGAATTTTGAATCTTGAACGGGGATAAAAGGAGATGCCCGTGGTTCTGAATAGAGAACGTCCACACAGCTTCATCTGTCAAGCGTCCATTATGCTCCCTGATGTCTACATCACCACCATCCCAAGAAAACAATGCATCACTCTGGCTAATGCAACGCAATTTCCTCTTCAAACCCCCCTACTTGACTTGCCATTAGTGTGAGTGTTTTGCCTCGATTTGAGGCAAATGGGAAGCCGGGGAGGGGGAGGCGTAAAGACCACTTGCTGCTAACAGCCTATTTTCATGTTCGCCCCAGTAGAGGAAGATACTGTATTGTATTGTAGAAATTAGCCTCATATTCATCAACAATCACTGTGTGTGTGTGTGTGTGTCAGCAGTGTGACTCCTCTAGGACCGAGTTGAGCTGCAGCCAATCTTTTCAGGAGACAGGGACGTGGGCAGGCATCTGCCAAGACATTTATGAAGCCATCTCCAGCGCCTAGCAGCACAAGTGGTCTGTGAACCTGACTGATTGGTGAGAGGATTTGTACATTTGGTGCTATCATCACGGCATGATGAAGTGTTCGGTGTGGAAATAACGTGATAATTGGCCTGATGTCACTCTAACAAGTGGATCTCTTGTTGCTTTGTCAACATCATTAAGTTGTTTTTCAGATTTCAATGTTTCCTCAGAAGAGTAACGAGAAAATAACACAAATGGCAAACTTTAATGAACAATAAGGAACAATATTATTAGTCTGGACTGTTAAACAGTCTCACTCTCACCCTAAAGTCTATTCCAACGGTGGCTATAAAGTTGCCTCCAAGAAATGCCCCATCTTTAAAGCGCACCAAGAGGCACGTCTTCCCCACGGCTGAGTCTCCCAGCAGCATCACCTGGAGCAAACCCACCACCAGAGAGAGGGATACACAGGTTACAAACACTGACAGCATTCAATTTACAACCTGCATGAAGAGGAAACCAAACCTGAGGCTCGTGTTGCATAAATTATTCTGCAAGCAAGTGAGAAAGAATATTTCACAACATGGAGTGTGGTGTTTAAATCAGATGTTTGTGTTGTAAAATACGGAGTTAATGTGTCAGCTCACTGCAATTTTTAAATGATATGGCGGATAGAGCTACAGTACACTACAGACTGTGTTGATCCAATGTTGACAGAGCTGCCAGCAACATGTGACACTCTACCAGTACTGGAGAGGGGGCTCAACACGTTTGAAGCCAGCTCTGTAATTTTACTCTCATCGTTGTGCAGCATGCATCCTTCCTCTAAAACGAATCAATATAATTACAACAACAGGATGTGTAATTATACAATCCACCCCGAATCATGTGATGCAAACCTTATATGCTCTTCACACGGCTCACAATGACTCACAGCTCCATAAACATGACACGCAAACACAGTTAAACAATTAAACTCCAAACTTTTCCTCCTGTCTGTGCGTCTTCATCAGCAGCTCCAGTTGCGCATAAGGAGCTTTTATAAATATTTAATGGGAGGGTTTGTAAGGAGCAACAAGTACACCCTCGGCAAATATTTGCATCAGTAAGGGCGGACAAAACAACCTTGATACAAACACTGAGCACGGACTGTTTAACAGGGAGGATGCATGAAGCCTGACGCTTTTCACCCAGGTTAGGAGTGAGCACATGTGAAGAGCCACTAATCATGTTGTTGCTGGTGCTGCTGCAGGTACACCCAGTTGTTCCTGTCCAACCTCCAGTAAATGTAGACACCTGTTCCACCAGCAATAAAAAGAAATCAACACACAAGACGGAAATACACACCTTAAAGGCAATATCATAATACTCGTTAATAGAAGCGCATCGCTCCAACACATATTTGGACGTTCCGTTTTTAGTCTGCTTGTCCGTCAACGATGCCTTTCTTGTGGACATCGCAATGCCAAGAAAAAGGTGTAAAGGCTAAGAAGCCAAACCAGTTATTTCCGAAATGTGTCCAAGAAAGACGCGCACGGTGTCTGGTCAAGATCTCCTCCGCCACTCAGTCCGAGTCTCTGCCAGCTTCCAGCTCCTCTGCTCGCATACTGCGTGTGGACCCAAATTGATCACCGGGCGCTTCCCAAGCAGAAAAAAAAAAAAAAAAATCACACCTTAAAAGATGGAAAGACGGAAGCGACGATGAAAACTTGACAAACAAGCAGCAGCGGCGGCGCTTCGGCGTCTGCGTCCACCTCCGGCGAGGAAAGCAGTTAATGGCACACAGGCGGAAACATTTCTCTGATTTCGCAGCGCGGAGCGGTGCATCCTGGCGTGGGCAGATGATTAACGGAGTGTGTGAGGACGTCAGCGGCTCGTCTGCGTTTCCTTACGAGGGGAACAGAGGTCTGTCTCTCGGGGGTCACACTGTCCCCAAACAGCTGCAAGGGGTCAAGCGCGCAGATGGCTGACTCATTCAGCTCAGGTGGTGCTCCATCCTTCAGTGGGTCAGAGGTGATGGCAAAGCCGACTGAACTGTGGCCTGTTAGTTTAAATTAGGAATTTATTAATATGATAACGAATACATTGGAGCAAAGGGCGCAGAGCAGGGGGTTGGACGCCTCCATGTTTGTGCGCAAACATGTCCAAATTCTACATTAACGTGTTATCTACAAATAAACGCCTTCATAAATCATCTGTGGCTTCTTTAAAGCCATTTTTTTTTTATCTGTAATGAACCTTAAGGCAAATTAACAATTATCAACAACAGATAGTTCTATAAATATCTCCCATCCTTTCCTTTAATTAGCATGTCATACATGTTTAAAATGGTTTCTCTGAGACTTATTTCGCATTCAAATCTGAAAGTGAGTCTCGTTTCCTGCAGTGTTTGTCTCCCCCCAGTGTTTAATCTTAAGAAAAGGCTCCTCTCTGTGGGGACAGGAGTGATGACACCTGGTCTGGGATCATGTTTATTATATGACTGACATGTCATATCTTGTTTAAACACAGGCGTCACACCCAGGTGAAAGCAGAACCTCACCCTCTGACATCATCATATTTATTGACTGACTGGTTTTAAAGCTGAGAGACGAGGTTCTCAGATGTTCCGTGGGTTCTCATAAAGCATTAAGAAGAGCAGTTGTATTTGCAGGTGCTGCCTTTTACGCTTGACTTTAAATCCCATAGATGTTTGCAGCAGAATAGGATTTTCTCCTGCAGTATGTTTTTAAATTTAAGTTGCACACAAACACAAACCTAACGTGACATGGCAAAGCCAATTTTATACTTTCTCACAGATTTCTTCCTCCTCTATGCTGCTCGAATGGCAATGACACAGAGCCAAAGTTATCACTGTCACAGCAGAAGCGTCATTCACTAAATGAGCCATACATCTTTCCTGTTGGTTCCAGTTGCCACACAGAGTAAACCCCCTCCCCACATGTCACAAAGCATAAAATCAGCCTTGTTTAAAACAGCTTCGTTACACACATCCAGCAGCAAACAGCCTGCTGCTTTGACATTCATTAGGATTAGTAGGACTCTCTTAGAAAGTGGCATCATTAACCATAATGAAGATTGTAATAAATGCAGTGAGAAGATGCAACATCCCACACTGGAGATCGCCACTGATTCATGCAAGACTTCACAAACACACTGAGAAAGTCAAACACTCCACAGCCGAGAAACAGAGAAGGTCTTCTTCGCTGTTATGTCACGACTTCAGCGCAAACAGCCCATCGCAGTGACATGTCCTTCTCATCAAGTCAACAACATAACAGAAGGGGGAGGAGGGAGAGAAAACACAGACGAGGGAGAAGCAAGAGAGTGCAGAACAGATCCAGAGCGGGGAGGGCGTGTGGAGGACAGGAAGCCAGGAACTCACCGTGAAGCCGATGCCAACGGTTGAGGTGAAGGAGCTCGGGATGAACTTGCCCTGGTCGAACTGAACCAGCAGAGAGGTCTTGCCCACGCCGCTGTCTCCCACCAGGATGGTCTGCAGAGAGAGTCGCACAGAGAGGCTAGACTGTGTTTGCAGACTCTGCTGCTGCCCGAGGCCAGAACACAGTGTGGTCTCATAGTGTAGGTTACTGTACATGTGCATGTTGCTCAGTGGTCTGTAAGGTGATGTGACAGCTGGAGACTCGCTTAATAGCTTCAGTATGGGAAGGAAACCTGAAAATATAGAGGGAATGTGTTCATGTTTCACTGGATCAAGGGTGGGAGCTCACATCTTAGGCTGATGTCCTGCTGTTTGTTCTTACATCCTCACTGTCTCTGAATTATTGCACTTTCATGCCCATAGATAATAGAGACTTTCCAAATGTTATAGATTTTATATTAAAACACCATGATAATCTTATAAAACACAAAATAGACGGTTAACACAGAAGGTTTCTTTACTTTTAGGCTTGTGATTCAGTAAAAATAGCGTCTGGTAGAGTTTGGTTGAGTGAGTTCATCAGGACATGAACTGTGGTAAGACTTGGTTCATCAGACACAAACCGAACATTTATCACCCCCTCCTCCGGCCAAACGGTGCAGCATTACAGCACGCAGAGTTCTGCTGTGCATTTACTTTAATCACTGAAATCCACGACTGCTGCACATTTGACTTTCCTGTCCTGTTACATGCTCAACTTCACGACAGTTTGAGCAGATGCACAGGATGAAAATCAGAGACGATCTGGTTCTTTAAAGTGGATATTTGCTGAGTTCTCTTTGAAGATGTTGAAGAAGCTTCATTAATTCAGCAAATAGACAGTGACCTTTAAAACAAAACTACACCAAAAACGAATAATCTTCACATGGGATGAAGCTGTTTTGTCTTCAAATAGCAGAAATTAAAAGACGTGTTTGTCGAGACCAGATCCAGACATGCACCCGCAGTGGAAACAGGCACACATTGGCCCTCGAGTACAAATGATGCAGACCGTGGTGAGTTGTGAAGTGGATGACTCACAGTGCAACGGGGGGAAAGATGTGCAACGTTTCGCCAGCGTGCAACCAACATATTACTATTTCATGCTTCCTTCATCAAATGTTGATGCAGTAAACGTTCTCCGGACGGTTGTGGAGCAGAGCTGCAGTGAGGGGGCAGCTTATCTCCACGAAGCACTCGGGCCCTGATGTTGGAGTGAGGGTACAGGTGGGGGGCTTTTACTGTGGCAAGGGGCCCATAACAGGAAGTAGGATGCTAAATTTGTCTCCATGGCAACGTGACATTTCCCCAGAGATGTCCCATAATGAGATAATTACCATGAAACTGCAGAGAGGAAACCCAAGACTGTCATATACAGCATGCTGCACTGTGGTAGAGCAGCAGAAAGCTCGACCAGCCTTTACTCCACACACCAGCCCATAGATTTCAAGGTATGCGCTTTAAAGGGGCTAATTAATTTCAACCAACTTATCATATTATCGTTAACAATATGAGCAGTGCTGCGCAGGCTATCTCACAGACAGCAGAATGGAGAGAACAGCGGCGCTCTGTCTCATCTTTCCCAGTCGAGGAGACGGTTTAATTATGCAGCAGATGTTTTTTTTACATGCTGATAACTTTACATTAAACCTTCGTGTTAATTGCTACTGAACTTAAAAGCATCGCACCAAAATGTAGAAAAACAGACATTTTGACGTCAGCCAAGTTAGTTCTTGTAAAACAATGATTAGTTTTGAGATTTAGCATTTTCTCCTTTTGTTTTCTCATTTCCAACTGAGGCCGATTCTTCTCTGACACTTTCTCACAGTGCGACCAGTTGTTCCTTTTTAGCCTAAAGAAGCTGAAGCCATCTGTATCGAGTATTCACACACACACACACACACACACACACAGAATAATAATTTAACAAAAATGAACACTCGACAATATTCTTTGCAGGCACATGCAGAAGGGGATTTTCTGCATTACATTGTACTCAGAGGATTAACAAAATGTCAGTCACAATACTGATGATAAACTAAACAATGTGGTGTAAAGATGTCATTTACTAACAGTCACATGTAGTTTTACAGTTTTTACACATCATAACAAATACTAGATACTGTATCATGACATTTTCAATGCAGTGGTTCCCCAACATGGGAACATGGGAGTCAGGAGGCTCTGTAAAATCTGAGTCTCAGTATTTGTACTTTAGTTGAGTATTGAATTTTATGTAACTTTATACATAACAATTTGAAAATTAAGATTGTATATTAAAAACAAACAGTAATCTTTAGAACATCACCTTGTGTGTCAATTCTTCATCATAAGGGACGTTCTGTCTGTCCTCTGAGTCCGAGTCCGGTGCGGGTGACCTGTCTGAACAAACCGTCTCCATCTCCTCGTGTGCTCCACAGTTATCATCCATCTCCTTTATTCTACTGGAGTTTCTGAGCAGGCGATTTCCTGCAACTACAGATTTAAACTTCCTCTTCTCCCGTTTCATCCAGATCTTTGTGTCCTCAAGTTTATATCCTCAACAAAGACGTGGAATTACACCGAGTCGTGTGGATACGTGCACACAGGCCTGACTAAATATTTATAAGGAAAAGTTCCAGGTATAGGACCAACAGGAAGTGTAGCTTACAGTATTTATGAAGTAACATTATGAAAAGCATTTCTGCAAGGAAGTGGCTTCAAGGAGGTGTTCAGCACTCTGGAGAGCTCCCACTCCTTCATTTATTTTGAAGACAATAAAACTTTTACATTTATTGAAAGTAGTTAAAGAACTCCAGGAATTATCACTTTAATACCAGCAGACGCAATCAAAGTGATTAGAGACGTGTAAAGAAGATAGACGACTTTCATTAAAGTGTTTTTTTAAATATTTTATTTCATTGAGTCATCAGTCAGGATCCTATGAGTTTTCCGAGGCTAAAATTTCCTACTCACAGAAGAGCTACAGCGCCCAGGATGACTCACCAGCTGGACGGCTGCTGGTCGTCACAGCAGCATGGACGGAAACCTCAACATCCCCCCCTTCATTAAAAAAACAAAACAACAAAACGAAAACAAACAAACATCTGCTTCAAAAGACACTGAACAGGTGGAACATAAGAAGACAGCAGTTTTTAAAAGATTAACAGAGCTCTGGAGAGAAACAGACAACAAACCCACTTCCCCTAAACCAGTGTAGAAAAATAATCTATGACCCATTACTCTGCTCTTCCCTCAATAAAACTGGGGCTTCACTGAAGCAACCGGACTGTGCAAGGTAAACAAGGTCACTTGAAAACTCGTACAGGGGCCAACTGGTGTTTCCGAACATAATGTGAAATAAAACTAGATCTAAATGAAACAACGGTTCCTGTGTCCTCCGAAAAGGCATTAATTGCACATCTCTGCGAGCTAATAGTAAACAATTCATCTTTTCAGCTAAATAAAGGCAGCTTAGAGTTCCTAGACTACGCTAAAATAACACCTTAAACATACAGTGTACCGTTTTTTGGTCGATGGACTTAATAATGCACCATAATAAATGAAATGTCAACAATAACTGTGGCCTGTGAGGGAATGCAGCAGGGACAATACTGCATTTAAAGTGATAAACAGGATAAACAGTCATTAAAAAAGAAAAACAACACTTTGGGAAAAACATTGACACTTATCTTGAATAAGAAAACTGCCTCCAACATATTAGTGGTTTCAAATAACGAAGAAAGAAACAAACATATCTCACATCATATGTGAGTGTCTCAAACCAGCTACTGATCAGTTTTTATCATTATTGCAGCTTTTGAAGGAACATAACTCCATTAAACTCCATTTCACACATTATTTGACAAACAACCGAGAATTAGAGGTGCTGGAGGCAGATTTTGTTTCCTTCTTGTGGTTCCTTCCTTGTTTCCAACATTAATTCTAAGCTAAGTTAAGAACGTTGAACTAAGAAGGTGAATAAGTGGAAGTGTCACCACTTATGCTGTGCTGCCTTGTAGTGTAGCAACATTTGAAGCTAAAGAATGACAGTAAATTGATTCGGGGGTGCAACTAGCACTTGTTTTTCATATAACTGATCATACTGCAGATTATTTTCATGAAAAAATAAACATTTATTGTAAATCGATTGAGAGAACGTCTTATTATCCTATTTTTATCAAATGCAGCCACTCTTGTTCTTGCAGCTGTCTGTAGGCACTTCCCTCCAACAACAGACGTCATAGACAACTTTTAACAGCAAGTTCAGGGAAGTAACAGACAAAACAAATGATATGTCACAGTACAAGAACTAAAAAACGATGACTTTAAACAAAATAACCCCACACTCCTTTCATTTTTCTTCCTGAACTCGGTTACAGTCCACATGTTCACTGATGTGCAACAGGGAGCGACAGTGCAGTTATTTGTCTCAGAATCTGAAATGAAATGGAAAAAACAAGTGTGGTGACCTTTTATCACCGCGTTTCAAATTCTGCTCCTCACACTGCAACTGAGTGACCTCTGTGTGACGCCACAGTCTTACAGTAAAGTGCACTTCATCTGTCTGCTCCTCGTGCCTCCCTAATAATGCTTCAAAATAAGCACAACGGTATGATTCAGAGGTTCCACTCTGAACACAGCGAGGAGCCTGTTGTTGAGGTCTGACGCCTTCTTCCTAAAGCAGAGGAAACTGAAAACTGTGCGAGTTCGATATGCTGAGGTTTTTTTTCTCTGACTGAAAACCTGTATTCCAGCTAAATAACAACACACCCGGCATCCACAGAACCATTCAGCAAACAAAAGTTTTCATGCTTGCAGTCTTTTATGTGCAAATTTCCACGTGTCGCGTCTTAAGTCTTGACGTTATCGTGACTTCACTAAGAACGTGTCGGATCCTCAGTGCAGTAAGACGCCATGTTGTTTATGTGCCCGTGAGCTCTGAGCTGACCTCGGGTTCACACGGGTTCTCCTGGAGCTCTCTGGTGCAGGTTCAGCTCGCCGTCAGTCTTCCTGTATATGTGTTGAAGTCTACAGTCTCTCCTCTCTTGGGGCTACCTGATCCGTCCATCGCTTTTGACTGGGCCCAGTTCAGACTTGGGGTCTGGGGACAAGGAGCTCCAGGACGTTTTGGAGCAAAGTCCCACTGCAGGGCAGAAGGAAGTCTGTTTGGTGCACAGGTCATTCGTAACCCAGAAAGTCCGTACACTCATGTCCACCCACGCTTCAAGGGCATGACCCACGAGCTGGGCGTTATGCTGGGCCTCCTGCATGGCAGAGTCCTGGGGAGGGAGCTTCAGGACGCCACTGAGCTGCTGGAAACTCTGCTCCAGATACAGGTTTCCTGGAGGTCCTGCGTGGATCGACTTGGCCTCATCTGTAGCGGACATTGAGTTTCGTAGACAAAAGAAAATTAAAAGGGACAAATTAACTTTTCACAATATTATAACTTCAAAAGATACCAAATCAATTTAGCTGAGCAGGACTCTGAAAGTTCTCACCTTTTCGTAGTGGCTCCTTGTTTTTGAACGTTAAAGGCATCACGAGAAAGCGAACTTCAGCCACGCGCTCCCACTGCTTTAACACCCGTACTGTCCAGGTCCCTGGCCGCAGGGGGCGCTGCAAAGGTGGTTTGTACTGAGTGTACTCTGCATCCACGTCCACTGTAATGTCATAAGACGCTGCTATCACCAAAGCTGGGTCAATCCATACAATAGTGGCTGTGAGGTTGGTACCCCGGGCCCACTTTTGGACTGCCAGGGGTTCATCCAAAGGGCCGATTACCCCACCAAAGTTACGGAAGATTCTTTCTTTAGGATCCCACTCTGTGCCGATCTGTCAGAAAGAATGATGAAAGGAGTCACAGTCTGCAGAGCTGTTCAATTATAACAGAGTATGTTATAATAAACAGCCAAATAATATCTCCTGTATCTTTGACTTCTGGGCCAAGGTGAGAGAATGAGCTTCCCTCTAATATTAACATATTATTATTAAACTAATTAAACTTCAAAGTTAAATTTTGGTCAGATTATGCCCTGATAGCGCCGCCCCCAATTTTTACATATCAGGGAGAGCATCTGTCTACACAGCCCTTTTCTTTTCTTGGGGTATCTTCATCTTAAACGTTGACTCACACCCGTAGAACAATGATAAGTAAAAGCTGTTCACTCGGATGCACCTACTTCCAGGTTCTTGAGTCTTTCAAACTCCTTAAGGTTTGTTTCAAGGACGAGGTTGGACTGAGGCACGGCCCACACCTCTACGGTCTCCCTGACTTTGGACGCGACGCTCTGGACTTCCTGACGCACCAAGTACCCTTGGAAACGGTCATCATAAAAGTACAAGTGTACCGATAGAGGGTAGCCTACTGGTTCCAACCTGCAGTGAGAGAAAGAATTAAAACTATACAAGGTAAAATGAAAATAAAGTATATGTGAAAATGTAAAAAGTATCTACCTGCAGGCCTCCACACTGTTCTTAGCAGTAGCCAGACTCTTGAGGGCCAGGCGAAAGAACGAAGTGTAAGCAGTGAGAGCCACGTCACTGAGTGTGTCAAGGCCATCGATGATCTCAAACAGACTCTCCCAGTACGCCTTGATGGCAACGGTGCCAGGAGCATACTGGCCATACAGGTGAGTGTCCAGGATGTCTATGGCCTCCTGGTTCACAGTCGACTCAAATTTACGGGCAAAGAATGTCGGACGGGTCAATTGCTGTGAATGAGAGAGAGAAAACAGGAGAAATAAGACGATGAAACACGATTCAGAAACATTTCCTTTAAACCAGATTATAAAATGGATGAGTTAAGGATCTACGCTGCCGCTCTTTGGATCACTCACCTGAATCCGGATGAGGTCTTGTGGTTTGAAATCATTGGGCGAGCAGCCGCACCAGTCGACGATGTGCTTGTACTGGCATTTACAGCCCAACTTACGATTCCAGTTGGTTACACGGAGGTTATTGTCCACCAGGGTGTCACACATATGACTGTTGCCCAGCACAGTGTGGAAGAAGGACTGAAAAGTAAAGAGCAGGAGGTAATGTAATATTTGAACGGTGCTGTGTCGTAAAACAAAAGAAGTGGAAGTTACTGTTAACTGCATAAACAAATTGCACATGTTCATGCTTCTGCAGCACTGAGCAGCAGCTAACAAACTACAGCTTCTCCTCTGAGACATTAAACCACACAGTGAGATAAACTCTAGTGAACCCTCCTTTCGTCTGGCACCTCTGCTGCAAACTGTGCCTGAAAGCTTAAAGTATTACATTATCTCCACGGCTGGGCTCTTCTGACTTGGCAGGGGAGGACGAGCCTGACACAGACTTGTATATCACACTGTCTGTCTCAGCTACGGGAGACAAACAGACCACCAGAGGCTTACTTACCTCAGCAGGGAGCAGGGCGTAGGAATAGAACTGCTTTAGGCCTGACACCAGGTCATCTTGGGAAGTGATGACGTACTCCACGAAGCGGCGGGTGAGAGCAAACCAGTCGGAGCCACCTGAGACCTCCAGGCCTTCTGGGATGCTGCGTTCACCGAGACGCCACATGTGGTTGTCGCACTCATGGAAGAGACGATCAAGGCCCTGCTTCTTAATGAACCTGGAAACAAGACGATGGATTATAAATGATGGGTGAAAGAATCAACCACCAAACAAATGATTTCCCTCCGGGCCGTTATCATGACAGATGTCGCTATTTCCAAATCAGAGATGCTGCGGGCCTCTCTATTGATTTATTAGATAGACATGTTGGCATTTTAAACTGTTAAACTGACCCTTCTTTAAACCAGCTTTTGTTATTTACACTAAAAATATCATCTAGCTTTTTCAAGCAACACGTGTGTGATGAGGAGTTGGGGAATGTACCACGTGTAGCTTTGGAGCAGGAAGATGTAACTGGATAGCGTTGGAGTAAGATTGGGATCAGGTTCAGCCAGGCTGCAGGATTTACGTCGCCAGTGGACAGCGTTATGTCTCATTGCTCAAACATGTTGCTCAAATGAAGCCAAATGTGACTGTAATCATTAACAGTTTCTCCTCCACAGTGTGTTTGGAAGAGTTTGATCTCAACCCCCCCTAGTGCTGCGTGTCCCATTTCATACAGACGAGGCAGAGCTGCTCCGCCTCTGTCACTAACTGCTGTAGTGGCTTAAAGCAGCATCCACTTTGGTGTAGATGTGAAGATGTGTCGGATTTAATTGAGCAAAGAGTCAACTAGATGTGTTTTTTTTTTTTTAGCAGGTTGTGTATTTTAACACTGGGACACTCACCGGGAATTCTCTCTCCCGTGTGACTTGAGGAAGTTCTTATCTCTGTTCTGCGACAGGAACGCCACCAGTTCATCGTTGGTTCTGCAGGAGAGAACAGAAAGAGTCAGACACAAGAAAGAAAACGAAAAGCTTTCTACAACATTGTTTGGGAGTAAAAGGCTGGACTGAGTGTGATGACAGTGAAAATATGCACGAGTATAATTAGATAGTTTGGTGAGGATTTAGAAACCACAGGCCTGTCTGTGTGCATCCGAGCGGTCCAGGCTTATTACCCTTTGGGACAGTTCAGGAGGACTTTGATACAGGCTCAGAAATCCTGCCATAAACTGAACAGTAAGAATGAAAACGATTTACTGCCAGCTCTGTGGTTCAAGGACCAAAACAATTCATTTAATGCTGCCACCACACTACTACTAAGTGCTATGGCTGTTACTTTATAAAGTTTCTGTAAAGGTTACAGTCACTTTAAGTCAGAAGGAGGAAGAAAGATCTGCGCAGCGCTGCAGGACTGAACCACAAATGTCAAAGAGACAATTAAGAATAATCAACAGGACTTCAAGTATTCTGAAGTGAATTACAGTTAGTTCTGCAGTGTTTATCCTAATCTCCGATCTCCCTGACCAACCTGGTGGGGAAGTCCGTGGCGCTGAGATTGATGAAAAAATCCCACTTCCAGTCCAGCATGGAGAGCAGGTCCTGCATGCTGCGTAGGTAGGCCTTCAGCAGGCTGGCACCACCCCAGATGGTGACCATGCGCCAGGGCGTGGCTCGTACGTTCGGAAACTGCTGGGCTATCTGCAGGACCTCTCGATGCATGTAGCCGGACCGCTGGAGGATTTCAAAGCAAAAGATCAAACAGCTAAAAAAGAGTCAAACCTGCGTTTCTCCGTTGCAAATATGATCTAGTTTTAGCTGTGGAGTAGTTCCCGCATATCTGCAGCTGCCACTGTGCTGAGACAAAAGCACAAAGCTGGCTCACGTTGAAAGAGAATTTGATTTGAGAGGAGCTGTAGCCACATGGTGCTTTGTGCTGTAGGTCATCATGATGATAGAAAGAGAAAATCTAAATTAGCTGTCTTTGCTTTATAGTACGTTCAGTGTTTTTCTTGGTTATAGGTGACAAAAATAAATAAAAGAGCAGAATCTGTAGAAAACCACAGAACAGGGATTAAACATAAGACAAAGAGCAAAAAAGCTGTCGAGCTTCATGCAGACACTAAAAGTAGTGAAATATATGTAGAAGTGAGCACGGTGGCTAAAATCTGTTAAGTTAAATGAGCTAAATTAGATTAATTACCATCTAATTAACAAACAGCCTGTTTCCAAATAAACACTGCTAATAAAGGTTGTGAAGCGGTAAATGGGCAGTTTAAGAGAGCAGGACACTTGGAAATTAATTGTTCGGGAACATAAAGTCCAATTGTGGTTAGTGAAGCACAAACTGTTCGCTACTGACTGTCCTGTATCAAACAGGGAGAACATTTAGTACGAGGACCACGGAGTTGGCCAGTATCTATCTGATTGTATTCGTGAAGGGAGTGGAAACTGCAACAGAATGACAACGCTGGACTCTCCTCAGAAAAAAAAGCAGTGCAGAGGAGCTGGTAGACTGATTCCAGCACAACCTGACCTGTTTTACAGCCTCATCTATCAAACAGGCTTTTGTCTTGGAGACGAATTAGGTTAATTTGGCCGAGTGTCTCACACTATGTCTGTGGTGTGACTGTCCCACTGACTTTCTATTCATCACTGCCTCCGGTGAGCGTCTCCGCTGACCCTTGGCAGCAGAACAGAGCAGCTCCGCGGGACTCGAGAACCTTTCCGGCTGCACAGGTGCACTGACGACAGGTACCTATTCCTCTGCTGTCTGTGCTCAGTACACCTGAGGCTCCCGCTTTGGCATCACATGTGTCTCCTACTTTCCAGCTGCACATGGTAGCATTCATTTCCTCCACTCGATCCAGTACCTATGAATAACCGCACTTTACTCAATCCAGGCTAATCCTCTTTACCACACTGTGACACCCGTGTGATAAATTTAACCTTCATAATGCAAAAAGACCTAAGCAGCAAACCGTGTGAAATCAGTGCAGCCGGCCCCAAGTGGGGAGCCTGGTGCTCTGTTCAGCCATGAATGAATACTAATACAGGCCTGTATCACCAGGACGGGGCAGTAAAGGAACGGTGGCTACCTTATCCACATGGATGTAGTAGTAGTGATCATGGTGGTAAATGGCTTTGATGAGGCGCTTCAGCTGCCGCACGGCTCGACCGTGGACCATCAGAACAAAAGCCACCCTAACAGGGTTCTCCACCTTGGACAGGCTGTTATCCAGCTCACCCGCAGCCTGGACTGGGTTCGATACACCTGGTGAAGAAGAACAGAGGCGTAAAATATTCACACGGGTCAAGAAGCTTTCAGAAAATATCTTGTAGAGTAACATCACAGATTTATGTCTGAAGTGTAGAACATAAAAAACAGGCTATTATCTTGTATTTCTTATTTTCCCTCTAACAAGCTTCCCACACACAAATGCTGCCAACGGTGGAACGCACAACCGAGCCAGAAGCGTGGGTTGAGTCTTTTTGCCCCAGTGCACCCCTACGCTATTCTACACTTATGTACTATACTGTACTGTAGCTACACACAAGTCCACTGGATGTAAAAGCTGTTTCTGATTGGCGGTCCTCCATCCTTTCACTGGTGTGCAAGACAACACATAAAGATATAACATATTCTTGTGTTTTCAATATTTTACTACAACAAATCCTCCTGACGTAAAGTGTACACTTACAATCCTGTTCTGTGACACGTTATGGTCTCATTTAAAGAATAAAACCCAGTAATAAAATACACAATTATATTTAACTATCACCCGAAAAAATGTTTTGATGTTGGAAAAAGCTGACAAACACATGAGGGGGTAATTTCTGGGCAGCTTTTCCATGTGACTAGAAGTCTGAAACAGCTAATGAGTTAATTAGTGGTTTGTAATGTGTCGGAAAAAGATGGAAAATGTTCATCTCAAATCCCAAAGCCCACAGTGAGGTCTTCCAATGGTTTTTTTGTCAATCCAACACAAAACCAACTATATTCAATTTACAGTAACAGAAACCAGCAAATATTCACATTTAAGATTAAAAAAACATACTCACAACAATTAAACAGTGATTAAAACAGTTGTTCTAACTTACTTATTAATCTACTTCACTGCCGCACTCGCACACTGTAGCAGATGCAGCTCTACATGCAGTATTTAATATGTGAATTAACAAATGAACACAAATCACAGTGTCGACCGTCTGCACTCAAAAATGTAGCAGGTTCTTACCGAGCTGGGGGCAGAACTGAGGAAGTGCATCCGGCATGAGCTGCCCAGCCTGATGCTGACACACGATGTTGGTGATCTCCTGTTGGCACTGCTGCGACCGGGCGCGATGGAGGGCAGACAGAGCGTCCTTCCCTAAGATCTCACATTTAGGCACAAAGTCATTGCCGGGGGCTTGGTGGTCCACGCTGCCCGGTTCTCCCGGTATGGCCGTAGCGGGCAACTTGACCCCATCTGCGCCACCCCGGCTCTCGCTGAAGTTACGGCTGCTGGACAAGTCATGAGGGACTGCAAAGTCTGCCGCAGCCTCTGACTTTCCTCGCTCCTGGGGAGCCTTCAACCTGATACTAGGCTTTCCTCCTCGGCGGCCGGTTCCTCCGCTCCATCTGCCCCTGTTCCTCCCCGACAGGGAATTTTGGTTATCCCAAAGTGTGGCGTCTCTCTTGGGGTTTTGGCTGTTGTGGTCAGGCAGCTTAGACCGTCGTGTTTTTCTCTGAGGAGTGAGATCAGAGAAGAAGAAAGCAAGAGAAGGAAATACATTAAAATACATTTTAAATCCAGTCATTCCATTAGAACATCTTGGACAAAAGAGAAGGCGTTGATTCACGATCCAAGAATGACAGAAACTAAACAAAGACCTCTGCTAAGACAAAAGCAGAAAGAGCCCCAGAGGGAAGAATGTGTTTACTTGGCTTTGTTTTCCTCATTTCTCTGATCTTGGTTATTTTTAGGTGAAACTAGATAATCTGCAAAAACAAAAAACAGTTGTGGACCGCCACACGAACACACATAATGAACCCAGTGATAAACTGTAGAAGCCTCAGCAAACCTCAGTTTGCCCCCTCTGGGAAAAACTGCCTAAAAAATGCACAGACATGCACATATAGGTCACACGTGCGCAACAACATTTCATGCAAATATGAAACCAAACTTAAACCCATCAGACATTAAGGAGGTTGCAGATCAGACAGCTACTGTGTGTGTGTGAGGAACAGTCTGTGTATGTTTTTACAGTGTGTAAATGCATTGAGTAAAAAAGATAATTTGCATTTTTATTGAAGTAGTCGTTGTTCTGCTGTCATTTTCAAGTGATTTCAGTTAATTATACAGTAAAAAGTTAACAGGAGGATAAACCTTTATTGAATATGGATGGTGTTGATAGATGTTTTGATACAGAGCTAGTTTTTATTCCAGCAGCTACAGCAGATGCAGAAAAACTAAGTAGCTCCAAGACGAAAGCTGTGTTCATATAAAGGCAGAGAAATTGCATGTCTTTTGTTTTTATTATGATCAACACATCTTCGACATTACAGGATATAATCTTTTACTTTACTTTGTGTGTGACATTTGCCTCTTGAAATCACCTTCTTACACTTTATGAACTCCCAAAAGCCAAGACCTGACTTCTTGATCCTCTTAGATCTGCTTTGAAGTAATAAAATAAAATTCAACTTTCACTGTTGAGATTTTTAGCTGTAACATTCCTGAGGGAGACGTTAAGTCCACAAAGTATTTGTCACATACCGGTGGTTCGCTGAAAAAAAGGTTATTACACAAGGGAGGGATGTGTTGTTGTTTCCCCAACTTGAAAAAGTGGACATAAATAAAAAGTATAAAGTACAGATGACCTAAATATTGTGCTGTGTTTCATGTTTTTCCAACATCATGTCTCAGAGCTGCAAGTGCAAAGTTAGTTTCAAAGCAAGAACACAGAGAGAAACCGTCTTACTGCAGCACGGATCACACCTCCAAAAATGGAAGGCAGGCTTTGAAAAAAACGAAAACAGGACTTAAGCCATTTTTAAATCTTCTAGGCAAACAGCATCACAGCTTTGGCACACTAGATTACTGGATCACACAAAGGGCCCTTCAAAATACGCCCTTAGAGAAGAGGAAGAAGAACAGTGAGTGGGCTGAGAGCTCTCTGCCTCTGTCAGACGATGTGGCAGAACGCGAGCTCACTCCTCTCACGCCGACAGCCCACAGACGATGGGAACAGAAGAGGGACCGGAGCCACTCAGCAGGACAACGAGCCAGATAATGCGCTGCCAATAAACCAGCTGCCAACCAATACAGCAGAGTCGGGCACAGACTGCCAACTGCACCCTCAAACCCATTACAGTCAGAGGCATTGTAGCAGCCTTTGCAGTGCAAGCATGCACTTAAGTAATCTGGTTATTGTCATCTTTCTGCAGAAACCACCGTCCTAAACAGCATCTAAACAAGAACCAGCAACAGAAACATCAAGTGTCAACTGCAGTGACCATTACATTTAAAAGTAATCTGGTTTCTATTACTTCTAATTCCATCTTCCACTTTCATTTCACTCTGTTCTTCTTCTGCTCTCAGTTTTGGTTCAGACACCAACTAAAGCATTAAACTGTTCATATTTTGGGAGCTGGTTATGATTATAAACTTTTGTTCTCAACACTGAAGTCCTGTTGAACTAGTTCACACGTTTTTTTTTTAACAGCGGTGGTACACTTTCTTCTTGGGGTGGCTCATAGCTGCATAATGAATATAAACAGCACTGGTGAGAACGTATCGTCTCAGCCTTTTGTCAGCTAACGCCGATAACGAGATGACTTACTTTTAGTCTGCTTTGGTAAATGCTCCCACACAGAAGACAAGCATGCAGCAGGGCTAACGTTTCAATTTTCCTTATCGCCCGTTTTCACAGCTTTTAATTAACACCATCCTGTCAAAAATGTATTGATTCACAGGGAAGCTAGGCGGCCTCTTTACTTTCCAATTAAAGTTGAGTGAAACCATATCAGCATCGCCATCTGCTGAAGTGGGAAACAGCAGCCAGCACTTAGCTCGGTAGGAGAGCACGGGCAAGCAGAGGGTGATGACAGAGTCTGCTTCTTCTGTCCTCGAAACACTCTCTCTCGGCTTTGCAGGGGCTTCAATGTGATGCATTCGGCTGAGTTCATGCACGCACAGCGAGCCGCTGGTTGGGGCAGATGCACGTTAATGCAGAGACCACAGAGCCCGGTGGAATCCAGCCACTCTCGCTCATGTTGCATATATCGGTGAAGCTCCCTGACTGAACATGCACTGTTTGGAGTGTAGTGGCGATTAATCCACATTCTTAGGCCTGACATTTGATTCTGCCTGTGTAAGTGCGCGCGCTGACATTTGCATAGATGTCTGCCAACACCATCACATGTAAGTAACACTGACATGTGCACTGAGGAGCAGCGTCACATTTCCCAAATCAGGGTCACAGTGGATGAATGGGACCCGTTTTCTCAGTGGAACTGGATTAAAGTAAACAATATGTGCAGCTTTTCAGTTTGGTTCTTGTCACAGGTTGGGTTAAAGGGCCAATCTGTGTTTGTCTGAGGAACAATTTGGACAGAAAATAGCACTGAGATTTTAAAAAGGTGTGTACTTCTGTTCCTTTACAGTCCTGGCTGACTTAAAATAACCACAAACCCCTACAGACATTTCTCTGTATCACTGCTGAAGCATGTTCAGGCCTGAATACACCTGATATGTAGCAGAAAGCCTGGAGGCTGAGAAAGCAAACAGGTGACACTTCTGCAATACAACGACTCACATGTCGTCATTATGTGTTGCTTAAGAGAGTCAGACAAGAGTCATTTGTTGCATCAAATAATCTTCTTGGTCGACACAGCGAGGGGCACTGATCACAGGATCATAATCCATCTTTAGCCCTGTGTGAGGAGAGGGCCGAACGTCCCCCACTGAAGCCCCTGTTACATCTGCTGCCCGCCAAACACAGATCTGCAACGTATCCACATCCTGGCAGAGAGGCAGCGCGCGTCCAGCCTCAGGATTCAGGTTGCATTCCTGCTGCTCTGTCAGTATCAGCGTGCCTGCAAAACGCACTCCTGCACAGGTCTCATCTGTTAACAGCTCACCTTACCTTTGTAGCAGGGAGCAGGCACTGCCTCGAGGTAGTGCGCTCCAGGTGTGCGAGGGAGACACGGAGATAAGACTCCCACAGAGGTTAATGTTAAACAAACAGGGGACAACCTTTGAGCTCCTAACCCTGGGAAATGCCACCTTCCTTGTGTGTTTTGGAATAAATCAGAGCTTAGTTAAGTCCATTAAAGCAGCAGAACAACTCAACTGGTGGACAGTAAGAAGGAGAACAAGCCAAAATGTCCCCAGACAGCTGATACTGATCCATTAGAATGAATCATAACAGGGTGTTTTCACATGCTCACATAAAGTTACATCACTTTAAACACATCTGTCTGCTTCCTCAGTTCATCTTCACAGTTTCCTAAAACCAAAGTGACTCCAATTGAGAATCAATGCGTGGAAACC
Organism: Anabas testudineus; assembly: GCF_900324465.2. NCBI lineage: Eukaryota > Metazoa > Chordata > Actinopteri > Anabantiformes > Anabantidae > Anabas > Anabas testudineus. Next base: position 17,837,843 of record NC_046617.1, on the reverse strand, counting down.
CCTGCTTTTCCTTCATTAACTACAACTTCATCACACGATCAGAGTCAGTAAAGTGATAGTTGGGAACAAACAGCACAGTGTGCCGGTGCTGTGGTCAGTGACAGACAGGACGGGACGGGACTGGTCCGGGTTGAAGTGTCTCGGAGCACCGCTGTTAGCTTAGCTTAGCTTAGCATCAGCTAACGTTACTGTATCATAACACACAGTGAGCTAAGCTAAGCGCTAGCGGCTAGCTCACAGATTAAACCCCCACAGGAACAACTGTCACGCCAGAAATAATCACAGGGGCTGTTTCTCACCTCAGCCTCGCCCTCTTCCAGACTTCTCAGACTCCATACTACGAGCCCCTGGATCAGGAGGATAGTCAACGCGGCGGCGATCGCTAGTTTGTACCGTCGGAGCAGCTTCTGCACTCGGACGCTGGCCACCATTTTTCCTACTCCGGCTGACGGGGGCGCGGGCACGGCGCGTTCAGAGCTGCGTGCACACGCATCCTCAGGTTGCTGAAAGTTGTTTCACACACAAATTAATTAATTAATTTATTTATTTCATTTATTTCATCCTGCCACTGTCACTGCACCTCATTGTATTGAGCACACACAGTTTATCATCGCAACAACAGGGCCGTGCACGGATGATTTGGGGCCCCTAGGAGATGTGTGGTGCCCCTAGTGGGTCTGATATTTTAATATTATATTAATTCTACTGTCCTCCCTAAAGCTAAAGTGTTTTTAATACAAATATGTTCCAAAATAGTTTTGTTTTGGAATATTATTTGGTATAAATGCTGTAAGTATTCAAACTCCCGTTTCCATGTTCTTTCTGTGTCTGCATGGGTTTTTATCTGTGTACGCTGTCTTCCTCCCACAGCCCTTAACAGGAAATGTGGATAAGATAAAGGTGAGGCTTTCCCTTCTAAGGACTGATTCATGCCTAATGTAAAGAGTGGAGAAATACCTTGCACCCATCTCAGTTAAACATGGTTGTAGCCTGGTGCACTTGGTGACTGGCTCATTGGTCAGTGGCTTCTCCGCATCTCTCCAATACGCACTCATAATAAGATAACCACATAAAATCATGTAAAACACAGCACGTAGATGTAAACAAGGGGACTTTCCTGTCCTGCAGCAGCCCCCTACAGGGTCGGTGAGCAACAACCAGAACTAGTGCAGGGCTCACAAAAGTATGAAGCCTTTGACCCTGAGGAGGAGCTTCTCTCCTTTACACCCGCAGGACGCATGTTCGGTCCTTAACCAGAGAATCTCACCATTTCTGCTCTTAATTCATTCAAATTCCAAATGACTAACAATTGATGAAACCTGTTTTTTGTTTTCATTTTTATTTATTCAACACAAGTGCACATGGGCACGGCAAAAGATTGCAGACAGAGAAATTAGAGCGGTACGGTTGGATGCAGCAGAGGTTTTCACTGTGCCTCCTTGTGTTAAGCGTGTTCAGATAACATGATTTTTATAATAGGTGGTGGATGCAACACCCTAATAATGTCCCTAATGTACAACTGTCATATAAAAAAAACTTTGATAACTTTAATACATCACATTTCTGTTGGTGTCATATAAATAGTTTCAGGGTACTTGTGTGGATAAAACGTTGACATCTTGCAGAAATGTGGGACATGTCAAATTCCACCTTTTCTTTAAATAGGCAGATTTGCCACCCAGGTGTTACAGTATGTTACTAACTTTATTTAACCAGAAGTACTTGAAATACTTTCTTTTATATGGCCTCTATAGCTGCCATACATGAATACCAATGCCGCATTTAGCGTCTCTGTATAGAAGTCATGTCAGGACGGGCCCCCCACAGTATCCGGGGTAACAGGACCCCAGCTCAGGCATCCAGTGTGTTAACCTACTGGTCTGGAGGCCATTAATTAGGCGGCAGAGTAGGAAGCAGTAGTTGTTAACTTTCTTAACATAAATCTGTTTGTAATCTCAGTATAATCGTCTATAAACGATGCAATTACGCACGGACAAGTCAAACATTCCTCTATTGGGAATCTTTTTTTTTTTTTTGCACCAGGACTGTCATCTGCACATTTTATTAATCAAACACAAGCCAATTAGCATAAATCAAGAGGGTTGCTCCTACTGCTCGTTCCCTGCCTGCGCTGATCCATAAACCTGCTGTCGTCCAGCTCACGTCACGCGGTTTGGAGAGGGCGTCAGTGCGTCTTCACGGGCTCATATACTCAGTGGCATGTTTACCGACTGGAGAGAGTTGGAGACCCGACTCGCAGAGCGCATGTGGACTCTCACCATGCGCAGGCAATGAAAAAGGAGCAACAGAACCGGTCTCCGTTTCTTCCTCCTGCTGCAAAACTATGAGAGCTTTTGTGCTTTTGGGGCTGATGAGTTCATGAGGATTTCTGAGGGAAGCGCTGGTTCACACAGAAGAAATGTCCGCAATTGCTGGTCCAACCCTTCCCACCTCACTGTTGTCATCGTATCAATTAACAGTGATCGCTGCTTCTGGTGAGTAAAAACTTATCAGGTTTATTTGAGACTTAAGCCAGCAGATGTGAGGATGAGAAACATCTGCATGTACCTGGATAGTGAGTTACACTTATAATAACCATATGGCTGCAGCACTAGAAGATTTTCCTTTCATATTTCAAATGTGGTGATAATACAGCAGCTAATTTGATTGACACAAAGCTCTCAAGCTCCAAACCACAGAATAAGTTTGGTCCTTTCAAGTTTTCACAGTCTTAGACAGATGAACAGGTAGAGCGCAAGAGATGAATTTCACCTTTAGACCAACTAAACTGTTTAAAATAGCAGAGTTTCATCAAAAACGTCACCAACGTATTCAAAGCTGCTGTGACGCTTTTGCAAGTTGCACTAAAAGTTGATGAACTACTGTCCGATTAAATGTGATTGACGTTTTCTTCTCGTCTGCTTTCACACAGTCTCCTCTCTGGTGTTCTTTGTTATTATTGTGGTAGTGCTGTCGATTATCTACCACAAGGATCCCCTCTGCTGCAAAGTCTGCTCCTTTCAGGGGCCACATGGAGATATGGTAAGAAAAAATAGAACTATTAAAAAACAAAATGATTTTTGTGCTGTGTTTTCTTTTTTAAAGTCACCTGCATGATCAGTTTCCACTTGCTGAGATCACGCTTGACAAGAGAGGACTCGGGCCAGTGTAGTGCCATTAAGAAGTGTCAGGTTTAATTTGCATGGCTGTGGGAAAGCGACTAGAACAAACTCGACATGATCATTGTCAGGGAATGGATTTGCTTCAGTTGAATTAGTTTCCTTCCAGAAATATGTCAGGGTGTCACAGTCTCTCTGATGAAATTGGACAGAATTAGCACTTACCACGCATATTGATGCGGGTTCAGCACCAGTGTGATTACCGCAGCTAATCAAATTCTGCTTCTAACACTGGAAATGCAGGTGACACACAACGGCGTGATCTGTTAAAGGAGTGTGCGGCCTCTCGTAAATCTATGACGCTGCAGGCGACGATGCAGGATAAGGTCAGAGGAAATGCTTCCTCTTCCTGACTTGTTTCCCACCTTCGCGAGTGCCACCAGTGATCTTGTTATCTTCACATTGCAGAGACAGAACTCTTACCTCCCGCCTCTAACCGACAGGAAACGCTGTTGGGCTGTTGCTTTAATGGAGAAGCTCACTTGACCCACTTAAGGAACAAACTGGCCATGCTGACCTTTAGTTACACGAGTATCCACACATGGTGTGGCTGATAAGACGACAGTGGCTGCTTTAACTTGCTGTTGTAAGTATGTCAGCATACTGTCAGCACAGAACGTCCTCTCATATTGTGCCTTTGGGGTATATTTACATTTGTCATATGATATTTAATATACTAAAGAGCTGACAGATATTTTCCCTGAAGCTGCTTCTTACTTCTAGTGGGATTACGTGTATGAGAATAGGACAGGAACTAAAGCTCACCAAACACTCACGTCATTGTTTTCCTGTGGGACATTTCATGTCTTCGACTTCATAGTCACATACCTTTCCCTGCTTCAGTCTGCACCATGAATAGTGGACAGACCCCACTGTGGGTGTTGGGGACACAAGAGGGACAATGGATCTCCTTTAGGTTTCGGCGGTGAAAAAGGCACACTGCCGCTGGGGTCCTCCCCCGACTTCAACACTGATTTTACACGGTTGTGCTTTTTCACACTGGCTGAATCAGTGGCAGCGGACAAAAGGACGGCTTTCCCTTTTTTCTCTTTCCTGAGGACTTTTTCTTTTTCGCTTCTTAAAAGTACAAACCAGCGAGGGAAAGTGACCTTTGACATCACCTTTTTGGCGTCTCCTCTCTGAGATGATGTGAGGGGTTATGGCAAAGGTCGTTAGAGTGCGTCACTCAAACTGGGAGTGATGTCACTCTTTAAGCCGTCCTGAGAAAATCATAAATCTAAACATTTAATACTACTACTCAGCACTTTTGCACACTCGCCTCCCACTTCTGTTGACACAACTTAGAGGAAACCTCTTTAGTTTTATCAGCAAATGTTGTCCTAGCATCTCTTACGCTCACGCTGGATTTAAATCAAGTCAGGCAACAAATTGACTTTGTTGTAATGTCAGCCCAAATGACACACAAGGCCATAACGTGTATTGGAGTGTGCTCGTTAAGAGGTACCTGCTAGTTACACGGGGACTACACAGGCGCTGAAAAGACCTCACGGTGTGGTTTGTTGCCTAGGGACCCTCAAGACAAAGTAGGACGTCGCATTGTTCTCCACACAAAGGAGACTCATTTAGACTCAAGGCAATTACCTAGTTTTCCTGGTGGCCTTTTCTTTTTAGGATTCCTGCTCCTCATACAGTGAGACACTGACAGGTCTTGTTTTAGAGGGGGTGGAACTGGGAGGAGGAACGGAAATCAGAGGGTTGTCGTCTTATTGATTGGATAATTTATGGTATTGCTAAAACCAGCCAGTCTACAGTGATTAAACAAGGCATGAAAATTGGTCAATTGGGCTGAAATTAGTGAATTTCTGACTAATCACAGCCCGCGGACCACCAGGTTTACACAGAAACTACTAAATGCTTTTAATAGAAAGTGGTTTAATTGTGGTTCAGCTCCCTGAGACACTTATTATTGCTTGTTTTACAGGATGCTCCTCCTCAGTACTACAGCAGCAGACAGACGCTGGTGGGATCTCATTGTCTAGAGCAGACTCAGAGCAGCCATATGTCAAATGACATGAATGACAACACTCAGGTGAGACCATCTGCTACTGAGCCACACTTGCTACACCTCTCAGTTCCCTTCAGTATATAACACTGGGCTGATTAGACGGTTCTCCGCTCTGAAGTGGTTTCTCTGACTGCAGCTTACTGGCTTTTATGTTTAAAGTGGGTATCAGTGATGGGTCATTATCATCTTGAAATCAGCATCACATGTGAGCTTCTGTTTCTTGTCTCTCATGACTGTCCCCCTGTGTTTTGGCCTGTGTGTGTCTCAGCAGCAGGCGGGTCAGCTGTTCTTCGTCGGCCTGCCCTCCAGCTACAGCCTACCCACACTGGAGCCACCCCTGCCGAGGCTCCCCTCCTACGAGAGCGTCCGAAAGAAGGACCGCCAGAGGCAGATCCACATGATGATAGCAGATCGCTTCGGCCTCAATGGACCCATTGTGACCGAGGTGGGCTAATTTAGGGATTAGGACTGTGTCACAGCAATTGATACAGTCACACATGCGTTTACAATGAAGTATTTCAGTTAAACGGGGGAAGGATATTTTGCTCCTTTTTATAGTTTCAAAGGAGGCTCATGTGAACTCAGCTCGTCTGTAGTTTCACAGTGAGCGAAAATGAGAAGTAGGCTCTTTCTGTTATGACTGCACTGTCAAACAATAAAGTAACACGAGCTTGTTCAAAGATCACACTGCAGTAAACAGGATGCACCACCAGCGCATCTATTAGTCGCTACTGAAATGTGCTGGCAGCCGGGTTTCAAGGTTTTACTGTGTTGATCTTTCGCTGAGCTTTTGACTTGCACAACGCTTGAGCAAACAAGGTAATGAGAAAAAGGAACATCAAACATAATTAAATCCTGCATCCTGAGTGCAAACAGGGCTCGAGAATGCTGCTTTGTGAGGATGTTTTTTCCTTCTTTGACCTCTCTTGTCTTCCTAGCACGACTGCCTCTGTCTTTCGCAGACACAAACACACTCTGTGCTCCCACGTCACCCCTCCACCACTTATTGAAAACACTCCCCAGTTAGTGGAGTATAAATGATGGGCTCTTCATCTCACACTGACATCCTGGGGCGTGAGGCAGGGTGGCAGTAAAACTTTGTGGCCTAGCGTGTGTGGTGTGTGTCTGAAACAGACGGCCGGGTGGTGGGGTTGCCCTTGTCGCCTGCAGGGTCCCTAAGCAATTAAAAGATAAGAGAATCCAGTATGGGGGTGTGAATCTGCCAGATGTGATCAGAAGATAATGCACCGGAGTAAATATGTTACAGGCAGCTGATGTGGAGCCAGATTAATAGTTAATATAAATATAATTTGAACATATTTTCCTTACAGCAGTTAGAATAAATAGTTTTATAACCATCTATCTTGTGACAAAGTGAAAACAATGCAGCACTGATAAAGAGGCTGCTTATGATGATTAACGTACACGAACTGTCACCTGAATCTGCAGGTAACTGCTCGGCTTCACTGAGCTTTATGCAGATTTTTATCTCGATTAGCTGCCGCTCTTCTCCTGTTTTGGTTCACTCTCCAACTCTTAACACTCTCATATGGTCATTTTCAGCCACTGTAGGCAGCAGTTTTTAGTAAAAACTATTCAGTACCTGCTCAGCAACAAAGAGCAGCTGGTGAACACACTAAAAAACACTATTACTCTGCTTTGTTGAGTAGTTTGAGTGGTTGGATGAAGCAGAGTTCTTCAGAGACATAGATCAGTTCCTCCTTGTATTTAAAAGTAAAACTACCCAAAGTGTAGAAGTTGAAGTAAGCTACTTTCCACCAATGAACAGTGAAAGTGTTAAATTCACAGTTTGTTTAGATGAGCTTGGTTCTGTCTTGTCTGCATGTCAGTTTGCAGCTGTTTGCTAATAAATCTGTCTGATCAACCTGTATTCTGGAGCATTGTATTTTACCACTTGGAGGTGGTGCAACGAGGTATAAACACAGTTATACTTTCATAAAGCCAAAGAGGTTTCGATCAATCTCCTTTCCCCTATATGAAGTTTAAAAAAAATACAAAGAAAATAGAAAAATATTGAAACTGTGGGTCTGAAAACTAAAACAATTAGGTCAGAGACACTAAGAAACTTTGAGGAGCCACAGGAAGTTTTTACAGTAAATGAGTGAGTGACACTTTGCATGTTGAACTTGATCATCCATTGACATACAAATATGAACTAGTGCAGCTTTAAAGTTCACTCTTTGCTGTACTAAACAAATCTACAGTGTAAACTTTGCATGTAAAGCTTTCTTCTTGTTTCCACTTTTCCTACAGCCGCCTCCAACCTACGAAGAGAGTATCCGTCAATCTGTGGTGCTGCCGTACAACATCCTCTCATCTAGTTTAGACATTTCTCCTCATCAGAGTATCTACACCAACATGGCGGCCGACATTCAGACTGACACGCGTCGTCCAATCAGCTGTGATGCCAGCAGCACTGTTCTACCCGTGTGATGCCGATCGGGTTTTCAGTCTGTCCGATCGATGTGAAAGGAACTCGATAGCTTTCATACAGATGAAGTGACCAAAATAATATAAGGCTTGAAAACTGACCACTGTTGGATCGTTCACACAAGCTGATTCAGATACCTCAAGACTGAGTTTCTGTTGGAGGAGCTGCACACTGGCACATTTGAATGTTATAAAACACGGCACAAAAGAGAAACACTGGACATTAACGTTTACTGAGGTGGCTGGTACATCTTGAAGAGGACAGGGAAGACTACAGTACTGGAATATACCAAAAAGGGAAAATCTATTTACTGATTTTTTTTATTGACATTTGTTTTATCCTCTGTTATTCTGTTGTTCCTCGTCGTTGTTTGTGAGTTCATCAGAGACCCGTTTGTTCTGGAGTTGCTGTAAAGCATGTTTCTGTTCGTCGCTGAGTTTGTGCCAGAGACAATTATAAAAAGGTGCTAATGACAATGCCTTTCACAAAGTTATAATAAGACACAGATCAGAACTTATGTAAAGTGTTCACTGAATGTTTTTTAACACTGTGTATCAGTTGTTTCTTTCTGATTTTTTCTCATTTATATTTTACTGAGTCGGGTTTAGTTCCTCATCAGAGTGACTGTGAATTAAAAACAATACGTTTCTTGTCGAGACCAGTTTTGTCAAATACAAACACCAAGTTTTTTGTCATGCACGTTGTCTTTTACTGTATTTATTGCATAAAAAAATAAGTGACTCCTCATTTTTTCTCTCTGAAAACAAATGAAATAAAAACTTTTATGGCTTTGTTATAACAGCAGTTGTCTTTTAAGTATTCAGACTGACTACTCTCTAATAGTTTGACATCCAGAGGCCTGTGAAAGAAATACTGTGATATTTCCATGTATATACAGAATGTATACATTACGTTGTCACCTTGTTGGGTAAACTGAGCTAAAAGTGATGCAGACTTCTAATCCTCCGGATGCTGTTTTAAGAGTCTGTCCACACTAGATGTCTGTTTGACTGAAAGGACTAAAACATCAATTGTTGGTAAAATAAAGGAGATTTGATATTAAATATGAATCCATGTGATCCTCTTGATCGACTATAATATGTTTTTTCCTATGCGACCTGTTACAGGGAAGTGTTAAAGGCTTGTTTAACATAACTTGTTTAACCACTTAATTCACATAATACATTTTATGCTCCTGGTGGCTAAAATTTAATGGAATATAACTAGTAACTAAATATATATATATATAGTAAAGTACAAGACTAGAGTACTAGTACTGCAGGAAATGTACCCAGCTAAGAAGATGTTTATTTACACCACAGCGTCGTGACGTCACACGCGTGGCTGCGTGCCTTCCCCGGAGAGGCGCTTTCGTCACTGCCGGAAAAAAACGAAGCTCCCCGAGCAGCCTAGTGTGTAAACAAGGTCAGAGACTGCAGCATACTGTCTAAAGGCTTTCTGCTCCGGGCTGCTGCTGGCTGCTTAGACAAGAGGAGAACTAAACTGCGTCTTTACCAACTCTCTGAGGTGAAGGGTAAGTCTTTCTGATCCATCATATGTCATTTATGTCGCAGGACGCACTGCAGGGACAAGTTACACGACAATAGCAGGAAACACGTATGAATTATGTCATTCCACAACATGCATATTTGTATATAACTCAGTTTGAAACATGCATAAACCGCCTGACTGCACTTGTGATACAGATTTGCCGCAAAGTCAAACGGCAGGTGTGTGTTCACCTCCTGCGCAGTCATCAGCTGGCTTCAAACTGGGTCGCTGTGACAGGAAAAAGCTGCATGGTCATGTTTCCCAAGGCATGAATAAATCATTTCTAACCGAGCATTTCCTTTTTCCTCTTTACTGTAGTTTATTTTCTGCACCTGCAATTCCAATGTCTTGACAACTCATATGCAAATGTTATCTTCCAGCCTTCAGCTTAGTAGAAATGAGGAATGCTTTAAATTGCAGCTACCTGCATGATGCAGCTGTGTGGAGCTTGACTCAGCTGATATATGTTCAGCTTCAAAGCTCATAGCCTAATCAGCACAGTTAATAATGAAACTGTAGATAAACACAGTAGAATTAAATGGGATCAAATCAAATAAATGTTCATGCCAGTGTATTCATCCGCATCATCTTCAGTCTGTGTTGGCACGAGTACATGTTTAAACTAGCCAACCGGGCACAGACTGAGCTTCTTCTGCAGATGATCGTGGAGAGAAACTGAGTGAGGAAGACAGAAAGAGGAAGACTAACCAAGGACACGGTCAGCAGTGGAGACATGCACAGCTGCTCACGTTTCAGATTCTAACTCGGTTAATGATCACTTCTAGTCTATGACTCATACCTCATATCTCACCACAGATAATCTGACTTTATTAACTTGGTTAGTGGATCATTGATCTAGTTGGCAGATGCCTGCTAATGTCAAGGACATATTCACCTTTTCATAGTCTGTTGTGATCACACTCAAATCTTGACCATGTGAACTTTCCTTAATGACCTGCTGGTGTTTTGGAAGTAAACATTAGCTGGGTTCCAGTTCAGACGCCGTCTCCTTCAAAGGACACAGCCTCCAAAACTAGGTCCTGCAAAGACTCGCAAAACGTTTTGCAGAGGTACCACTAGAGAGTACTCCTTAAAATGTTGATGCCCGTGGTACCTGATTTTAACTATGTTGTGTCATTTGTGTTTTTCTCTCTAGGACTCAAACTAGCCAAGATGATGCAGTGCTTTCACTTCATGGTGGAGCCGGCCAAAAACCTAACAGCGAAGATAAAGGTATCTTATTTTAACATGCTCTGAAGTGTGTGTTTCGTGTGCAACATTTTATAGTTTCATATGACTGCACAAATTACACCCTTAACAAAAAGCTGCTGTTTGCAAAGAGTTGTTGATGAGGTGAATCAAGTCGGAGGAAAAAGGGAGGGATGTTTTCTATTCTGCTGACAAGAACCAATTTGGATCGGGCTGAATGACCAACTCGTTCTAGTTTGACCTTATTGCTTAAGTTTTGCTAAGTGCCAGCATCCTTCCTTTGAAATACATTTTTTTGTTGTTCCTAACACTTTCACACAGGAATCACACAAGAGAGCAAAGAAGGAGAGGACGGAGCCCCTGGATGAGGATCAGCTGTTTGTGGTGGATCTGGCTAGAGACATGAGCCGAGTGTGCCAGGTAAAACTCTTGACTGTGCACATTATATATTCCTGCAGGTTATAATCAGTGATATGTTGCTTATGTTGCCTTCACTGACCCCATGTTTGCCCTCTTTGTTTTGCCAATGCAGAGGTCAGCTGTCCTCGAGCACATCTGGAACCTAGAGGACATCTGGTCAACCCCTTTTTGCAGGCTTTTCATCGTTCAGTGGGCCGCTATGCTTGAGAGCAAGGTGCTTATCCGACGTTTCCAGAAGATATTTTTAGATCAGGATATATTTCTACTCAAGGAACGGAGACGTTTACTTATTAAAGTATTTTATTCCTCTGCAGAAGAGGCCGATGCAGACCGATGGCTGGCCAGAGATGAATGAGGTCAAACTGCCTGATCTGATTAATGAGCAGGACCTGCTGCTGGCCAAGGCTATGATCCTTAACTGGGTGAAGGACCTGAGAGCTCAGCCTGAGGTGGGAAGAAAGAACCTTTCTTGTTTCCTGTTTATCTGACTGTTACATTAAAGTGAGATTTTGAAAACACATTGATCTTCCTGCAGCAAAGCGTGTGGCCTGGGGAACCTGTGGCAAAGGTTCTGGAGGACCTGCAGTCGGCCTGGCGCTGGGGACGTGTGCCAAACCTGGTTACTGCCATGGAGCTGGTCATGTGGACTTTAATGCTACAGCGTCCAGATAAGGTAAAAATCCATGTTAGAATACGTTTATATAACTCAACACAGAGTTCATCATCAGCTTAATCATCAGTTTAATGTTACGGTTTGCTGCAAATCTTCTTGCAGGATACAATACCACAACAGTGGCTCATGTGGAAGCAGAGGACCCAAAACATTGGTTTGTAAATAAATATTTCATAAATTTAGTGATAATTCAGAGAGACTTCACGTCTTCATGTGTTTTCTTTCATCTCGTTCCAGGTGCAATATCTTACATTCCTCAACCAGGTGAGATAACTATAGATGAGTATACATGCTGACATGCTTATTAACTGGCTTTAAGTTACATCCTGACTACTTCTGCAAAGGTAGTGCAGTCTTTGTGTTTTTTATAGAAAGATAATAATGTATGTACGGACCATTTCATAGGAGTTTTGTAAAGTACAAATGTAAAAACAGCAATATACAGTAACTCAGTATACATTGAAAGTGAAAAATGTCAATAATGTTAGTTTGTTATCAGCATACGGTTCAAAAGCCAGCATTCGTGAAGGCCCCATTATTGCCTGCTCCATCCCAGATCTTTCAGTGTCTGAAAACATTTGGCTTATTATGAAAACATAAATATATAAAAGGAGGCAGACCAGCTGAAATCCTGTATACAACTTGCTTCACAGCTGAAGCAGTTGGTCTGCTAAGTTTCCAAATGCTCAAAAGGTCCATTTAAAGAAGAGGTGAGACGGTCAGGGGTTTGTACAAATGCAGGAAGAAGTCGTTCAACATCCAACAATGACAGTTTAGGACTTTATATTTATATTTTTATATTATCATTGTTATGGGTAATATGGTACAAATCTCCTGACTGACATAGCTTCTTCTTCTGTTTTTATCATATTTTCAGTGTGGAACTGGATCTCAGACGCCGCAGGTACAGGATTCATTTCATAGATTCAAAGTTTTAGTCTGTATCTGTAGCTGTATGGAAACTTAACGTTAACGTTTCTCTGTAGTTGAGGTGACCCTGGATCTGGACACTGCCAACCCTGATCTGCTCATCTCCACTGACGAGAAAAGGATGCGCTGTGGCTTTGAGAGGAAAGATGTTCCCAACTATCACCAGCGTTTCGACGGCTGGTGGTGTGCTGTCGGGATGGAGGGCTTCGGCTCTGGCCGCCACTACTGGGAGGTGGAGGTGGGTGAGCGGGACTGGCGGCTGGGGGTGGCTAAAGAGTCGGCCCTGAGGAAAGGCTTCAAGTCGCTGAACACCAACACAGGCTATTTGACCTTGAGGCTGGAGAGGGGCACCGAGCTGAAGGCGCTGACTGTGCCCTTCACCTCGCTGCCGCCGGGGCTCATCCCTCGCAAGGTGGGCATCTACCTCGACTACGACAAGGGGCAGCTGTCCTTCTATGACGTGGAAAAACACTTCCACATTTACACCTACAACGAGACCTTCACTGAGAAGCTGTTCCCCTTGTTTGGCACAGTTGAGATCATCAAGGATCTGGTGATCAGGTCCCCAGCAGCTAAGACCCAGTGTCTGTGTTCAACTTCCTGCCTATGGGGATAAGTTTCCTTCACCTTCCACCACCACTTCCTTTAAAACCAAGAAGGCATCATAGTAAAGTATAATAGACCTGATTATGTAATACTGTAATCAGAACCAGAGCTCCTGATGTAAACCATCATTGTGCTATTTAATAGCTCCACTATGTGACTACACTCTGTGCTGCTGCAGCTTCAATGTGATTGTTGCTACCACTTTCTCACTATAGAGTTTTAGTGCAACCCTTTGCTCACACGCATAATGTATTTTAATATATTTGAAAGAAAGCTTATAGTATTATTGTATGTAATCCTGTAGTGAGAATGCACTCTGTGAATAATAAATAATAAATAAAGCAAATCCATGTCGGACATTTTTCTGTATTTACTGCTGCAGGGCTTCGCAATTAAGTGTAACAAAGGGATTATTATTAATTACCAAATCTGTTGACAAGTAACATAACAACCTACAATTAACGGGACAAATGAAGCTTGTTGACAAAGCCAGTCCCTGCTACTTCAGAGTGTTTTGGTAAAACGTGACAGACATGTTAAATCTGTTCACTGTTTTGTCTTCTCCTCAGCCTTTTATCACTCTTCTGCACCTGTTAGTGTGAGTTATTTCACACCCTGTTCCTCTCTGTTATTTCCATTGGCTGTGTTGTGTGCTGGTAGAGCAATAAGTAGACTAGTTCAGGAATATTTAAGGAGAAAGGCAAAAGGAGAAAAACTAATCTGTGCAAGAGTGTGGTGCAAAAAAAATAAAAAATTATAAAAAATAAATAAATCAAATAACTGGCACACAACAGCAATACTAATACAAGTAATAATAATAATAATAATAATAATAATAATAATAATAATAATAAAATTCAAATGAAAATGTTTAATTTTGAGGTTTGTTTTCGACGAGCGTGATGACGTCATCGCCGCGCGACGTCGCCTGAGGAGTTCTTCACAGACAGAAAGACGATGACAACAAGTTTAAAACAGGCTTTAAAAACTCACTTTGGCTTCGACAACTTCAGGTCTAAACTGCAGGAGGATGTTGTCAAAGCAGTCATCAGAGGTAATACGGCGAAACGTCTTTTTACCCGCAGTATTCGCTTGTTTTCTGTGCTAATTAGCAGACGTTAGCGGCTAACAGCAACAAACTTAGCATTAGCAACATTTACACATGAGTTTCAGTTTGAATGATTGCAGGTGTTGTCGTGAAGGAGACAGTAAAGTCTAGCTGGAAGGTGACTGATCTTGTCTCTGTGTAGGTGACAGGGATGTGTTTGTGTGCATGCCCACTGGAGCAGGAAAGTCTCTTTGTTACCAGCTGCCTGCAGTCCTGGCTGAGGGCATCACTCTGGTTATATCCCCTCTCATCGCTCTCATTCAGGTCTGTATGTTCCTGCTGCTGCAATTTAAAACCTTCAAAAACATGAGATTTTGTGTGTAGTCTCAGTGGTTTGTTGTTTCCTTTATGTGTTTCACTCCAGGACCAAGTGGACCATCTCAAGGATCTGAATATCCCCGCCTGCTCCATCAACTCTAAACTCCCAGCAGGTGAGCGCCGTCTTATCCTGGCAGACCTGGGCAGCAGCAGCCCGAAACTGAAGCTGCTCTACATCACTCCAGAGATGGTGGCCTCTCCCTCGTTTCAGCCCTGCCTGACAGACCTGTGTTCCCGTGGACTGCTGTCCTACCTGGCTGTGGACGAGGCTCACTGCGTTTCCCAGTGGGGTCACGATTTTAGACCAGACTACCTCAAACTAGGCGAGCTCCGTGCTCGCCTGCCAGGGGTTCCCTGCTTGGCTCTGACAGCGACAGCACCAAAGAATGTACAAGAGGACATTGTTACGTCCCTAAGGCTGCGCCTGCCGCTGACTTTTGTAACACCTGTATTCCGAAATAACTTGCACTACGATGTGATCTTCAGGGAGCTGCTGCCGAACCCCTACGTCCACCTTCATGCCTTCATCAAGAAGGCACTGGCTCTGGGCAGCGGCTCTAATGCACAGGTCAGTAGACTAGACTCTGTGAGCTCTAACCATAACCCTTCTTTTATACCCCAGATGTCTCTCACATATATGCAAACTCACAGTATGTCCTCATGTCAGTGTATTTTTACATTTAAACAACAGGAATTTTGTCAGTTGCTGATATTCTTTGCTAGAAACCGACATACTGAATATTACTGTGAAGACTGAAAATGTAGTTTATTATTACCATTTTTATATTAGATTAACTTATAATTAATCAATATCAGTGTGTATCTGAATTGATCATTGTCAATGTATTTTAACCTAAGGTTTGGTTGAAAAATACTGGATGAACTGCATAGGAATTACACCTGTTTTTGTTTATGCATTCACAAATTTTCTCAAATCAACCAGGCTAAATCATCTGAATATGACATCAAGTTCTTGATGTCATGTAGGCTAATCCCAGAAGATATCTAGTGAATATGAACATCCAAAGTACAAGTTGGGTTTGAGGCCCAATTTAAATTTCCCTTAATATAGTTTAAACTAGCATTTAATATTAACATGTGAATGTGAACATTCTTTACGGCTTTCTTTACCCTGTTAATATTCTTTAAAAGGGTTGTGGGATTGTGTACTGTCGGACCAGGGAAGGCTGTGAAACAGTGGCTTTCCAGCTGACCAAGCTTGGAGTTGTGGCCAAACCATATCACGCAGGTGTGAAAATATTCAGTCCCTTCCTGATTTCTTATACTAAACTGTTTCAGGTCTTCGTAGTAAATATACGATGCTCTATGCCATGATACTGGTTTATTTTCTATAAAGCACCAGGATTAATGTTTGATTCCTGCTTCTACAGGTCTGAAGGCAGGAGATCGCACAGAGGTCCAGAATGAGTGGATGCAGGGGAAGGTGCTGGTCATTGTAGCCACCATCAGTTTTGGAATGGGAGTAGACAAAGCTAATGTCAGGTAAAGCAATCGTAAACCTTGGTTGTTTTCTTATATATTTTTTTGTTGTTATTGTTTTTACATTTGTATTTGCTAAGAGTTTTGTGAATTCCTCAGGTTTGTAGCACATTGGAACCTCGCTAAGTCCCTGGCCAGTTACTACCAAGAGTCTGGACGAGCAGGGAGAGACGGACTGCCTTCCTCTTGTCGGACATACTACTCCCCGAGAGACAAGGAGCAAATGAACTTCCTCATCCGCCAGGAGGTCACCCGCAGACAGGTCTGCATGATGCTAGATGCTAGAGTACTCAAAATATAAGCGCTCATATCAGCTGTAGAGTATGTGAGCAGCTCCTAAACAACTTGTCCACAGGAAAAACGCGGCTCTGCCAAGGAAACGGACAAAACAGCCATTACAGACTTTGAAGCCATGGTGTCATTCTGTGAGCAAGAAGGGTAAGAGAATACATCAGTACACACACACACACACACACATGCAAGTCACTTTTTTGTTTATTAAAAGTACAATACATGTAGATAGTGTCTTTACCGTTTGCAGAAATACAACATGCAGTATTTTTTTTATATCAAACGTACAATTAATTGGTTGCATGCTGTTTCAGTGTGTGCACACCAGAGGGCAGACTTTATCTCTCTTTATGCCTTGTTGCACAGTAGGTCAACAACAATTTCAGGTTTGCCTCCCCTCAGGATGATCTTACCTAACACAGAGTCAGGCACAGAGTCATGTTTAGGAAAACGGTATGGAATCAGTATAGCATTTCACTTAATATCACAACTAGCTGTTGAAGTGCAGGGTTTCCATCTGTTTAATCTCTTTTATCACATGTATTTTACTGCATTATTAAACACAGTTGGGGCCTGGCTCTGCCTTTTCCTCAGGCCATAGCTGTTGGCCTGTAAAGAGCGGGGATGTGCTCAGAGGAATGTAACCGCTCCTAAAAGCATGGCACCTTTAGCAGGTGTGTTTGGCAGCCGGTCTTTTTTTTTTTTTTGAGCTTGTCAGGTTCTTTGTTGTGTGAGGGCTGGACTTCTGCTTTGCTGCTGAACACACTCAGTATGAGCTTTCACTGACAGTTCTTGAATATTAATATGTGACCATGAGTCTCTGCACGAGTTTTCATTCAGTCTGCAGGCAGGAGTCATGGTGCTTGACAGAACTGCAGAGAAAGCTTTGATTTTGTGTTTTCAAGGACACTTTGATCGGAGTTAAATATCCAGAGATTGCCCGTGTAAATAATTCCCGTTGTGTGGAGCTCATGTGCTCAAATGTTCGATCCCTTCATCGTGGTCTTGCGACAGCAGCAGCATGTAGCACAAGTTAGCACTGACATGAGCAGGAACACCACTGCAGGAGAGAAAATAAACAGTATCACAGTCTGAAGAGTAAAGATGATTAGTAACAAAAGAGATCGGAGACTCACACATGAAGGTTAGGAGAACGAAGAAAGCTCCAAGATCTATAGGGTTGGCATTGGGCAGATCCTGCAGTTTGGCCCATATTCTGTTCAGAAGGTTCAGTGTCTCTTCTCGGGCGTCCATCCTGTTGACGAGGCAGAAATGACCTGGATGCATCAACAGTGAAATGGTCAAGCCTGGGTTTGGTGTACACAGTGTTTATTTGTCTGTGTTCAGGGTCATCAGGATATAACTCCTGTTTCTTGTTCTAACTCCATGTGTAGGTGAGGTGACACTGATATCGTGTTGACACAAGCACCTAATTCTTTTGTAGTTTTATCTGTGAATATAACAAAGACTGGCTCAACAGTTTCAGCCTAGAGTAAAGAGAGAAAGTGCGAAGATGACAGTGAAAAAGGATCAGTGAACAGATATAACAGCATGCGTTTATTTTAACCAGGTGTGTGGGGAGAGTGAGGAGGTTTACCTGGGTAATGATACAGGGAGGGGTGCTGGTGGCTCAGGATGTAAAGCCAAGTGTTCCTCTTTCTTTATGAAGAAAAAACAGGTTCAGCTGTTAAACCAAAGTCCTTATACATTTGAAGGGTGGGGCTGAAGTCATACATTATTTACTGTTGGCTGTGACAGTGTGTTTATTGTGGTTTGAAAGCTGCAGTTTGCGATGTTGTCTTGGTACAAACATCATTCATTAATTACACCGTGCAAATGATAATATACTGTAGTTAACACAGTTAGCATAAAGACTGGAAAGCAAACACTAGCCTGGCTCTGCCCACAATAAATAGAACCTGCTTAATTAGCACGTTACACCGTGTTAATTTTGACACTAGTACAAAAACGTATGTGCTGTTTTACAGTAAGATATGGTTCTGACTATATCTTGGCTGGGAATAGAAACTTTTCCACTGGTTGCCTGGCAACTGGTCCCAACTAAGAAATAGTTTGTGAAACATAATGTGAAACTTTCATTTTTTTTTCAGTTTGTTTATTGTATTGTTGCATATCAGACAAATAATATAATGCTAAAACCTGTTAGTTAGTGAAGTTTGCAGTCACAAGCATTTAAGGTATGCTATTTAGTCCTAGATATATGAACGTTAGAACTTGTGTTGCACTGCTCTCTGTACAGTATATAATGTATGCTATGTATTGTCTGCAGCGTTTTGCCTCCTGGCAAAGCACTCGTTAAGAAAAGGACAAAACAGCAGAGTCACACCCTTTAAACGCAAGTTTATGCTATAAACTTTGTAATTTATCACAAATCACACACTGATTTACATGAAACTGTGTTTTAAAGTGTAGTTTGAGATTTTTAAAATCATCTTTACATCATTTACATGTTCAAATAGTTAAACCTCCATCTCCTCATTTTAAAGCAGACTAGTAGAGGTTTCCACTGTCTGCTCGCAGATAACAAGTACGCCAGTTTCTTTCCAGTCTGCAGTATTTCTCAGGTGCTTTATCTCTCAAACTGCACTTGTCAAAAAAGCCACTTACCTGTGAGAATCTTGGTTGTTTTCACACACTCAGCCAAGCCCAGACTAACTGGCAGAAATGACTAAACCGAAGTAAGCAGACCAGTTGATGAACATGCCCTGTCTTCCCTGGAGGAGTTACTGGCTGAGTGTCTTATTTGTGGCTGTGTTCGGTTGTTGTAGGAACGTGCAGCATGTCATCCACAGGAGGAGGCACTGCTTGAGATTAGCGGCCAGGTCACAATTAGAATAAGCGAGGTTGGTCTGCACGTGGAGCGGAGGAAAAGTGAGATGACACAAAAACAAATCTCATTTACTGCTCTTCTCTTGTCCTTCACGCTCTTTTTTATCTTTAAGCGTTTTCATCTCTTCTGATCTTTCATTAGCTCTCTTCTTTTTGCCCGAGACGTCCACTAAGTAGCTGTTGAGTAGACTGCTATGCTATTTTACTGCGCGCCTTACTTTAGTTTGTCAGCCTCTGAGGCGGTTTTCTCTTTGACAGTCCTGCCTGGGAGTGACTGTTCACAGAGCCTCTCTGTGCCTCTCCGCCTTTCCCCACCTCCCCTGATGAGGCTGCTTCTCAGTCTTTCATGGTTGTTGAAACGGCATTTCCATCTCCAGCAAGGTAGTTAGTATGTTGTTGAAGTCTTCCGTCTAATGGGCTGCTTCCCAAACAGGCTGTGTTTGAGTGTGTGTGTGGGGTTGTGTGAATATTGGCAGTTACATAATACTGCATCTGATACAGGCCTTTTTATAAAAAGAATGAAAACAATCACAGCTAAAGCAGGGGTTTTAATAAGAAACATAACATGCAGAAATAACGTGAGCCCTCGTCAGAAAAGAAAAAAAGAGGATTGACTCAAAAAACTTCCACAGTTTGTTCTAATTAATTCTTGATGTCAGCACAAGAAGTACTGAAGTCAATACCAAGGCTTACAAGATTGTCACGCAACTGTATTTTCTTTTTATGTGACACTGGAGCCCTTTTCCATGTATTTCATAACAAAAACATTGATTATAGTTGGTGCGTTACTGTTACACAATAGCTTGCAGATCAATGTTGCACTAGATGTTCTGTGTATGATGGAGGGGTTTTTACTGTGTGCTCAGAAACACAATCGGGCCTTTAATGCAGCCGTCAGATTTCTGTTCAGTGATGCAGGAGCTGCAGTTTTAATAATCAGCGTCTCTCATCTCCAGTTGTCGACATGCCACCATCTCCAAGTTCTTTGGGGACAAGAAACCAAACTGTGCCGGTGCCTGCGACTACTGCTGTAACCCTAAAGCTGTCCGGGCGCAGCTGGAGAGAGCGGCTACGCTCAGCACCAAAACCCAAGCAGCTCAGAGCAACGAGCCCAAAGGACCGTTTGGTTTCCAGTCCGGCGTTTATGGAGGTGGAAAGAAGGGCTACGGCTTTGAGAGGCAGGACAGCTTGAGTGGCATGAATGTTGATTTAAGGAGGAGTTGTGGTGAATATGCAGATTAACAATAACTTCTCACCTTTAGGTATGACGAAGGGGAGGATGGTAGTGGTGAAGATGACCCCACAAAGAGGAAAAAGGAATTTTCAGACCTCTTCAAGCAACAGATGCACCTACGAAAGGTGAATTATAACACGCACAGAACTTCTACTTAGAAATGTAAGCTTTCTGTGTGGAGAAAAACAAATCCTCTCCGTGTTTGCTTTGTGTCTGTGTACATCTGTTTGCCAGCTGTTGGTAACAAGAAAGGCAGCGGCTTGTAGCAAATTACTCCCGCATGTTTGTTGGACTTGGCACAACAGAGATGTGAAAATATTCCTCCACCGGTCCAAGTGGAGGCTGTCCCAACAGTTTACAACACAGCATCATTAAAAGTAGGAATGTCCTGAATGTAAAACACAAAAACAAAGATGTGACGATCGTGATGGAACTGAAGGAACTGATGGCTGACTCAGTTCCCCACCACTCAGAACTTCATTTAAAGTTCAACAATATTAATGAAAGTGAAGGAAATGATCAGGTTAAAGTGATTCTGCACCCAAAATAAATTAATACCCTGTGTAGACTGGAAAAGGGAGTATGAGCATATGAATGGACAAGTAAAGAGGTGGATTATGCTGAAATCATTACTTTACTCACTTAAATAAAGCTGACTACAGCTGCTGTTCTCTCTTTTAATATGCTGTGCAAACTTTTGAAGCTGCGGTCCAGCTGGCACGCTGTCTGTTTCAGATTCAGATGATACATTTAAATGTTTTTTTTGGAGATGAATGTCAGTGTGACAGAAATAGCAGAAGTGTTTCAGTGTATGACTTCTCTTAAAATAGACAATGTCCCCATATGAGACTGTTTTTTTTTCTGATCAGTGAACATATGAGAACTAACTACTAAGTTCTGTATGCTCATGTTTTTGTAGGGAACTGACGGTCAGAGAGAAGAGTTTGTTCCTCCTGGTGAGATCCACAGAAGAATAAAATTATCAGGACTTAATATGGTATGTGTGCTGTTACATAACTGGTGTGTCCTGCTGTGCAGATGACGAGTGCCCGCTCAGGGAAGCCAGCAGCCAGAGGATCCCCAGGCTCTCTGTGAAAGTACAACGCAGCTGCAAACACATTCTTCATACCTGCTGCATTCATTAGCACGGCTCCAGGAATTCAGTGACTTGTGTGTTAGGAGATGTGAAGGGGGGCTGTGGAGACGTGCTGTGTTTCAACTGCATAAGCAAACAAAGCTTATACTGTAGTAGACTTACACCTACTACTACTATAGCACCTGAAAAGAAGGGAGTCTGTGGTCAATTCATATATTTATTAGATTAAAAGTTTGGATTATTAGCTAAAAAAGTGTCTGAAGATAGGATGTTTTTCTTCTGCAGGTGAAAATCGCTTAATGCACAGTATTCAAAACATGCTGATGTAATTACAGAGCAACTTCTCCAGTTCAACTTATAAGTGCAGTTCAGGCATTTTACTTTCTCTCCTACTAAAATTACGTCTGTTATTCAAACCTATAACCTGTATTGATTTTCAACTTTTCAATCGTTAATAGACTTTTTATTTCAGGCCAGAGAGCACTGCCTGCACCTCTTGCAAGAGGCACTACATGGCCACCAGGGGGCAGAAGATGAATTCAAGTAATGAAACAGTCTTACTCTTTAACCATTACACCTCTGCTTAAATAGCAATAAAACCTTCCTCAGAGTCAATCTACTTTTTCTTTAATGTCTTCTCCACATCACAGCTGTGACACTCTGTCCTTGGCGGTGGATATTGAACATGAGGTTTTCAAGAACAGCAAGTCCTCAAACTTGTACAAAGCTGCTGTCCTGAAAAAGGTAACTGCTGTCTGTCTGTTCTGCTGTTACCTAAAGGAAACGTACATGCACCTGACACATTATTTTATTCTGAAGGTGGCCGAGATGAAGAAAATAGCACCTGCTTCAGCTGGAGGAGAAAGAGAAGATGGGTGCAGTGACGCCAGAGACACTGGGTCTCAACACAAAGAGGAAGCATCCTCCTCTTCTACTGTTACTGAAGAGCCGCAAGGATTCACATCTGCATCTGAAATCTACTCGGTAAGATCACCTTAGGACACACTTGCAAACAATTATTGTGGATTTTTGAAGCGTCATTCAAATGTTCAAAACATATGCTGAACTCTGCCTTTATTCCTCCAGCTGAAGCGTAAGAGAGTAGGGGCAGGACAGAGGGGGTCATCCAACCCCTTCCTGACTGCCAAGGATCTGCTGTTGGACAAAGGGATAGGGAGCGGTGGGTTTTATAGTGACGGCACAGGAGGCTCTGGAGGTTTATCTAAGGAGGCAAAGAAGGAGAGAAGAAAGGAGACGGACACGGATACATCTTCAGCTGCAACTTCATCCATCAGAGCCAGAGCGAATGCAGTTGCTGCTTCGCTAAACAGCCCGACCAAAGGCGGCAGAGCCATGAGCAAGAAGCAGCAGAAGCTGGCAGAAGCTGCGAAGACTTCCCGCAACATTTTCCAGTACTTTGCCAAGAAACAAACTGAGACTGAGAAAAGCCAGGATGTGGTGGAGACATCGGAGGAAGTTGATGCTACGTTGTCCGATGCTGCCACTGTGACCCCACAAGAAAACATCAGTGAGGAACGACCCCAACACTCACCTGTCTCACCTGACGCAGTAGAGAGCAGCCCTGTGGAATCAGACACTCAGGATGTGATCGCAGTAGAGAGCAGCCCTGTGGAATCAGACACTCAGGATGTGATCGTAGAAGAACATAAAACAGAAGTAATAATCATACCTGATGAGGAGATGGAGGATGAAACGCCTAAAGAGGAAATGTTGGGACTAGTGTGTGATCAAGATACAACCACAGAGTAAGAACGTGATCTTATGACAACATTTATGGAACAATCTTTGGAAGAAACGTCTTTAACTTGAAGCTTTTTATTCTTT
Organism: Anabas testudineus; assembly: GCF_900324465.2. Classification (NCBI taxonomy): domain Eukaryota; kingdom Metazoa; phylum Chordata; class Actinopteri; order Anabantiformes; family Anabantidae; genus Anabas; species Anabas testudineus. Next base: position 17,814,555 of record NC_046617.1, on the reverse strand, counting down.
CACACAGACAAAACAAACCAGAGGAACAAGCTAAACCACCTCTAATACAAACAGTGAGTGTCTATTGTGTCAAAGGGTTTCCTGCAGTTTAGGACTCATTAGGTAGAAAAACCTAGTTGTTCTACCCAAATGTATATAAATTCATATATATTTTTTTTTTTGCTTTGGTGAAACATGATGGAGCTATAACATGCAAATGTAAAATGGAAATATTGAAAGTACCTCAGAATCATATGTATGAACAGTACTTTTTCATCACTCCTAGTGACTAATAATGTTGCATAAATGTCCAGTTGACAGATGATGTAAAAGCCAACAGGGAGGCGTCTCCTCCAGCCAAGCGCAGCCGCACCACAGATGGCAGCAGCAGAAGAGTAACCTTCAACCCCAATGTGCAGGAGAGGTCCCTGCACCCGGTGACTGAGCTGCCGAAGCCAGTAACGCTCAAAGAAGCCGCTGATATCGTGGTCCGCTATCTGGACCCTTTTTACACTCAGGGAAAGTTTGCCACTAAGGTGAGACAGGCGATCGCCGCGTCATGAAACAAAATGACATGCTTCACTGGCTGATGAATTCTCAGCTGTGGTTGTCGTCTTTGGTTGCAGGAGCTGTTCAAGTCGTTTGCTCGCTACTTGTCTCACCTTCTTGCAGAGGGAGAGAGTAAAGGAAAAGGCCAAGGTAAGCAGGGGATGAATAACTTAAAATACCCCAACTTGACGTATTGCTGTTTTGTAACTCCTGTCGCTGTGTCCACAGTTAAAGCAGAAGCCAAAGCTCTTATCAAGAAGTTCTTCAGCAGAGTCCAGCGCTGTGAGAGCGAGGCCGACTGGAAGCACCTTAAAAGACCACACAGCTGGAAAACCACAGAGATCAAGGAATGATGTCTTCCTCAGTGCCTAAGCTTCTCTGTTACTGCTGATCTCAGGCTCATCACAGATGCTTCCTGACCAGATTCATGGTTGATTTGCTGCTAGACTTCTGCTTCTTTTCAGGCTGTTTGCTGCTACAGTATTCAAACAATAAAACATGGACTGTTACAGCCTGAGAGAGCAGAGGTAGGACTCTGTGCACACTAACATGACTGTTTTATCATGTTTCAGCCCAGTTTCTGCAAAATACATAAACCTCTGTGGTATCGTGCTCAGCTTTGAGCTAAATGCTTATATCTACATGCTAACATGCCTACAGTAATGATGCAAACATGCTAATGGGCATCTTTACCACCTTAGTTAAGCATGTTAGCATGCTAATAGCAGGTTGAGCAGGGGCTGATGGAAATCTGATTGTTTTGTGTTTAGTCACAGACTAAATCAACAAAGTCATTCATATTTATCCTGTTGGGACCATGAAGGTCTGTGCAGAATATCATCACAAAGTCTGAAATGTTGTTGAGAGATTTCAGTCTGGACCAAAGTGTTGAACAAGTGACACGAGCGAAGCCTCAAGGTCAGAACGACTCATATGAAGTGTGTGTATATTTATATGTAGTTTGAAGAAAATTAGGATAAAACATATAAAAACACAGCAATGTTCAGGGGCCTGATTTTATTTTACTGCTGCCACACGTCCAGCCTTTGTCTTTGGCTGCAGAACAAGTAACGAGTAAAGTGACGCGAATCAAAGATACTTTGTGATGTAAAACGATTTCATTTGTGTTTTGTTTTATTTAAACTAAATTCGGTTTTATCTTAAGGTGTCTCTCAGTCTTAGCTATGGCAGATTTTGTTCCTGGTGAATGCTGTTTTTCTTTTATAGCAACTGTTTCCAATGAAGGAAATGTTTCTTAGTTATAGTGTAAAGTAAAATAAAATAAAATAAAACTGGGGACTGTGTAAAATAAATAAAATATTAAAGATACAGTTTATTCTTCCATCTAAATGTTTACAATAAAACACATACAATTGCTTGTAGGTGTGGAGTTTGCTCTGCACACAAGAGTTGTTTTAAAGCAACATCACATCATCTATGCTGCAAGGGATGAGCCGACTGAAGCCTGCAACAGTAGAAAAAATTATATTTCTCAATAAAAACCTGTGAAGACAACTAACTTGTCTGCTTCTGTAAATAATAATTTCAAATCAACCATACAAGTCCTCAAATGACAAACGATTATCTTTAAAGGTTTTTCAGAAAAAACACTTTAAACACTTGACTTGACTACAATGTTTCTAAATTCAAACACTGATCATTTGCAAAGTAGGAAGGATCTCTAATCCTGTTAGGGATAATAAACCCTAATAAACCATTAACCAACATTTAACCCATGTTATAATTTGCATTGATTCTTTGGGTCAATCTGGAATGTGTTTTTTTGAGAATGGGAGAGAGCATCTGCATATGACTGACTAAGCCTCAGTGCGTAACCCTTTCATGCATAGTGGTCACTGTTAAGGCCATAAAAATATATTAAAATGATTATATTTAGTATTAGTATATATAACAACATTTCAAAATAGTTTCTTAGCTTTGAGATATAATTTCTTTCTGTGTTTTTTTTTTTTTTTTATTGTTTCCCCTCTTTAAAAACTTGAATTCATGCAGTCCATGAGTGAGTGGACAGGTGAAGAACTCATTGAGAGTTGCAAGTAAAAAAAAAAACTTTATTTTTATTTTTGTTTTTTTGAACCCAAAGGATAATAAAAGCACTGAGAAAATTTTTTTTTGAGGCAAATAAAGGGGTCAAATACTTTTTTTTACACCCTGCACTCTGCCACAGTGTCTTACAGGATGTAAGAAGTATTTGACCCCCAGCCAAAACCAGGGCGGTCGGAGTGGACCAACGTCGACCAATCAGTGGATGTTGTATGAACTACGTCATACACATGCGCCAATATTTTCCTGCGCTCTCAGGAGGACTCCGAATGAATCATGTTGGCGAAAGCTGTTCTTCCCTATAAAAACAGACACCAATGTTGGGTTTACTTGTTTCAAGAAGCAATGCTTGATGTGAAGCATGCCTCGCAGAGGAGAGCTCTCAGATGACCTACGATCGAGAATTGTGGACTTGCATCGAGCTGGACAGGGATACAGAAGTATCTCCAAAAGCCTTGATGTTCACCTGTCCACGGTCAAACAGATTGTTTACAAATGGAGAAAGTTCGGCTGTACTAAAAATCGACCCAGGAGTGGACGTCCATCAAACATCTTGAGGTGGCTGCAGTATGCGCGGCTGCAATTTCCCGTTTTCATGGACGAAGCAGACGACCTACACAAGAGGGTCATCAAAAGGTATTGGCCTAGTTTTAATCAGCGGTTCCTTTTTGGAGCTTTTTTTGTGCTATTTTGTGAAGTTCTTCTGTGGGATGTCACAGGAAAGATGATTTGGGGAGAGAGGCTCTTGCTGCAGCAGTACGGAGACTCTTGTACATGTGTGAACCCTACTTGAAGAAAGTAGAAGCCATACGTATGACCCTCAGACCCCAGAAAACTCCTCAGGCAGTCAGTACCTACACAACGGTAAATTCAGTTGCTTTACCTAAATTGCTAAAATATATGCACATTTTTCTCTGTAGTGTGTATATAATGGTAATGGCATTGATTTAAAAAATCATAAAGAGCACCCACAAAGCAGTTTACTTCACGGATCAGAGGTAATAAACAACTTACAGTGCATTAGTGAATTTGCTCCTGATGCAGCTGTTGGAACAAACACTTTACTATGTGAGGTTTTTACTGACAATATTTTCATACTACTGCATAAAAAACTGCTGCATGTTGACTATAACATTTGACTGTGTGCAGCTGTTGGCCTTTTCCCAGCAGCTGTGTGACAGGTTGGAGAAGCTGGTGTTGACCTATGCAAACTACAATCTCCTCTGTTTGGACGAGGCTGAGCCCAACAGGTACTCACACACGTGTGCACACAAGCAGAGAAACAACACAAATGTCTTTATATATGCTTTGTGATATGTGTTTCAAATCTTGTTACAGTAGAAAAAATATGCCACAAGAGAATTTATGTTGTTGTTGGGTAGTTAGACAGATTTAATCTGGTAATTTAGTCACTAATTCATGTTAATGAACCTAATGAGATGTCTTTTCCACTTAAACAATATCAAATTATTGCTCCGTTGCTACAGGATCAACTTCAAACCAGTTTGTTTACTAGGTATCTATTATTTCTGTATCTTCTTCAGTATTGATAAGGCTGAAACATTTGATTCTGGCAGGATGACTTGGTAAAACCTCTGTGAGGAAGAACAGAAAGTAAAATTCTATTAGTATTATGATCCCGATGAGTCACACTGTCTGTATGGTAGCTCGACCATCAGTGTGTGTGAATGGGTGAAAGAGAAGCAATTAAGCCTACAGTGAATATATATATATATATATATATATATATATATATATATATATATATATATATATATATATATATATATATATATATATATTCACTGTAAGGTTTTACAGTGAATATACTGTATATATATAATTATATTAATGATAATCCTGCAACTGTTTCTGATGCATTGGCTTCCGTCCATTCTCATTTTCTCAACGTCTAACTCTCTCCACTCTTGCTCTTTGCATTCTCAGTGTGTCTCACTTCTGCATTGGTCAGAGGCACTGTGGCCCCCTGAGGCTGACCGCGTTCCGCTATTGTCAACCAGCCCCTTACCTGGCACGAGTGGACACCGGCTTGTACAAGCGCATTCGCTGGAACGTGAAGAGGGATACAGAAACCGAGTAGTGAGTCCTCACTCGTTCCTTGCTGAGTAAAAGCTTTTGTGATCTACTCGGTTTTCTTACAGTTTAATCTGGTTTTTGTTTGTGTCCCCTGAAGTTACCTCCTGTGTTACGAGGAGATTCTCAACGTATACGTAGACACTGACGGGGGCCGCCATGGAACCTCTCACTGTAACATGAAGAAGATGTGGTTCATTGGTCGGTGGGTGCAGGCTGAACCTCACACCAACACAGAGGATATTTACAACTGGTATTACTGACCTATTTAACTTTTTTCATATATTTCTCTGTAGATACTTTGAGAAGAAGATACATTTTCATCCCTGAGTAAAATGTCAGGAAGAAAAAAAAACATATTAAATAATCAACTCTGTAATGTCTGATTTATTGTCTTTCAGCTGCCTCACTGACCACTATTAATATTTGTGATAACTCAGACAATCCTAGGTTGTTGTATGTTTGCATGTGCTCCTGTGTGGTTCAGGGTCAACTTTGAGGTTCCTCAGGCCAAATATCACAGGCTGTTGTTTCTGGGCAGCAAAGAGCCATCTAGCTACAGTGCCACAGACTACCTGGAGCAGCTTCTGCTGTCACAGCAGCCCACAGGCTGATGCTGGGCCCTGCAGGAGGAACAACCAGATAAGGTATAATACAGTTTATGGCATACATTTTATGTTTCCATAATTGAATTGTAATTTTTAAATGGGTCTCACAATTACAATTGCTTGTAGGTGCGGTGTTTGCTCTGCACACAGGAGTTGTTTTAAAGCAACATCACTTCATCTATGCTGCAAGGGATGAGCCGACTGAAGCCTGCAACAGAAAGAAAGAAGAAAAAATTATATTTCTCAATAAAAACCTGTGAAGACAACTAACTTGTCTGCTTCTGTAAATAATAATTTCAAATCAACCACACAAGTCCTCAAATGACAAACGATTATCTTTAAAAGCCACCACTAGTGTCTTTAATCACTTTAATTAGGGGGCACAGGAGGAGACGTCGGTACCGGGGCACGCTGTCCAATGAGCCATGACGTCATCCCAGCGGTGCTGCCTTCAGGTTTTCCTCGGAACATACGTTTTCGGAGATGCTTTATTCAAGTAATCCAATGGAAGTTGGGGTTGTAAAATGTTTTGGATGCTCACACTCACTGAAGAAATCATTGGCTGTCGTGCAAAGAGTTGACAACATAGTTTTACTTCTGTTAAATAAGGTCTTGCCTCACAGGAGGTGACATTTATCGGGACACACTGTAGATAAAACGTGTGACTTTGCAGCTTGTAAATCCCAAACAGCAAAACTGAAATAGCAAAATCTTGTGCAAAAAATATTTTTTCAGGAATATGGGAGACTAAAACACCAGAACCCACTGATAAGGAGTTGACAGTTACATAAGATAAGATTGAAATGAGTTGAACTCGAAGATGGTTGGTGTTTTTTTTTAAATCTAAAAACAAATTAAAAACAAACTAAACTTGATATTTCAAGACTTTAACTTTGAGTTTAGTGTTTGTGTTAAACAAACATAAAGTGAAACATCGAAAGGATCACTAACAGGGAATCTGGCATCAAAAATGATTTGTTGGTACCTGTGGTTAAACTTTTAAATGTAATTTTGCACAAAACATTTGTCATTAATTATGTTAAAGCTGAATGAACAGGAGGAATTATTATAACATGTGGCCACTTTACTATTATTCTAAGATATATTTGAACAATTGGTGCACCATCCTTTGGACAGCCTACATCTACTGCAGCATTCCCGACTGCAATTGAACGCAGCAGCCAGTCTGCGTCTCCAGCATCACCGGCTGCAGGTCTCTGCTGCTGCTGCTGCTGCTGATGCTGTTCAGCCTCCACACCTCAACGCCTCCACCCAGCTCGCTTCTCCTCTGCAGGTGGGTGAAGAAGCAGGTGCGCTGGTGATTTGTTAATTTGGTAATTTGTCTCTAAGGAGCCGCCCAGTCGAGGAGGCAGCGCCGCTGTGGTTTGTTGTCACTTCCGGGCGAGTTCATCAGCATCGATGCTTCGTGCGGGCAGGATGGAGGAGTTCATCACGGAGGAAGAGGAGCCGTGGTACGACCAGCGGGACCTGGAGCAAGGTGAGACACCCGTGGTTCAACCTCCGGTTCGTGTGCTGTAGAACGGGTCGAACATGCGCTGTCATGCGTCCCAGCGTTGGATTTATGGGTGAATGCGTTCATGCAGGAGGGGGTGGACGGGAGGGAGGAGGCTGCATCCACTGTTAAACCGATTTAAACCGCTGTGAACCCCTGTTTCTGTCTCTGCACCTCATCCACCTGCCTCTCTGCTCTCTCCTTTCCATTACTGTGATGTTGTCAGTGGTGTTTTTCAGAATAGTCCCACAGTCTGACACATGCATGTTACTTCTGCTTCAACCTTTCCCATCTCAGCACATCACTTCTCCTATTTCCTTTCTTTTTTGAGCTGTCAGACTCTTCATACTCACTCTGCTGTGGGATGTGTGTGAGCACTTTTTAAAGCCCAAAACAAGCAGGCGACCGTGGGAAGAAAAATGCAGAACATGTCCTGAATTTTGCAAATGTGGAAGTTTTTTGAACAAAGAAAAGCTTCAACAAGAACCAGAACAGTGGAACAGTTCAGAGCCTGCATGGCCACTGGTTTTGTCTGCACACATTCGACTACAGCAGACTGCACAGTGGTTGAATTAGTGGTTTGTTTCTAAGGCCGGTAACGTTGAGGAAGTCCATCGGGACTGTTGTTTGTTGCTGCACCTCCTGTAGTGACTTTATCGTGATAAAAAATCTCCTCACAGCAGTGACTTACAGTTGTGTCCGGCCTCGGCGTCCTCTTGTCTCCCGATTACCTGCTGACCCGGACAACAAAGCAGCTTTGTGTCTCATCATCACAATCGGAGAGGAGAGACTCAGGTGGATGTTGCTGCGTGTGTGTGTCTCATTTCAGCATTATTCAGCATTGAGCTTTAAGTCATTAAGCCCCTGGATGATCTGATTAGGGAGACCCAGACAAGACCTCCTCTAGTGGGGATCAGAGGTTCCAGGCTCTGGGATCAGATCTGAAGCGTAATAGCTGTGATCCCAAACGAACGCCACTCTGCATGTATTGCATTATATCCAGATTGTTGCCCCAGAAATGACGCTGCCGTGCAACTTCTCCACTTCCTGGTGAATGTCTGAGTGTGAGATTCACACATCAGTGTCACACAGGTGCAGAAAGCAGAAAAACACGAGCATGTTTGTGGAAATGCTAATACTAATTACCTGCCTGTAAAGAGGTCGTGGGCTGATTTATATTTCTTCAACAGCCTAGTTTCTGTTGCATGATTCTGAAATTAGATAACTCTGTTTGCACGTGTCGACCCTCGGGGACAGACACAGAACTGAGGCCGAGTTGGACCCTGGGGGTGAAGGCTCTCTGCGCCTTTCACCTCACACACTCTCACTCTGCTCATTATCACTCGCCGCTTCAGGCCAGAGTGCTGTTTGCAGTTCTGCATAGTTGAAACGGGAAAACACAGCCCGTCTCTGGCTCCTCAGCAGCAGCAGTGGAAGCAAATGCAGCAACACAGGCGTGGCACCGTGAGCTAATGAAGCTCGTTAAATATATGAGATAAAACAGCATTCCTGATCCATTCAGAGAGGATGGATTGTGTATGATGCAGGTCTGTGATGAAATGCTGCCTTCATGTCCAGTGATGGATGTCAGTGTCTCTCTGTTGTCTGCTGTGTTGTTATGGGCTTCATGTAGGTGCAGAGCCAGCAGCTTTCTTCTTCTTCTCCTCCTCCTCCTCTTCCCTCCAGCCTGGTTTTTATTTACAAGTGGGGATGAATAATGTATGCTTCAAGCTGTGTTGTGATATATCAGTAGGTGTGAGGCTGGATTCTGTGGCCTGCAGATGGTCCAGTGTGATCTGTGCTGAGTCAGGCTGATGAAAGTATTCCCCTGGTTGCATTACTTTCTTTCAGCACGCTTCTTTCATCTTCAAAGAGAATCAGGACATGAGACAATTTGTAAAGTGGATTTTCACTGTTTCACATCTTAAACTCAGGAGATTTAAAGTCAGACTGGACTGATGGGCGAGCGCTTGTTTCTGTTATGGTGATGTGAACTCCCGGCACTCACCCCTCTCTGCTGTTGATGTCTGTCCCACTCTCTCGGCTTCTGTCAGACCTCCACTTGGCCGCAGAGCTCGGCAAGACTCTCCTGGAACGCAACAAGGAGCTGGAGGACTCCCTTCAGCAGATGTACATCAACAATGAGGAGCAAGTGCAGGAAATAGAGGTACGCTCGCCTCACCTAACATCCTGGTTCCTCTCTGTGTGTCTGGTACGGTCCTGAATCTTCAGTATGTTGCAGGGAAACGCAAAAGTCAGTTTTCCTGACAGACAACAGACAAATTCCTTTTGCCCAAACTGACTTGAAATGTGTGCATTTAAACTGAACTCTGTTATTTGTTCAGCTATTTCAGCTGTTTATCCACTAGTATATCCTCCTCGTAAGTTTGCTTATAACTACAGATTACAATTAAGTTCTATTTTGGATTTTACAGGGAACCAGTGGAGAGAAGCTAATGTAGAAGAAATGCAGTATAATCTCTTCTACTAATTCCAGTCATAACTCTGGCTGCAGCATTTTGGATTAACTGGAGGCTTTTTAAGGAGTTATTGGGACAAACTATTAATAATGAATTACAATAGTCCCGTCTGGAAGTAACAAATACATAGACTAGTTTGTCAGCATCACTTTGAGACAGGATGCTTCTAATTTTAACAATATTTCTTAGGTGGAAATAAGCCGTTCCAGAGATTTATTTTATATGATGTAAAGGAGATATCCTGGTGTGTGTGTGTGTGTGTGTGTGTGTCATCTTCTGTCACTAATCAACTAATTTAGTGCATTTTGACTGTTTCCAATGCAGTACCTGTCCAAGCAGTTGGAAATGTTGAGGGAAATGAACGAGCAGCACGCAAAGGTGTACGAACAGCTGGACGTGACTGCAAGAGAGCTGGAGATCACCAACGAGAAGCTGGTGCTGGAAAGTAAAGCCTCGCAGCAGAAGATAGACAGGTGATGATCGGCCTGAGCTGTAAACTGAAGGAATGTTTGATAAGAGTCATGTTGTGATCTATGCCAACCATCAGCACATGGGTTTTAAGAGGGGTGCATCAAACAAATGGGGGCTGGTAATGTCGGGAATGAGCAACAGCAAATGAGTTCTCAGTGCTTTCTTTAACACTTTATCATCACATTTGAAGTTTACAGATCAGCTTTCTAACTTTGCTTTTTCAAAATGTGCTCATTCACATTCTCCATTTTATAACGATGACTCGTCGTTTCTTCATGAGAAAGGTATGTTAAGAAGACAAAAACACTGGAAAGCGCTGAACAAACATTTGTGTTGCATGCACAGGTTGACGGGCACAATGGAGACGCTGCAGAGTCAGGCGGACAGTCTGACAGCTCGGGTTGAAGAGCTGCGAACTCTGGAGGAGCTCAGGGTCCGCAGAGAGAAGAAGGAACGGCGCAAGACCGTCCACTCCTTCCCCTGCCTCAAAGAGCTCTGCACTGCACCAAGGTCACAGAACTCTCCTTACTTTTCTGTAGTAATCATTTGACTCGACTTACAGGACACGTTGACACTCTGCACTCAGGTTTTCTGTAATTTTACCTTGTTTCACTGCGTAGCTGCATAAAATGCAGAGAACCTGATTATTCTGCAGGATATCTGGTGGATTTGATTGACAGCACAGAGCCCTGAAAGGCAAAAGCACAATAAGTCCATAATTAATCCCTGTTCACTTAAAGATGCTGCTTTTTTTTATTTTGTCAGGTATGAAGATGGGTTCCTGTTGGCCAACCCGGGCAGCGTGGACCTGGCTGAGAGACGACCCGCGGAGGAGGAGAATGACAGACTGAGGGACATTGTCTCATCCCTACGCTCGGCCATGGCCACAGAGCGGTCCAAGCGTGAAGGTGCTGAGCGGGAGTGTGCTGCTGTGCTGCAGGAGTTTGAGCGTCTGGAGCAGCGTCTCTTAGGCGCTGAGGGCTGCCAGCTGCGGGTGCAGGAGCTCGAGGCTGAGCTCCAGGAAATGCAGCAGCTGAGGAAATCCAGGATGTGTCTGATTGGCGACATGGAGGACAGCCTGGAGACACTGCTCAACAACAGCCCTGAGATGGACACCTTAGAGGATGGCAAGGTGCACGAGGAAGGAGGTGATGGAGAGGTGGGGGGCCCAGGCCAGCAGGGAGGCCCAGTGAGGAAAAGCTGCAGCGACACTGCTCTGAACGCGATCTCAGCTCGTGACGCATCAGGTAGACATCAGGGGAGCTACGCCCTCCACGCTAATGGTGTCCGCAAGCGGGGCATGTCCATCCTGCGGGAGGTGGATGAGCAGTACCACGCCCTGCTGGAGAAGTATGAGGAGCTGCTGGGAAAGTGCCGCCGCCACGAGGAGAGCCTTTGCCATGCGGGCGTGCAGACTTCACGGCCGGTCTCCAGGGACCCGTCCATTAAGGAGTACAGCATGATCACCGCGGGGCCTTCGACATCTGGGGCCACCGCCTGCCCTCCCACACCACCTCAAACTCCCTCCACCCCCGAGGCTCTGGAGGGGATCAGCAGGCAGGTGGAGCAGGTGGACAAGCGGCTGAGTCAGAACACCCCCGAGTACAAGGCGCTGTTCAAAGAGATCTTCTCTCGCTTGCAGAAGACGAAGAGCGACATGAACTCCAGCAAGAGTAGAAAGACTAACAAATGAGCAGCAGTTCATTACAACGTCCGCTGAAAACTCATTTACCCTTTATTTACTTCACTGTTTAGGTTTTTGACCCCACTTGTGACTTTATGGTGGATGCTTGTAGTCCTGCACCTGAGAGATTTATAACAAGCTCCTGGCAGCGGAGGCCTCCGTTCCTTCTTTATGAAGGAAGCTCTGCTGATTAATATGAAGCTGCCTCTGCCGACTAAAGGCCGATAATTAACTGTGTTGTTGAAATAACATGTCTTAGGACAATCTACTGTAGTTTGTTGTATGTTTGTAGCTGAGGTGCTGATGCAGAAAGACGGATGAAGCCAAATAATCAGTGTAGAAAGGCTCTGACCTTCCTTACAGTAACTCTACCACAGGGTGATCGACAGACTGTATTTTAAATTAACCTAATACTGTTTTTCCCTCCGGTCAGCTGAGTGAACTGTGTGTAAGTGTCTGGAGTTTTGTTTACCTACAGTGGAGGAGGTGAGTTTGTACAGCACACGTTAGGAGCTACAGGGCCCGGCTGATCTGCATCTTTCAGGGATTTGATCATTTCGTGCACTGCTAAATAATCAGTTCGACACTGTCGTAGTAAATGTCTTCTGTTAATTAAAGTAACTCTATCCACTATGTTATTGTTTTGTTAAGTGCTCAGGAAGAGACGGAGGAGCAGGTTCAGCAGAATTCCAGTTCAGATCTAGAACAAACGAGAAACAGACACATGCAAACCCATTCTGAACACTTTAATGTGAACACAGGAGCTCAGTAAACTGTAGGTAATACAAGTAGCACACACAGAGTCAAACCCAACCCACAGAGAAACCATCAGTCCACGACACACGAGCTGGATGAATCTGCAGACACATACATGTGTATTTAAACAAAACAACTCTTTTCTATGGCAGGATGTGTTCAGCGTCTGTGTCTGGTAGGGGACTGAAGTCTCCGCATTGGTTCACAAGTCAATTACAGACGTTTCACCTTGCAGGTGCCGAGTCAGCAGAAGCAGCATGTGGTTGTAAGAGACTGGAGGCACGGTCAGCATCGGGAATGTTGAACTTGACTAATACAAGGTGAGCAGTTTATCAGCCCCCTGTGTTCAATTCTGGAAGAACTAAGGTAACGCCTCGGTATACTGGCAATATGGCCTCAGGGACTAGAGGACACGAGGTGGTCAAGTCTTATTACAGCTGTTTGTAAATGACCTTAAAATCCTGATTTGACTTATTCTTAGAATACTACAAGTACTGCAGTTAGGAGGCTGTTTGTAAATAGAGCTAACATGATCAACTCAAATCTCATACCTCAGAAATAGGTGTTAGTGCTGATTCCCTGTCCATATATTACAAGTATCATTAAAAACAGGCTGACACGATGGTCTGGCAAATATAATGTGAAGGCAAATGGCTCAACTCGTTTTTCCAATTCCTAATGGTTACTGTTAAGGCCACACGGCTGCTAAAATACCCTGATCAGGAGCGGAACAGCCACAGCTAAAGCAAAGGGTTCACAAAGGGTTAGAGGTAATTTTGTTCTCCCCGGTTCTCTGAGCAGACTTTGTAGGGTGCCAAATCATTTCAAAATGAGGTGGCCTAAATTCCAAACAACTTACCAAGACCCTGGTACAAATAATCTGCTCAAAGGCTTTAGGAGGGCTGTGTCCAAGAGTTGTGTTCAGCAACGATTGCTTAATAACCATACAGTGGCCACGTACTACAGCAGTACTGCTTCCTGTACACTGTTTTCCAAGGCAGATCGCGGTAATTGTACAAAACAATCTGAAAAACAGTATGAAGTATGAAAAAGGGGAAACAAAGAGGGATGCAGTAAAGGGCTAAGATTTCTCCAAGAGCAGTTAACAGGTAATTTTTTTTTGTTGCTTTTTTTTACTTTTATAAACAAACCATAATTGCAAAATCTGGATTGTGCACACTGTTTGCTTTCTCCATTTATAAGGGTTTAATAATTAACAGAAAGGTGAAGCGTCACAAAGAGAGGAGTGAGGGATCTCAATTTCTGAGTGGCGGGGGTTGACGATGGACGGAGAGAGCAAACGCTTAAACTGACAAACTCCAGAGATGCATCCAGATGGAAAGAAAAAACTAAACAGATGGAATGACAGCAAGAGAAATGCATAGAAGCTGAGGAAGACGTTGATGGAGGATGGCGAGGGGGGATCAGTCTTTCCAGTCTTTCTTGATAGCGAGGCACCACTCCCAGGAAAGATGATCATGGTTGTCGTCATCGGTGAACTTTGACTTCATGGTGTAGGTGCCACGGGCCACCATTCCTTTGGGTGCCTCCTCCAAGGGGGAGACGTACTCGTATTCCTCGCCTGGTCTGGGACCGTAGCTGCCGACCATGTATGATGACTTGTCAACTACAAAAGGAAAAGAGGTTGTGAGAACACAATCATCGCACAAAAGCAAGTCTGATACATAATAAGAGATTTAAAACAGCGGAAATGCTCGAACTGTTTATTACTCAGGGGAAATGTACCACGTGTAGGTATGAGAGAAACATTTACTCAACCTATATAGTGATAAATGAAGCAAACAAAGCTAAACAGAATTTTGACCTGCAGTCAAATCAACACAAAAACAGACATGAAGGTGGTATTAATCTCCTTATCTACGTAATAAGTGTGTGGCCTCTGCATTTAAGTTAAAAGAAAAATATGAGAAAGTAATTGCAGCAGCCTCACCTTTGACTCCTTTCCTGAATGAATTGTGAAAATACTTCAGGCCGGACACAATGTCCCTGTTGACCTGCAAAAAGCAACGTGTATCAGATCCTGCTCAACAGTTTCCCATGACAACGATAACGGTCCAAAAGTCAGACAACAAACAGAGGAATGCTCATCGTGAGAAAGACCCTCACCTTAAATTTGATCTTTATTTTGTAATCAACTCCCTCCTTTAGCACGAATGGCTTCTTTTTGAAGTTCTCGAGGTCTCCTGCACAGGAAAGCAAAGAGAAGTGTAAATACTACGAAGAGACGCAACAGAAACAGGAATCTTAAATTTTATATTATAGAAATATAACACGAGTTAACATAGAATTTTGAGCTGTAATAATGAAGTTGGGCAGCAGGTGGAGAAGTACCTCAAGTGAACAGAGCTCTCCAGTTGACTGCTCAGTGTGAACTGACTGGCTCATGAACCCACTTCTTAAATAACCATTTCATCAGTAATTAGCAGCCTAATGACCCAGCAGTTATGTTCTCAGTAATATGTCGGCACACAAATATGGGGTTGATTACTCATGACTTTCTTTCTTTCACCATGAATCAATTCTTAGTTTGACTTCTGTACTCAAAGTGCCTAAATGTGGTTTTCACCTCTGTGCACTCAAGTGGGGAAAAACACTTTCCAACAAAACCTGCTGGTGAGTTCTGTTCACATTCCACCTCACACCCTCACATCAAACTGCACTGTCTGCTCTACTCACCCTTCAGGTCAAGGACCAGAGGTCCAGGCGCACTGTCACACAACAGAGACATTTCTGTCACCTGGACATTTGGGGCATTGGGATCTGAGACAGAGAAAGATCACAGTAATTAAAATAATAACCTCAAGATAATTAGTCTAAAATGAAAATAAAAAACTTAAAATAAATTTTAATGTTTTCCTATCTATGAATGTGGTTAATAAATGTCTTTATGGTTGTTCTAAAAGATCGTAAGAGTTACTAACCTACAGCCACACCAGTGTTACCCAGCAGTGCCTCCTTGTATTTACGCAGGCTCTCATCATCTTTGTCCAGCTCCTGGATCTCCTGTAAGCTCTTCGGGGCAGGTGGTTTGTAGTTAACTGCAGAGTCGGCCTCTTCATTTGCTGCTGCAATTGCTGCCAGCTGCTCTGGTGTAGGTTCCTGCTCTGCCATGGCGTGCTAATCACAGCAGGAAAGCAGAGAGGCTTGGTTAGAGGACAGGAAAATTAAATAATTCAAGTTGACGGCAGGGTCCACACACAAACCACTTCCTTTATCACTTCTTTAATGAAATGTGACCTACAAGTGGAGCAAGTCAACACTTGGTTTTTAGACTGGCTCCATCTGGTTGCTGGATTTTCATAACAGATTACTGATCCAGAAAGAAGCCTCAGTAAAATTTTACCTGTTGCTCTAGCAAGGTAAAGCAGACTTTGTGTTTTTGTTATGGTGCATTTACTCTAATAAAGTTTGGAGATAATGCCTGAAGCTCAACATCTTTGAGTGAAGGATGATGGCATTTGGTTTGCAAGAGTCTGAAACACTTAACAGCTACTTCTCTGTCCGAACAGGGAGACAAGGTCAAGAATGACAATCCACAGACCTCACTGAATAGTTTCTTCATGCACAGGCAGCAGTCTGGCGAAGAACTTGACAGCAGAAGGCTCTTAATGAAATAAACTGTTCACAACAAGCTCAGTGTGGACCATCACGGGTAACTTTTACATTATTTTTGGCATGAGACAAGGCTGTTTTATAGTCCCTTTAGCACCTCGGTGTATGCTTAAACTTATGTTAGCGTGCACACACTCTAGCCAAGTTCAGACCTAGAACCCTATTGTGGTCTGGCTCTCAACTCTGGAACTAGTTTCTCTGACGCTACAGGCGGTGGTCTAAAAACTGATCGTTATCTGAGCTCCAGGCATCGTTTGTCTCTGCCCCACACCAGTTCTGTGTCACACCAGTCAAAAACTGACTGATTCTGAGCAGCGAATGACACGTTACATCATCTGTACGCTACAAAACCTAATCGATGCTAAAACCTTAGTGATAACATCTGGTGCACATGTGCTGGATGCAAAGTAGATCAACACCTGCAAACAGACACAAGGCAGATGGATTGCTCGTAACACTTCTGTGTGTGGTATGTTCTCTTCGTGTTCTCAGAGAACAGCCAACACACAAATCAGACTAATGGTGTTGGAGTAGCCTTGAGAGCAGCAGAAGTGTGTGCTTGCCTACTTTGCGCGTGCAGACAAAAGTGTGACTAGAAGAACTGCTAATACTTAGTAAAGCTAAATGGGTAACAGAATTAACTGTGTTGTCAGCTACATCCACATCTGGTGACAAACTCGTCTCAGCTAAGAAGCACCCCATGTTCTCATCCCATGTTTTTTTCAACATTTGCATGTTGAAAGAACTCTATTTCCTGTATTCAAGTGAATTCAACCAAGCACAAACCCATGCAGTTAAAAAGTAGAAGAGGGGTTAGCCATATGGAAAAGAAAACGCGTTTCAACATTACTTATGTTAAAATGGCTAAAACTGGTCCTAATAGGAACAAAGAATGTCAGTCCATGAATTTTGATGAGGTCAAATCATAAAAAAACTACCCTAAAGTAAAACAAATATAATAAAAATAATAAAACAGAACTTGTTCTAATAATGTGTAAATAAAATTTTCAAAGGGTGATGTTAGTTTACTGCTGCAAATCAGTGTTAACATAGGAGATAGATAGGGCTCATCATAAATTCAACAAACAAGTTAACCGAACAAACAATTATAACTGATAAACACAGTTGTACACACTCGACAAAAAAACACTTTTTTTTTTTTTATAAATGACACAACTACAAACAGAAATGCAATGTCACACCTGAAGACTCAGTTGTCACTCCACCTGTCTGACTAATCTACAGCTGGCTACTGGCCAAGCAGGAACTGAGAATGCTGCAGCTTTTTTTTAAGGGGCCTCAGTGTGCCAGTAAAAACACAAATTCCTTTTCTGCTGGTGGTTTTGCTTCGACATGTCAGCTGTATGCGAGTGTTTCTGGTTGGAGAGAACGAGTAAGAGGCTCCTTGTTGCTCAGCAAGGAAAACAGGACCAGATAACACAGCTATGAAGTCATATCATTCTTTACGCATCAAGAACAGGTTGTTGTTCTTGTTTCCTCTGCTGACTTCTTGCTGTATGACTCCATTACCATTATACGCTGCACTGTGACCGAGTGTCACAGGAGGAGGAAGTGCTGGATCAAACTTAAGACTACGACATTTTGAGTATATGGAGGACAACATGTGGGACTTTAAGAGTTATGGCTGGGTAGGCTGAGTCCTGAGCTTCAAAAACAGTACTAAATTTGGCATTAAACTGTTTTTTTTCCACTTGGTTCCAGGTTCCTATTTGTGCATATTTTCTCATTTTCTAAACATCTTTGTGATTTGGACTCCTGGTTGGACAAAATAAGAAAGTCTAATAACATCACATACACACATACATTTTATTCCTCTTGCCTTAATGAGAACCTGCTCAGTCTCAACTTGTTCCCAAATATAGATGAGGAAAGAGTTGTGGTAGTGTGTTTAATACAGTACAAATACAGTCTAATTTTTTAAATATTGGATTACAATATTTTAAGCCTGCTTGTGTTTAGAGAACATTTCAGAACTTAGAGTACAACAAAAAGCCTAGTTTCAAACTCAAGTGTTATCTTCGTACCATTATAGAAAACTTTCACATGATTTCCTGCCCAGATGAGAGCAGAATGATTGCATAATAATAACATAACTCAAATAAATGCAGAAGACACATGCCCAAGTTGCAAAACTACAGTAACAACATCACAATCACCAACATAAGCACTAGCAAAAGTGTTTCTAAGTGGAATATGAAACATATTCAACCTAACCAAGCATAGAATTGATGATTCTGCAAATAAAAAGACTTACACGCTCCATAAGATAGATTAGTTTTAGCGATATTGACAACATCAGCGTCATAATGATAAACATTCTTCTTTGCCAAGTGCTCAGACAGCATGGGCCGTGGCTGGCTACATACTCAGCTCCTCAGAAAAAAGCCTGTGTCACTGTTCAATCTCTGTGTTTGGTAGGAAGAAGCCGAGGTTCCCCCTCAGTGTCTTAACCTCCACCTGCACACTCCTGAGGGCAGTTCACTACTACATTAGGATAATCTGCTTGCTTCACTAGACTAAGCAGCACAATTTTACAAACATCAGGTTTGGCAGCAGCTGAGGTTTCAGATTAGACCGTGTTCCTTAGCAACACTGCTGAGCAGTAAGATTATATAAAGTGGGATTACAGCTAATGAGGCATTCAGGGACAGAAGAATGGTTGGAGGCGTCACTTTGACACATCAAGAGGATTCTCTTTACCAGAGTCACTGATCATTACTGGAAATAATTGATAGAGAGCTGGTGCGTGTTTTCAAGGGGACACAGCTGTTCTGTAAAGCTGCACTGCATTAGTGTAGATTTGAGTGACATATATACACAAAATACTAACAGGAAACTAGAATGACACAGTTTAAAAGTATTTACCCTATATTTGGGGCTAAATTACACTGGCATCATTTAATCTTATGAGCACTGTTTGGTGCCAATGGTAATGCAGTGGATGCTACAGGTCAGGCTCTTATGTACAGGTCAGAAGTTCAAGAGGATTAACAACATACAACGTGTATGGAAACACTTTAATTAGCCATGATAACACAGTAGGCATATGGCAGCCAGGCATCAGAAAGACATGAAATCTAACTAAAGCTTTATGGCTCAACCACAGCTGCTGCAATCTTGCACATAAGAACCACTTTGGCTGATAAAAAAAACGGGAAGCGAACCCTTGAAGCTGACGATTAGTAGTCTGAATTACTGTTACTAGGAACTCTGCATATTTACCTCAGATTCAAAAACAGGGCATAAATGTTACTTCACTAAAAGTGAGAACTGGAAACCTCTGTGAAGTGACATTTAGCTCTTGGCTTCACCTCCCTACTGAGGATGTCACTCACAGATCTCTGGCTGCTTTGATCTCTGGTCCCTGTTAGTAGACCTTCTCATGCAACACCCTGCCTGCCAGTATTCTTGCTCTAATATGTGCTTATCATGAGCAACACATCGATTCGAATCAACATTTTGGTTTCTTTGACTGTCCTGCAGGTCTTCTGAGTACACATTTCCTCAACAACTCAAATGCAACTGTTGAAATCACACTTCATCCTTCTGCAATATGTCAATGCAATGCCAAAATATATTTGTTCGCCTAACTGCAGTATTTTGCACACTTCTAGTAAAACATTTGTCATGCGTATAATTGAATAGAATTTTATGTACAACAAGTGATTACAGTGCAATCAAACTCTATGAGCCAGAGCACAACTAGTAGCCATTTATTTTCTTTTTCCCCACTGTGTGATTTAAAAAAAAAAATCACAGTAACATCTATGACTAAGCTTCTATATTGAGAATATGGTAGCTATGTAGTAGCACAAGATTGTACTTCAAGCAATGCAGCCTTGCATGTCAGGTTGCCTTCAGGCATATCTGAACGTCAAGAAATTACTGCAAACTTCCTTTTTCGGGCAAGAGCTTGATGATTCATATCCTTTCGAGCGCTAAACCACACAAACTTCGAAGCTGAAGCACAGCTCATCCTCTGAACGTTTTACCTGTGAAGCTAGTTTACGCTTATCATTTTTAAAGCTGTGTTGTACATGCACAGGGACACTGCCACTGGCTAGATGTTATGTCAGTAGATAAAAATCACGCAGCGTCCCACTAAGTTGACAATTTAGTGCTGCACATACCAAAGCTTTGAGGAAGTGTTGCACCAAGAGCTCTTGATGAAGCTGATGCAATGCAGAGGGGCCCAACCTCAACAGAAACAGAGAACATGGCAAGAAAAAAAAAGAAGATTAAAGGAGTAGGCTAGAAAACTTGTGCTTGTGATAAGTGATGGAAGTGAATAGCTGTTGGCCCAGGAGCCTAAGATAACTTCCGTAGGCTGTCTATTGCCAACATAGTTATACAAGCTTTTTTGATTAATTTGGTCACAAAGAAAATAAGCAGCAGAGGGCTGCTGCTCCGATCGAAAGAGTAATGCAATATGACTATCCCAGGAAGAACCAGAACAAATAGGAAGAATTAAAAATAGCCAAAGAGAAGGAAGCTGCGAGTGAATGGGACAGCTAAGGTGCCAGAGGAAAGGTCAGAGCTTATTCCTCTGCACTGCGGTAGTTTTAGTGACATGTCCAGATTCTGTTTGTCTCCCTGAGCAACAGCCTCATTTGAAGTGACAGACTCTACACAATGCAGGATTACAGCAGCATAATGGTTTTATTCAAGGACAGCACCAATCTGATAATACAACAGATGTACTACACAAGAATTAAACCAAATTTGATTTTAAAAAGCAGAATTCAAGGATACAAAAAGTAAACTAGTCTTTATAGACATTTCCCCGCATTGAGAGGAAGTGTTTCTTAAGGCTGCTGTAGAGAGTGAAGAAGGCTTCGTTCTGGCTGAAGAGGACCAGACTAATCGTTAATAGCTGCTACTGGTCTGTGTGTGGCGGCTGGGGTTGGCTAGAATCCCTGCACCTACTTCCCTGTGATACTGAGCTAAAAGGCCACATGATTCATCATGGTAGACTTGGAGAGGCCAGTAAAAGCACTGTGCATACACAGGAAGGACTGACTTACACAGAATATTGTTGTATGATACGAAATAAGAAAAAATGAACCAACTGTAGCATTTGTAAAGTGGTGATTAGCGGATAGAGAATTTCACTAAAATACAAAAACAATATTTCTATAATAGTTTATAACTATTGTCCTACTTTGCGTCAGTGGCATTGTCAGGACAGCCACACCGTCATTTGCATACACATGTTTGATCGCAAGATAATTTGTGGACTGCTGTGGTTTTGACCTTTGCACTCTTACCTGTGAGCTGCACAAACATGTTTAAAGTCTAATATAGTGGTGTTAGAAAAATGCATGACAGTAAGATGCTACTTGCTGGTCTCTTACTAGTTAATAAACCTCCTTACAGCCTACTCAGGATGAACCCGCTCAAACCAGAGAAACTGCAAAACGAGACATCCGGCACCTACTGCAAGGCTGCAAACTCTTAGGCTGAGATGAAGCAAATAAAAAGACAGTGATAAAAATATTATCTGTATTATTATCTAAATGTTCTTAGACTTTGACGCGATAAAAGGCCATTTATAAACACACACAGGCGAATAAAAAGGAAGTTTCGTAGTATGTCTGATCTAATTTTAAGAAATCACTTATCAGCCATGCAGCCAAGCACACAGTAGTTATCTGCACTGATCACTAATATGACTTTTGCATGAAGCACTACTGATTTTAGCAGATGTGATCTATGTGCACTTGACTACAAAACCCCCAAAAAAAGGCAAAATGGAGGCCTGTTAAGGTGTGAGCCCTGCAGGCCAATTCAAACTCAAGAGTTCCAGGAAGTGGCAGAATCTTCCTCTTATACCTCATGACAGTCGGGCCACACACCTTTAAAGTAGACTAAATCACCTATGTAATTAAGTTTTTCATTTACAAGTCAATTTATCTACGTTTTGTGTGCATTACTGGACACAATTTGATGCAATGGCTGACATTGTTACCTAACAGCCAGCTCAGATCAGGCTCAACACCCGGAAATACACAAAATAGCTAACTAGTAGTTGCTTCTATACTTCTAATTGCTGTCAGATAACTTTATAACGACTTATCAATGAATTAAATGTTTGAGAGTTTAAATCCGCACGACTAGAATCGGATAAATACAGAATAAAGAAACGCAGCAGCGTCTACAGGAAGTCGCTCTTTGCTAAACAAACTGCTCCTTTCGGAAATTAACGGTTATCGTTGGGAGTTAGCTCATACGTTCGTAACAGTGCCGAGAAACTGGCTAACTACACAAAAGCGGCTAACAACTGTGCGGCTAAAACGACTTCTTACAAGACTTTATCAAGTGTTTCGTCAACTCTTACCGTTACACTGCTAGTCGGCTGGGACAGTCTCCTCTGAATGGTGGTGAGAGAGTGAAGTTAGGCGGCAGAGGAAAATCTGAGCCAACGGCCATTAACACAGATTACCACGTCCGGTCGGCCTCCTTCAAAATAAGAGCAGCAAGGACGTGCATCCGAAGTCGAAGTAAAAAACACAACATTTGTTTATACCTAAGGAGTTAATTCATACACTGCACAGTAATGAAGTAAACTTACAATGTTCAACTTGCTTCCTATGGTTTCAGCTTTTGTATATAAATTTTTATTAAATATTAAATGTTAAATATCTCTCTGTTCCAGTAAAAAAATCTCCAGGTTGCTCATACTATGGAGGCTGTGGACTCCTCCAGATGACATCATCAGAACTGAAAAACATCTCTAAATGATGTCATCTGGAGGAGTTGTGTGAGGAGCAACCACGTGAAGGAAAAAACATTAATTTACACGTAGAGCCCAGCTTGGAACCACAATATCCTTTTAGTATTAAAGGTATTTGTAGTTTACTTGTTATTTTCATTTTCGGTAAATTCTACTGCAGTACAGTTTAAATTAAGGGCTTTTTACTTTTCTTACACTGTACATCCAAAATAAAATACAGAAACAAACTGGTAAATAAAGTGATAAATTGATTAAAGTAGAATATTGCAGTACAATTTAAATGTTTCTTTGATTTCCAAAACACACATTTTACTTTTATAAAAAAACATTTTAAGCTTTTTGAATTGTACGTTTGATACGTTTTGCTTTAATTGTGAAATCCAAACCGGAAGCCACATTTGCTAACAATTTCAGCCTTTGTGCTTGTGCACACGCTTCCGGGAAAGAAATACGCTTATGACACGCATGGACACGCATATAGCGCACTGCCCAGGGAAATCGCTGCCTTGACATGCCCCAAAATGTTTTAAATGTTTTACTTTCACGTCCTTTTTGTCTCATCCCCAAGCCTGGTAAATCCGGTGCAGCAGCGTATGCATTAAGCCCATGAACGACTCGTCACGCATGTCTTAATTCATGGCATAGGTGTGGCAAAGACAGAAAATAAGTACACTTCACAAAAGCGAAGCGGAATAACTTCAGACAGTAAGTAAAGAGCAGGACCATCTAGTGGCTGTGCTGTGGTGGTGCGTCTTAACAGTACATCTGGTTTCCTTGTTCCTTGGCAGTTATTTTGTAGTTGTATCATTGCATTTTCTTTGTCAACTAGGAAATATATTAAAAATACACAATTGATTGCTTAATAGAAGATCAAGATATTGCAAATCCCAATAAAAAACAATGTACTGCTTTCAACAGATAACACTTTGAAGCTTTAAAGACCTCTGGTATATAACAAAGGAAAATGTAGAAAGTCACTCATCATTTTAGCACAAAATGAAATAATAAACACTGAAACTGAGACGGTATTTGGTTAATATGCACTGCAGGTTTTATTACAAGTTTCATTAACTACAGAGTGGGGGAAAGAACTGGGAAAACCCAGTTCACTTTAACCTACAGCCAAAACCTTTTTCATCAGAAAAGAGAAAAAAAAAAAAAAAATACTGGTAAAAAACACTTCGGAGCATTTAAAAGAAGAGGTCGGAACAACAATTTCAATCACATCAGAAGACAACCAATTGTAAAATATTCTGCACATTTGTAACAGCGACAATTCTGTGCAGAGAGGAAAGACGCCAACCCAGATGGGTTTGTTTTTTTAGCTGGTGTCCATCTGAGAAAGAAAAAAAAAAAAAAAAAAAGACAAGAAATTAGACAACAGACTAAACAAAATTTGCAAATAAAAGACAAACACTGTTGACAGCTGAACATACCCTGGCGTTGTAGGCGTCTAACTGAGCATCGAGTTCCTCCGCTGATAGCTGCTGCTTGCTGCTGCCACCGCCGCCGGCACCACCACGGCTGCCTCGACCCTTTCCTCTGGCACCACCTGCACCACGACCTCCACGTCCTCTCTGCATGCCTCCAAAGCCACCGCCACGATTTCTGTTCATGCCGCCGCCACCCCCTCTGTTCACACTAACAAGAGATCCCATCACACACCCACAAACATAGACAATGTTTCAGTAGCAACTTCCCAAATAAGACTGCTAGCCTTACCCCTGCATAGGGCGCCTCTGTGTGTCAATCTGTGATGTGACGAGTTGTATGTTCATTGGCCGCCCTAGAAAAACAAAAATATTGTGAATATCTCAATTTGGGTATCACTAGCATTGAAATGCCAAAATAATAAGCCACACAAAGTTGACAACAGTGCCAAAAATCAGTTAAGGCAAAAATGAGGCTCACCATCAAGTGGGATGCCATTGTACTGCTTCATGGCCTTGAGGGCATCTGCTCTCCTTTCAAAGTGGACGTCTGCGGTTCCCAAGCTTCTACCTGACCGGTCGTAATGCACTGCGGCCTTTTTCAGCGTACCAAATTCAGCAAAAAGTTCCTGAAAATAAATGAAAAATGAATATGAAGAACCATGTCATTGTCCCACCCGTTTAGCACACCAAAACCGGAAGTTAACACACTATAACCAAAAAAAGTACCTGAATGTCTGCATCTGAGACGCCAAAGTCGAGATTGGAGACAAGGAGCTTCCCACCAGTTTCCACGCCAGCTCCTCCGCCACCCCCAGCAGCACCATTGAAACCGCTGAAGCCGTTGTCGAACATGTCATGCTGCCACTTATCTGGAAGCTGTTTAGGCTGCAACAGATGAAAGAGAACGCACCTGCTGACTTCAGGATCCCCTTGCCTCTGTCAATCACAGAGTCCACACGGCTGGGTGTTGGGGCAAGCAGGGGCTCCACTTCCAACAGGGCCAGGGTGCTCTGTTCCCCCAAGAGGGTCCCCAATGTTCCCTGCCCACCCCATCACTACAAGCAAGTGAATCGGCTCAGACAGACTGACAGACACAGGACAAACAGCTTAACCATAACAGCATTATATGCTGTATAACCACCACTATACAAACACACACATACAATGGATATATATAATTTTAAAGTGTGGGATCTAATCAGTGGCTATGGAATCAACATTGATCAAGATTGTTAACCCAATCCCACCCACAATCTCTATAAAACCCTGAACATCCTCCCCACCCTGTCTAGCTACCAATAATGCCCACTGTTGTCTTGCCATCTGCGCCTCCAGATATGATCCTCGGGTACACAGGGGGTCGCCATCTGAAGCAGCGTTGCCTCCAGCGTTGCACCAAGCTTACGGCCGGCCCAAGAGTTCTTTACCGAGCCACGAATCTGGCTTTCATGAAGGGAAATTGTCCATAACGTGATGAGGATGGATCGAGAAAAAAAAAAAAAACACTAGAGAAGGGGCCAACTACCCCTCTTTACGAGAGCGTGGATTATTTGAGCGTCCATTTTGAGACCACGCCATTTTGGTCGTGGCTTTGTATAGATACTCATTCACACTTAAAGGGTGAAGATTTGCTTCAAATCAACACTAGCAAGGGGGTTGAAGTCCACTGATCCATCCACATGTAACAGCCGCACCGGTTGAAAAACCACCAACCAGGACTTGTTGCGAACCCCGCCAGCTACTCCCGTACAAAAGGCCGCCTGGTCGCTGCACCGGGACATGGACAAAAAACTAGACTCCAAAAGGGGTGGAAAACAAGTGCGGGTAGATTTTCTTGATGAAGTGGTTTCCTTTCACCATCACTCTCACACTTTGGGTTGTAAGGACTGTTACTGCCCGTGGACGACTAGATTCAAATTAAGGTGCTGGATTCAAAATGGCGCCGTCAAGGCCTTTGCGATCCAACTTTAGCTAGTTAGCCAACACGGCTAACACACACTCGCTTTCTCCGAAGAGCCTCTTCTTGAAAAAAATGATGCAACAAATACAGGTTGTGGGAGAAGGGACAAACTATGCATACAACTTCAATTAATGCTTAACCGCAAACTATAGAGCTCTCCTCCGAGGGAAACTCGGCGGTTAGCAATCATTTTACTCGCTCGACTAGCTAGCTGGCTAGAGGGTTAGCTAGCAAGTCTAGTGGAGAATAGAAGGATGTTACCCAGGCATTTTCAGGTTTGCCGAAGGTTTTCCTTTTTCTGCCCATTCCTCTAACTTTTTCATACCCTGCTGTAAGGTGTTGGTCTGCCTCTAGCGCGGTTCAGGTTCTGTCGATTCCTCATGGGGCCAGATCCTCCGCCTCGGAGCCCAAATCCTCCGCCGCTGCCTCCAAGACGCCCAGCGCCTCCTCCTCGGCCGCCGCCTGAGTTTCCGCGGCCTCGGCCTCTTCCACCCCGACCTCCACCTCCACCTCTCTGCTGCCTGTTCTGTTTGATAATGTCGTCTAGAGACATATCCATTTTATCGGTCATTATGCTGTTTCAATACCGCTAAACTTTCAATAGAATATAAAAATACACCCTAGACTTTGGCCCCACTCCCTGTCCTTTCAGCGCTCCGCACAGACGAACAAAACACAATGACCCTGCGCCTGCTCGTTATAGACAAGCTGATCCGGTTACGTACTACACGTAAGCGTGACGTCATGCCGCACTACGAGGCCACAATAAACAAACACAACCGATCACCATCATAATAATATAGTAATATACAAAATACTAGTTGTCCCACAATTTTCAATAACTACATTGAATGACGGGTGTCACTCGTATTTGATTTGGGGCAAAACAGTCGCTGCCACATGTTTAGATTATTCATATAAATCAGTTTTTAACATTTGCCTGGCTCCAGCTTCTTAAATTTGTAATCGTTCTGTCAACAATACCTCAAATGTATATCTTGCATAATAAGATTATGACACCACTTTGACTGAGGTATCTACTCACTTATACTAGTTCTGGTTGGATGTAAACTGTGTTTCACTGGCTCTGCACAATGATAATATAGTTAAATTGAAATGCTTCTAATTCATCTTGAAGTCTTTTAATTTATTATTTCTTGATAAGTTATCAACCAAATGGGTTAATCACAAAAATAACTGCCAAGGACAATAACATTTTGCTGCCTTTTTAAAATCACTGTACATTTTAGTCATTTAGCAGACGCTTTTATCCAAAGCGACTTACAAGTCATTACAAGGTACAAAGGGAGGCAGGGTGAGCGTGAGGAGGTCTTGCCTAAGGACCCCTACTGGAGGTAGCCACAGCTGGGATTCAAACCCCAGTCTCCCACATGGGAGGCGGTGATGTTACCACTACACTAACCAGCCGCTTTTCACTGTAAGGACGATATACGGTTTCACCCAACTATTTGGCTTTGTGAAACTGCATTTGAAACATTCAGGTTAAGTTTCACATAGCATAGCTTTTGCTCTGCATGCTAATTCCTCTCAATACAAAGGGTATCTTTCTTTTACACCACACACACCATGATAGTAAAAATTCATGTAACTGCAGTCACTGATGTTTAATATAATGCACCTGCAATGAAATTCAATCTGGTCATTATTTATGTAGGCTCAATACAAGTAATAGTACTGTAAAAGTCTTTTATTCAATATTTTGTTTCAAGGCTTGGGGAGGGGTATTAGCCAAGGGCAGCATACTTGGGGAGGTCTCTACTTAGTAAAGTCCATTTGAGGGCAAGAATTGTTTATAATAAAAATGTTGGCCTTCTACATTGCATTTGGCTTCCAAAACGTGCCCATACAGAGTGGATCCAATGCAACCATTCCTACAATTTACCAATCCAACTATCTTTCAAAACAAGCTAAAAGAAAAAAAAAGTCAGCCCTTTCGCATTTTTCTCCAAAATCATATAAGTAGCAGTAGTAAAGAACAGGGTTTGTATTTAAGACTGCAGTCTTTTGTGTCCTGTGGAGAATGTCAACAGTTTATACCTCTGAATCAGTCCCGTCCACTTAAAGAATGTACATATAAAGTTTCTGTGACGTGAAAAGAAAAAAACGAGGGAAAAAAAACCAAACTTGAACCAAGTAAGGGGAAAATTAGTGCTCCCTGAAATCCCAATTATTTTCTTTTGTAGAGAATAAAAAAAGAGATGTGGGCTGCTATGGTCCGAAGTTTTAGAAATGAGATTGTCATTCTGTGCTAGACTGGCCAACAGTGCTGACTTTTCTGGCTGACAGAGGGCTGATGGAGGAAAAGTTCTCAAGGATAATGGGTGGAAAAAAGCGACTGGATCATCATGAGAAAGACTAGGACTTCTTGGAGTCCTGTGTGTTGCGTTTTTTGAGGTCACTCAGGTCCACTGGTGTGAAAGCTGCAACAACAGACAAACGGGTTGTTAACTGGTTGGGGCTTGATTTATTTAAAACGTTTAGTGTGATAGAAAATAAAATTCACTTTACTAGGTCACTTTGGAACTTACAATGCAGATTAGGGTTTGGGTTCTTCTCCACATACTCCTGTGGTCCACGGTCATTGCGTTCACTATTTTGTGTTGATCTTATGTCTCTGAGCACACATTGCCAGGCTGTGAAAAAGACAAACAATGCACTTACTAACTGAATTGTGATAGAAGACACTGCTTCCTGATTTTTTTCTCTTAGCAGTGCAACATGAGAAAGACAAAGACATTACAGAGCTACTTATCATGGCTGAAAATGCCTGAAATTTTAAGTAACAAAACATGGTGATAAAGTGACTTTTTTCAGACTTTTTCAGCTTGATTTAGTTTCAGTATTCAGTGCGACTGTAGGATGATTTGATTGAAAAAGGTGGCAGCATCACTCTGTGTAATGATCTCTTCTTACATTCAGCATTCATTCTGCTCCTTTTCCTGTCCCCTGTTCCAATCAGAGAAGTCTGCACTTTCCAAGAGAAACTGGAGAAATCAGGTTTCTCTAATCCCCTTACAGAAATCTGATTTCCCATTAACATGAAAACCAGCTCACTCAAAAAGCCTGACTGTGATGTTATTTAAGTGCATGTAAATGCACTTATTGATACTGCCTTTTACAAGCTGCACCCTCACATTCAAGTGGACACACCCCTTTTATAAACTGTTCATACACATATGTTTGTTTTGTTTTAAATTATATCAGTTCAGTTAGCAATTCTGAAGTGTTTACATGCAGGATAGACAAAATTAAATGATCACATGAAGTATGTATGGCTTGCACAGTATACAGAATTCTGAATACACACCGTAGTCTGATTTGTGTCAGTGATCTTACTTTAAGCATTTAGTTCTATGAGTTTCAAATAAATAAACTGCATAAACTGATCTTACTGTTATAAACGCCAGAGATTCAGATGTATATGATCTAAATGTTGTAGTTAATGTCAACAGCCTGCAGGAAGGAAATGTGGATGCAAGCTTTTCCTAGGCAGCACAATACATTTTAGTGAATCTAGTTACTTAGTTATAAACTATTACAATATTACATTCATTTGAAAACAGTACTAAAGATGATACTTACTATCATGTATAAAGCGCACATTTTCTTCATGTGCTGGGGTAAAGATCTCCCCACTGTTTGTAGGGGATCTGGGGCTTGAGGTCCGCTTGTAACTATTCACCATCCTGGGAGCAGATGAGCTTCACAATCATGAAAACAACAACAAAATTAGCTGCATAAACATTAATTTTAGTTATTATTAACTGGACACTAAACTTCAATTAATATTATTCTATGTCCAAAGTAGTATATGGATAAAATAATATTTTAAGACCAACTACAAGGCCCATTTGCATTCTATTTTGAACTTTTTTTCAGACCTGGTCATTGTTTGCAGTCTGTACTCGCTCCTTGCTCCTTGATGGTGAGTGGATTTGAAGAGTAAGACGGTTCTGAAGTCCACAGCTGGATTTTAACAATAAACAAAACAATATTTTACATGAAGTTAGGTCCGAGTACATTTACTCAAGTATTGCATTTCAGCATTTTAACTAAAAAAAAAACAAATTTTAAAAATACCTTTAAGGTTTGGTATATTATTTAAAGAGTCATTGCAGGATCCATAGTTACAAACTAGTCAACAATTGATAAATTAAGTCAATAATCAAAATGAATGAAAAAAATCATTAGTTTATGTCAAATATTATATACTAACCATAATCAATATTTCATATTATAGATATGAAACATTTAGTTGATAAATTGATTAGTTGATCAACAAAAATAATCAGTAACTATTTTGATAGCTACTTCATTGCTTCAGTCCAGTTTGAAATAGACTGACTTAAAAAGCATTGTACAATAAACACTGTACAAAACACGCTGCAATAAGCCTATAATTATAAACAACAGAAATAAATAATTTAAGTTACATTAAAATAGATACTTGCAGCTTTATATTGGTATAACAATCACAAAATGACATTTTCCTTTGAATTTTGTGAGTACTTTTTCTGATTGTATATTCACAGATGTACTTATTATACTGTTATATACTGTTTATTTTATATGCAGGATTTCTATGTAGTATTTCTTCACTGTGGTATAATATACTTTTGCTTCAGTGATAATCTGACTGAGCTTGTTCTTGTAATGACATGGCACAGATCTTCGTTACATCAATATGAAAGCTAGCCATTAGAAACAACAATTTGTTGACAATGATGTTTTGTCCACAGGGCTAATTTTGCTACGTTAACGTTAAATACTTACAATACAACAAACGTAAACTGTATTATACGAGTTGTGTCAAGTCAACATGAGTAACGTTGGCTTATTCCTGTAAAGCTAAGCTAACCGGGAGGCTTTTGTTTACGTTTTTAGTAGTGTTAGCAGCAGGCTACAGAGCCAAACCCAATAAATTCACCACAGGTCAAAATCAGATGAACATGAGTGTGTATTGTGTCTAAAACAGCCACTGCTTTTCGGTATTTGTGCCTGTTTAAAGCTACATGCTGAAATAGAGCTAACTATGGATTTGCTGACACATTAATTTCAGCTAACGTTAGCTAGATAGCTAGCTGGTGATTTACATTGTCTTGTAACGCTAGCTTAGAACAGCTAATATTTTATCATCGTTACATGTACATTATATTTTTTAGAAACACGCTTCTCGTAATAATAGATTTATACATCCTATTCAGTAAAGAACATTGTGTTAAGAATGTAAACAAACCTTTTTTTCTAATGTTTCCTTTCGTTTTCTTTATTCACAGACTGGGTACGCCGTTCACCTGGCTAAAACGTTGCCAATGCCAACCAATCATTTCCGGGAAGAGACACGGAAGTAAAAGCGCTCTCAAAACTATGTCACATTACATACAATAATAATATTAATCATAATCATAATGTAAAATAAACACATCTAACTAAAGGGAGGAGGCACTGTGTACAGGAGGAAAGAAACTAAGTTCTGTACTTTACTTTAATTCAGAGGGAATTTGGCATTATTGCAATAAATGTTATTAGACAACTACATTAGAAGTCAAAAAGATTGGGGTCACATAAGAATGACCATTAAACATATTTGGCTGTGTTACCATAATTACAAAAGGGTTTTCTAATTATCGGTCGTCCTTAAATTCGTAAACTTACATCAGTAAACACATTATACAATTGGAACAGTGCTAA
This sequence comes from Anabas testudineus, assembly GCF_900324465.2. Classification (NCBI taxonomy): domain Eukaryota; kingdom Metazoa; phylum Chordata; class Actinopteri; order Anabantiformes; family Anabantidae; genus Anabas; species Anabas testudineus. Next base: position 17,782,865 of record NC_046617.1, on the reverse strand, counting down.
TGTTTGTTGATTATGTCTTAGTGTATCACAGTTTTAATAAAACCTGACTGAAGTTAAAGGCATGTTGTGTATCTAAGGTAACCTTGTACATATATTTCGCATGAAGAAGTGTATGGCTGAGACGCTAAACCTTAAACTGATGTGCAGGGCTGCATTAGTCACTATGCATCAAATTCACAAAAACAACAAAGAGCAATACAATTTTACAAGTTTTATTTATTTATGAAAACGTACAAAAAACTGAACGAAAAATAAGACTTTCATTGCTGACATTTGTGTTTCTACAGCACAAAACAATGACAATACATTTGGGAAAGAAATACTGCTGCACTCCAAGTACTTACTACTTGTGCAGGTTAGACATGTTTTTAATTTTTTTTATTTTTTATTTCAGCCCAGTACAGATATTTTAGCCTGGTTGGTGTGGATGGTCCTCTTTCTGCCCAGCAGGGAGGATGAAACAAGACACAAACATCCCAAAGTCCTGGTGAACAGTCTGCAGAAGTCTGCAAGAAGCCACTATATAAAGTGACTGCTTACCCCAAATAAATGCCCACAATGATATAAATAATAATATCACTCATGTTTCATGAGATATATATCTATCTATATCTATATCTATATATAGATATAGATATAGATATATATAGCTATCTATAGCCACCAGAAAGAGCTTGTTTGAGCATTTCTTTTTAAAATATAAATACAATCTTTAAGCAGTTTGTACTACACCTTTAAAACCAACAAACAGAATCACCTTGAGCTGTAGCCACAGTCTTCCAGGTTTGTTCCATATTGTACATTTTGACATATTTCTTCTTTTATGTAATTTCCAAAAGGCCACTCAGGTTGCTGTCTTCTTTGTTGTTGTTTTCTCTTGGGTCCATTTGGTGCAGGATCACACACAGCCCGTCTCAAACAGTCTAGTCAGCTCTTTGCAGTCTGGGTCGATGAGGTCTGCAGGTTTCTCTCCACTTTCATTTTCCGCCTCTGTGCTGGCTCCCATTGCCAGCAGATATCTGAGAGGAGAATGAAGCAGAACAAGTTTTTGGACCTAGTTTATCATCACTGCAACTAATTGTTTTGAATAGTCAACTTGGGCAAGTCAGCATTCAGTGGTATTAGGTAACTTGTATGTATTGTATCCTTTCTCACTTTGCTCAAATTAAACACAAAACATTCCCTTGATAGTTGGACATTTCGCCATCACTGTCTTCTATCCAATGTGTTTTATCCTCGCTTTTGTCCAGGCTTTTTGTTTTTAATTTTTTTTGTTTTTAAAGATGTTAAGGAATTTTAATGTCTATTATCAATGTCCAAAGGCTAACAACTAGTGTCTCTTCCACATAAATTACATTTATTGCTGTCATTGTGGTTAGATAAGAACTCACGAGGGATCATTTGAGCATCTATCATAGAAGAATCTTTAATTTTGAGTATCACACTAGTGTGGAGTCACATGCCTCTACCTGCAATGACTAAATGTAAATGTACCTGTTTTATAATTAAAAAATTTAATAAAAAAATTTAATAAATGAAAAAAGTAAAAGCTTAAAAAGTCATGTGTTACCTGGCAATTTCTGGGTAGCCATCACTGCAGGCCATGTGAAGTGGCGTCCATCCATCTTCATCTCTCTGATGAACATCAGCACCATATTTTATCAGCAGCTTCACCACCTCCAGGTTTCCTGTTAGCACAGCTTCATGTAGTGCTGCCATACCTGCACACAAGACCACTTCAGTCCTTACAGTCAGGTCACCGTTACCATTAAAAGACGCTATTAAATCTAATTATTGTAGAGTTCGAATGCTTGCAGGGAATATTGATGGACTATGGCTAAACTAAGAAGATGCTGTGAAGACATTGCTCACCTGAGTGAAAAACTGTGTCCACACGAACCTTCCTTGCTCTCATGAACCGACCAATTTGCTCCAAATCTCCTCGTCTCACAATATCCTGGAAGATGATGTCATTGGGGAAGTGCACGCTTCTCTTTGCAGGGGCGACAGGTATGACAGGTGCAGGAGTTTCCTGAGCTTGTGTGCGCTGTGATGAACTGTATCGTGACCCTCTGCTAGATGAAGGGACGTATGTTGATGCAGCTCTGTAAGTGGAAGTGTACTGTGACGGGGTGTAAAGTGTTGTGCTGTACTGTGTCGGCGTGTATTTTGCTGCAGAGCTATACGCAGACGTGTAGTGCGTTGGTGTGTAATGTGAGGGGGTGTTGTAGGTAGCTGAAGGGTATGCTGGTGTGTACTGTGAACTGCGTGTGTATGTTGACACTGGTACATGGTAGTTGTACTTCATTCCTACAGTGGTTGCGGCTCTGCCTCCCCCTCTGCTGTCAGCCCAGGAGGAGGGAATTGAGAAATCCAAGAGAATGCACAAATCCAACAGAAGATCAAACTCCTTTGCTCTCTGTCCTTTTTTATCCTCTCCTTGCTTCTCTTTTATCCTTTCAGTTTCCAGCCAAAGTAGGTCCTGCTGTCACAGTATTAACGAATCCCTTTCTTCACTTGTCTTCACTATGTCCCAATCCCCTTCTTTTAGCTTATATGATCTTCTTTTTTATGCCTGCTGTCAATGACTCCCATCTGAACTTGACATGGTTTGTTGCACAGTATGTTTGCCGTTGCACAGAACCGTTGTCTGATGGTGAAAGTGGGAGAGGACCCCTTTATACCCTCTGTAGCGCTATTTTGGGGACTAATATCCAGTGACTTCAGCTTAGAAATGAGTGGCTGTTGCTTTGGGACGCCCACTGTGCAGTCACATGTCCACTGACACTGCAGTCACCCCTAGATCGTAAAAAATGTTGACAACCACAATGTTCCCTTTGCCTCTTGAGACATCCTTCCACAAAAACATCTAAACAACTATGATTAATTGTGAATATTGCCATAACAGGGAGACTACAACTCAAACACATGTTTGCAGGATGCTCTGAGCTTTTTTATGTGTCACATTTCTGTGAACTGTGAATTATTGATGCAATTGATGCCTTTCGCCATACAGTAATAGTAAACAACAGTGTCTTATGATCATATTTTGGCACATGTTGCAGTATAATGTAACCATTAATACAATAAGGAATCTTCTAAACTGCTTTTAATTGCAAAAATAAAGTGGAACTCTTGATGCAGTGGTAATTAAACGTTATCCAAAATCAGTTTAATGTTTTTGAGTGTGATGAGTTTGTCCATGTTCCCTCTCATGTTCTCCAGTCACCTGCAGGCCTGTCATGTGAGATTTCATGCTCGCCCTTTGCATAAGGACCAGATACACCAATTAAATTCTCTGTAGGAGTGCAGTCACGACCACTAAATGTGACCTCTCCCACTGTAATGCCACGGAAGAGTCACACGGTTTTTAGAAATGCAGCTATTTACAGTGAACCTTTGCCATGTTCTGCAGTGTAGTCAGTTTATTAGGTACATCAAACTAAAGCTAATGAAGTCTAATGCCATGTTCCTGAAATGGTACCAATTTTTAAAAACTGTATTGAAATTAATGACTATGTGTATAGATTGATTGAGTTACACAGAAATGCATCAATGTGGCACATAGTACGTGTGAATGGTGCTGAGACGTTGAAGTAATAGCACCAGCTGTCCCCAGACACATTTCTAAGATGGGTTGAGCTGGTTATAACTGGTTCACAAAACCTTTCTAACATTGCTGCTAATGTAACTGTGGAAATAGCATAGCTGACTTCCTCAGGTTTTTATTTCTCAACACAACTTCAGCCACTTAAGACATGACCTTGCGTCCTTCTCTCTTCTAATTCAAAGCTATTTTGATGTGTTCTTGGCTACTCCTATTTATTTTGACATTCAATCTACATTTTACCAACCAGCACACGATTGTGCACAGTTTGTTTTAACTGAAATTGGTTTCTAGTTTAGTGTCACACACAACCATAAAAGCAACATTAAATGACATATAATGGCGGCAGATCCCAGTTTTGAAAGACACTACACATTAATAATAATAATAATGTTAATGACATACTTTATTGATTCCCTTGGTGAAATTATTATTCATCAGTTCCTTCCACTACTTATCTCTAAACAGGAGGGACAGGGAAAAACTATCTCAGAGCGAATGTCTAGACAAACTGAAGTGAGAGTAAAAGAATGTGTCACAACTTGAGAGACTTTTAGAAGCAGCTATCTGATTTCACAGCGTCTTATATGGTATTGAGGGGAAGCAGGGGCATCCCTGAGCGCCGGTGACCCTCCTTCCCGTGTCCCTCTCTCCTCTACACAGCGAATTCCTCACAAGTTTGTGGAAAATGTTGTTTTTACAACCCGGCGTTAGACCCACAAATGGGCACGTGCCAGAGGGAGGTCTCACATGCTTCTTGCTATACATAGGCTCAGGTTGCCCTTCCACTCTACCTGCAAGTTGTGACCTGTCAAATTACCAAGAAGTCACAGTTGAAAGCAATTAGACTCATGGAGCATTGCCAAAGAAATTATATAATAATTACTCTGTTAGTTTTAGTTTTTAGTTTTTATATAGGCTATTTTTACAAATAACACATTTGAAACCCACTGTACTCGAACCTCTTTATTTAATTAAGTCTAATGGGAACTAATTTGGAAGAACCCTCAGAAAGAATAACAGGAGAGGGAAACAACAATCATCTTCCAGGACGAACAGATTAGCAGTAGATGTGGTGTGTGCAGAACAGTGTGATAACAGATTTACATCTTGTTGCCTACGCTTTGTACAATTCACTCAGTAGTTCACACCAAAATGAGCAGAAACATTTAAAGCTGTGAGTTTAATATTGCTGGTAGGGAAATATTAATTAGTCAAAGTTGAGAACGGTGGAGATGTTGTTCACAGACTTATTAGATGTTGGATGGTGTAGACAAAGATGATAACCATCTGTTAGAGTCCTATGATTTGCAGGTTATTTAAGCTCTCCTACTTTCACTGATACAAGATAAATGATGGGGCAAAAACACCTATGCATTGACTGACTTGGGAGATGCAGGTAAGAGGCAGGTTGGTCACACTTTTCTAAATATAAGTGCTGAGAAGCATGCTGCGCCTGTAGAACATGCCATAAACACCTGCTATCATCCTCATAAACATTGCTGTCTAAAAAGGTCAGTGTAACACAAGTCATATGTATCTTATCAACTTAGTTTGAATAATCCACATCAATGTGCAAACACAGTTTCACAGCTTTGTTACCACAATGTTTAACACTATAAGTGTTCGAGATAATGCAGGTCTTCCGCTAAGTTGTCGGAAGGTGTATTTTTACAAAACCACTGCCTGAACTTGTCTTAAAGCCTTTTCTCAGAAGCCACCCTGGTGTCCTGGGCAAATGCAGTCCCATGGGTGACAACAGGAGCAGTGGTGTCTTTATGAAGAAACCTGCATCACTGGACGATAACTAGGGATTAGTCTTTGTCTGGATCCACACAAGTCCAGTGGGAGATACTCAGTGAGGCTGAAAAGTATCTTGTTACAGCACGAGTGGTGGGCTGGGAAAAAAAGGAGTTGGAATCTAAATTAGGAATGAGTAATCCTCTGTTATTCAGTGAGAAACAGGAGCTCAGAGATGTCTGCTGCAGTGGAAATGGATCCATGTTGGGAGAGACAGTGATGGAACCTGGGGTTCATGGACGACTAGTCTACCAACTGAACCACATAGAAAGGATGTACTGTGTGTAAGGTTGGAGCACTAACATAGTGTGATTACCTCAGCTGATCTGGAGTCAGTTGACTGAATAAACATTTTCTTCCCTTAATATTTGTTTGGTCACTTCATTCAAAGAGAATCAAACACTTTAAATACTGCATAACGCATGAAGCAGAGCCTGAGGACTATAAGCTGAAGCAGCATGCGATGAATTCACAAATATACTAATCTACACATGGAGCCAAGTGAGAACATTAGACAAGCAAACCAAAAGTAAATTGAACCATTTCTTAAAGAACTTAAAGAATAGCGATTACTGGATTATTGTAAGTAAATATTTTTTCATCTTACCTGCATTTGATCTAATTTTTGCAATACAATCTATTGCATTAGCTCACTGGACACACTGTAAATCAGTCTGCGAATGAATCTGACATTAACATAGTTTTAAATTATTAATTAGTGCCATAGCTTTTATGTAGACCTTAATAGTAGCAGCTGCAGACTGGTGGAGGTGGATGAACTCTGTAGGCATCCTGCTGGGAGTGTAAGTAAGTGTGTTTATGTGTGTGTTCAGGCAGTGTCTAAATATTGGCCCAAGAAAGGACAGAGCACTTGAATCTTGGCACCTTTTAATTGTCATAAACACTGTAATATTTTCCAGTGTCCCAGCTGTGAATAAACACTCTCACAAGAAGTTCAAAGCTTTTAAGGACTGTTAAGAATAGTCGTCATTGTTCAAACCAGAAGCCCAACTGGAGACAAAGGGGAAAAAAAGGCTGCTGCCCCACTGAGAGATGCTGTTGCTGACATTAACCGAGCATAAAGAAAGAACACCGCCCCGCAGAGAGGTAAAGGCTGTAAACAGGTGCAGCAGCTGTCCAGGACACAGTGAGAGTCACAGAGCTCAGACTTAGCACAGAGGGGTGTGGGAGTAGCGCCAAGGCTGCTGACTGTTTGTGTGAGGATAGGGTTACTCATGGAGAAAGGGGTCAGAGGTTAAAAGTTGTGCATAATCTGCTGATGCTTGATTGCACAATGAGGGAATGTGTTTCAGGCTGGATCAGTGATTAGTGAAGAAGAGGATGCACATGTGCTCAATGAACCTCGTACACTGTTGCTCAGCGAGTTGAACAAGGTTATGATGAATTAATTTCCTGGATCTGTGAGAGATTAAGCAATTAAAGCAGGGGGACATCAAACAGGTGGCTAACCTTTACTTAGCATATGAAGGACAATGGAGCATTACACTTTCACACAATGGCACGTTGGGACTGCAGCTTTAGTACAGAACTGTGACATGTGGCTGCTTGTTAATGACAATACGAAGAAAATACAGCATACTCTGCATTTACAGTAAGTGTTACGACCTTCAGCGCTGACAATCTTAACCTCCACTTGCAATATTCCCCTCCAAAAAGCTGATGCATTGAATGCAGCATTAAAATCACCTTGAACACATCACATACAACCAGCATCTTCAGCGGGGTGCTATTCTGCAGCTCCTCATTCGAAGTGTGCCAGCAGAACTCTCTAATAAGTCTCCTACCAATGAGTGGTGTAGGCAAAAAATATGTATTCAAATAAAAATATGTAATATTATGTGTTGTTATTAAGAGTTTCTGTAATATTAATGAGCTAAAACACTTCAAAATCTGTAAACACACGTTTTAGATTATTATACACTGGCTAAGAACATCACTACAACATAAACGCTCCTTTGCAGGAACAGGAAGGATGAGGTCTCCTTGATGACCTCATTGCTGCATCTGAGGACCACAAACGGCACCGACCCCATAAGGCCAAGTCAAAGAGAGGAGGATATTCCCAGAATGCATTTCACAGGGGTCAATATGTTAATTTTAGCACAGCACCCAATGAGTTCAGGAGTGCTCCACATGCAGGAGGCTGGATCAGGTTACGTGAAAGAGACACGAACAGTCTACGTGCAGTAATAACGAGTTGATGGGGGACAGGACCTGCAGGAGACCCGTCTCTCAGACCTATCACGGCATAGCCACACTCCTGACACGTTAGGTTTTGATCATATGACAGCATTACTCTTTGGTAGTGGTGGTGGTGCGTGCCTTCTTGTAACACGAATCCCACATTTCAGTCTGGGTACATGATGTCACGCATCATAACTTAAATCCACCATCATTCCACTAACATTTATGATCTGAAAGCAGAACAACGCCATGCTCGGGCAAAGTGTGGAGGGTCTGACATGACCTGCAGGAATTCATTGTAAGCACTCTCCACTCCTCTCTCTCAGGTTTAAATGGCCATAATAAGGGTTTGTGGTCATTATGCACCAAGCAGCCTCTTTCTAATGATGCTGTATTACGTATGTTCCTGATATTTCTGTAATACAGTATCAGTTCCTGTGCCTCACCGCTGCAGCTCAGAATACACTGTTCCCTCCAGTCACTGCCAGCCTCCAGGCTAAGTAATATGATTATTAAACCATGAGTCATGAGACAGGCCTCTATCTTTACAGCAGGAGTGAGTTCGTATCTTGGCACCTTGGAGCAGAAGCCACGTTCCTTCATGCTCAGGAGCGTCCCTGGGGACCCTGCACAGTCCGTTAAAACATGAGAGCTGGTGGCAGGCTGTCGGTGTTAGCGCCTTCTGGCTGGTGAAATGTTTGTATGTCCAAAGTTTAGAGCTTAATTAAAAAAAGTTATCTTTGAACAGCAGTATAAAAATGAATCTGGTGAGTGACATATGGCTGACAGACCTTTCTACATACTGGCATCACACATGTTAGCTCACTGTGACTTACTGAGGGGTCATTGTTAGTTTTATTAAGTCAAAATCAAAATGACCGAGCACATTTTAAAGTTTGCTATTTTAGGTTTTAAATTGAACAGTTCTTTTTTACTTCTGGTTAAACAAAACATTTTGATTAAGGCTGATGATTCAGTATTAGAACTCTTTTGAATCCGGCAAATTAATAAAGACACTCTTTTGACCTCTGATGTTTTTAACCGTGTCATCTTGCAGCACTCACCTTCTTATGTTATATCATCCAATTAAACTTTACATAATGTAAAATGAAACCAATACCTCCTGATGTGGTGACATCACAGTGAAAGCTCTTTTTAAAGCAGGTCAGTAGTTTCCATGCAGCACTGCCTGCATTTTGCCCTCTGGTGGTTTAAACTGTCACTACAATGAAGTTTTGATTGTGTCACATCTGGAAGGATACAGATTTGAATGGTGCCAATGCAGGAAACACTACCCACTAAGGAAAGAAACACTTAACAAAAACATTTTATTTGGCCTTCAAAGTGAATTTACAGCATGAAAAGTGAATAACATTAAAAACAAACAAAATAAAGTTGCTTTAGGATGTTTTTCAGCACTAGAGACTCCAGCTGCGTTAATGAGCTCGATAAATAAAGTCTGTTGCCAAAACTGGGTTCAGTTTAGGTTTTTATTCCCCGCAGGTGGCAGCGTTGACATCAACACTGTTGTCAATCTCAACTATGTGGTCATCCTGGACAGACTGGTTACCATGGTTACCGGCATCACCTTTGTGATCCGTATCGTGATTCAGCTCTGCATATTCCACTGACCCCTGCTGAAAGAAAAAGAGATGATGATTGAAGCAACCGTCATGTTTAACAGAGCTATGCTGTATCTGTGTGCACGGATGGTCTGAAGCTGCAGTGTAAACGTATACTGACTATGAAGGGGAGGTGATGCATCACTGAGGATTGTCTGAGCTGTTCTCGTGTATTTTTAATACTGTGTACATATTTCTTATATTTTCCAGTTGTATTCCAATAAAGAGACTAAGAAAATAATAAATAATATATATGTTCCTAATAGCACAGTACAAAGCCCGAAGAACACTACATTTCCCATTAGATTATCTGATCCTCTGACTATGCTGCACTCCTTAAGAATAATTCTATGCCTGAAAATGAACTGATCTGATTATAATTACAGTGGCAAAAAAGTATGTATGTACAGTATGTGAATTTCATGGTTTTCTGCATTCATTTGTCATAAAATTAATCTAAGTCAAGAGTAATAACAAATATATTGTGCCTAAAGTAATAACACAAATAATTCTAGTCTTTCATGTCTTTATTTAAAACAGCCATAAAAACATCACAGTGCAAGTGGAAAAAGTATGTGAACCCTTGTCAAGCAGTTATTAATTCCTAGGGTTCACATACTTTTCCCACTACCACTATAATGCTTTGATGTTTGTTCTCAATAAAGACATGAAATCAGATCAGAATTTCTTCTGTTATGATTTTAGGCAGGTTCACATGCTTTTTCTTTGTATTGGCACCTCGGAGCCAATATAAACATTGTACATATTAGTTGGAAGACTTTTAGATACCTGTCTACAAACAATAAACTCCTCAGACTTTCAGTTTTTTGTACTGTGTCTGTCCATTAGAGGTCTCACTGAGTAAAGACACAACAGATTTATGAGACTGTTTTTGTGTGTCTATTTGTAGTATGTGCATGCAACAGAAGCGTGACGGTGGTGCTGCTACTTACGACATCAGCCTGCTCTGGAACACCTGTGAAAACAAAGCCAGAGGACAAGCACAGGAAACAAAAGAAGCATGAGGATTAAAGGAGGCCTTGTACAGTCACCAGTGCTGGCGTGAAGCGCTCTCTGCTCCCAGGAAGCTGGGAGCTTATCTCGTCACCCGCATTCACACTCTCACATCTCATGCATGCTAATAACGCGTTTTTCCAACAAGCACGTCTTATCTCAGAACAAAACGAACCAGATATTATGTCTCCTACACCCATGATGGCATTTTAACTACTTGAAGTTATTAGGAGCCAGAGACTGAACAATGGCCGACAGTTTCCCTCATGAGTACGAAACAATGGGCAGTGTTTCTTTCTTAGTTTTAACGGATGTACACACTGTTTCGTCCTGATTGTTGGAACAGGAAGCTCTCTTTGACGAAAGCAGGAAGTGGACACCTGTTGACTGAGCCTTCTGTTTTAATAGGATATTCTTTCACCAACAATGCAGATGTTTATATTTGGAGTAATCCTGTTTCCGGGCGCTTTTATTCAAATGCCAGAGAGCGGCCTGATTTCTCTCACCACACAAAGTATAAGGGGTGTACGGGGTATAAGAATTGAGAGGAGAGGATGTTAGTCATACCGAGCTTGGAGTTCCTCACTTCGCTGCACACCGAATCTGTGCCCTCATTCACAGGAGCTGACGTAGAACAAATCCATTGTTATTTTACACCATATTTTAAGGATAAAAATCATAACAACTCAGTTTGGAAATAGTGAAAAACAAATTTTCACCTTTATTAGGTTCTGCCTGTTTGGTCTCCACCTCTGTGCATTCAGGTTCTGTAGCAGCGACACTATTCTGGTCATCAGACTCTGCAGCACACATCACCGGCCAACATTAATTTTAAATGAAACAGTGTGAATTACTCAATCTGTCTGGATTTGGTCTTTTCATGGAAACTGACACACAGATCATTTCTCAGAAGTTAGCACATATGTAGCATACTTGCTACTAACATTCATATTTTATTGCAGGTAGATAATAAAATGACAAAGAAAAAACAAAGTGAAATATGAACAAACAAACTCGGACAAGATGCAGAATAATGTGCACTCACTCACCAGACGTCGAAACGTGGTCGCTCCAAATGTTCTTTCCAATCATGCCTGGAGTTACTGCACAGAAAGGATGAAAACAACACCAGCTTCAGTTATTGATTTAGGTAGATATGTTAGAGATTATATATATTTAGGTAGATTTTAGGTAGATAGATAAATCCTTTAAATCCATTTACCATTAGCAGCCTGCTCGAATTCTGCCTGGGTGAGGCTCAGCCGCTCTACTTTGGTGCCGGTTGACTTCCTATGACAAAGTGGACACAAAACACGATGAGCATTTTCAAACTTCAACGTTAAAACAAAAGATTTTTGTTACGAACAAGAGCTGTGTTACTCACACTGCCAGTTCATGTCCCATTCTTTTTCTTTTACATGTGCGGAGATTTTTTTTACAGATCCATCCAAGTATCAGCATCAGTACGAGCAGGATGCAGAAGGCGGCAATGAGACCTTTCTTCCACTGAGCTAATGTCACTAAAGAATACATTAAAATGAAATATATGAAGGTAGCTGCATTGTAATTTAATAATCAAATGAAAGCTAGTTACATTTCTAAAGTTACAGCTCTCTCTCTGCGTAAAAACTACTTTGCATTTAGTTTTTTCTTTCATAAAACCCACAACAACACCAATATCTCCCCTGTCCCATCATCAAACCTATGTGCTGAGGATAAAACACACCTTGAATAGTGACACGCTCACTCTGTTTGGTTTCGTTTGCAACGTTGGTGCCCACACAGTAGTATTTCCCTTCGTCCTCTTGCTTCACATCGGTTAGGTTGTAGGAAACTTCAAGATTGCTGGAGTTGAAAAACATCAAAAGACTCTTGTTCTTCTCATGGTACAAGCTGAACTGGATGGGAGGAGTGCCATGTTTAACAGAGCATCCAATAGTCGTGGACTGCCCTTCAGAGATGCTCATTGAGCTCGGGCGTAACACTGGTTTTGACACAGGTTCTGCAGAGAGTAAAATCTGTGTTAGACCTGCAGTCCACATGTTTTTATGTTAATCTGACTGTATACGTTGTCATTGTTCCTGCATCCAACACACCTATGATAGTGGATGAATGCCGCAGCTGCTGCCCAGATTCTATCATAGGAGGCGTGTTTGGTTTGTTATTCACATGGCAAAGAAATTCATCCAAATCTGAAATCTTAAAGATGGCTGAGCAGTTAAAGATGGCCCTCTCCTCTGGCTTGCTCACTATCCTGCGCTTGTTAAACTTGCCAGGGCCATATAACTTGTAGGTGATGGGCAGAGTGCCACTGTTACTGTGACAGAGCAGCTGGAAGGGCTTTCCCAGCACCAGTGTACCCCCCACCACACTCAACATGGGTTTGGAAACAGGAACTGGAGAGGAAGATAAAGAGCCAGTTAGTGTTGCAACAGGAAACATCAAGACACGGATAACTTTAATTGCATCTTATGTAATGAATGAGTGAATAATGTATGAATTTCTTGCAGTGGCTTTATAACTTACTTTTGGCTTTAATAACAACGTTTGTGCTTTCTTTCACAATACTGCGTCTCACAGAATTAGCCACGACTTTACAGCTGTAGTTTCCATTTCCGTCAGGGTTTGCCACAGCGCTGTAAGTGTCTGAAGTGGTGAGGTTGATGTTGTCTTTGTAGATAAAGAACTGCATGGTGTCACGGTCGACCTCCGCAGGAAAGTAAACTTTGACGATGCAGGTCAATTTGAAGCGGTCTCCCTCGAATATGTCCAAGGGCTCCACAAGCAGATGTGGCTTTGATAAGATCTCTACAAAAATCAAGCATAATAAAATATTTAAACAGAATATTTTTCATTTTTCCTTCTTTTGAAATGGTTAATGCTAGACATTTCAGGGTACTTTAAGTACTTGCCTTTCACCGTGATTGATCTATAGGTTTCTTTCTGCACATTGCCCTGCTCCGCCTTGCACACAAACTCCCCAGAGTCACTGTCTTTTGCTGTTAATCGATGAACGAGGCTGCCTGAGGCTTTCTTGAGGATCCTCTTGTCCTTTGTCAGGAATACTTCAACATTTCCAGGTGGGTTCACCACTTTACAAACTATTTCTACTACATCACCCTCAAAGACAGAGGCATGCAGCACGTTCATGATCGGGGAAATGTAGAGAGCTGCAAGACACAATTCAAAATAGTTATTTACATCATTTTCTTTGAGAAACCTGATCTCTACCTTTACACAACAGCTTTTCATTTAATCACCTCGGACTATTACTTGAATCTCATTGCTGCGGTTGGAGCTTCTGATCCCAGACGAAACCAAATTGTCATAGTCGCAGAACAGGAGGCTGTCTCCAACCTGTCTCAGTACCAGCGTGGTCTCTGATGAGTTCCCAGTTGGTGCTAGCTCTTTAATCTTCAGAGGTTCTCTACTTCTAAATCTCTGGTAAAATCGGAATATGAGAGATCCCTTCTCGTCTGGCGCGCTGCATGTAGCTGTGAACTCCTCACTCTCAAAAGGTTTAGTGTTACTTAAATGAAGAATGGGCGTCTGCAGGCCTGAGGAGAGGAAAATCAAGTAGGACAACGGAAAGCAATGGTAATACTCCACATACTACATGATACTGACTGTTGAGATACAGTGGCAAGAAAAAGTATGTGTAAAGTAACAACACAAAAATGTTGATCCTTTATTGAGAACAACCATAAAAACCTCACAGTGCAAGTGGAAAAGGTATGTGAACCCTTGAATAATGACCTCAAAAAAGCTAGCTGGAGTCAGATGCTGGCACACCAGCAACCTTGTTAAGCACATACCTGGAGCCTAGAGTAAAACAACTCAGGGGTTCACATACTTTTTCCACTGGCACTGTGAGGTTTGACATGAGACATGAAAAAGAGGCAGAACTCTTTATAGAGCTTTTGTATTGTTTGCCGTTTTCCACAGATGATTAACAGACATCTGTTAGTCCGATTCCTTGGGCACAACACAGAGGCAGCATTGTCAGACTTTCTTCCTCCTGTAATGTGATAATAACCGAACCTTCCAAAGAAATAACACAGCTAGATTCAGCTAGAAAAGTTCAGGTGTATGAAAATAAACTGTGAAAATACATGAACCCTTGTACCATGTAATTATCTCCAGCCTTACCTGTGACGACAAGTTCACCGTTGCTGAATTTGCTTTTGTCTTTAACTGTGACCCGACATTCGTAAGTTCCAGAGTCTGCGGCCCTGGCCGGGTTGAGTTCATACACGACCGAGTCCTCTGTGGTGGTGTCGGTGAAGATGGGAAAGGAGTTCCGCGTCAGCTGGAAAGTATGGGTCAGGTTTGGGATGTTGTCATGACTGACGCTGACCTGGCAGCGAAGGGTCACCGGGGTCCCGCTCTGAACTGTGTAGCTGGGTAGAATTGTAAGACCAACGGTGTCTATGGTGTAGGCTGCAGGTCCAAAGTGACACAGACACACAACATCCACCTTTATTAGGAAGAAGTAATGACATTTCTGCTGCACGTCTTACTTATGTAAAACCAACATGAAGGACGGTGCCAGCAGTACAACAGTCTGGGTCTGGGGCTGTTATTGTGATTACAATGAAGGTGAAGTCTGGAGGAAGGCGCTGCCTGACCCTTAATCTACTGCACAGTAAGCAGGAGCTGCTGGAGGAAGGAAAAAGCTTCAACAAACAGCATCTGACCCTCTCCTTCCCCTGGGAGAGCCGTGTTGATTTATCTGCGCTTCTGTTCCCCCCTGAATAACAACAGTGTAACCTGCTCCAACAGCTACGAAACAATCACTCAGTCCACACCCTGAGTAAATACTGCTGTTAGTATGGGCAGCAGGCGCCGTGATGTAGAGTAACCGAGGCAGTGAATTACTGAATTTACTCAGCTGCTGTTGAAATAGGACACAAGAGAAAGTGCATTCTGAAAAGACTGACAACATAATCTTAACTCAAGGTCCAACTTTTAGCTGTGTGAAAAAGCTTTTAGAGCTCTGGAAAAAAAGTGGTCGAACTTGTGTTAGGATAAATAGGGTCAAACTGGCCCAGCCCCAGGACCGTAGGTCACGGATGAAGCGTGTTTGCCTCAGAACTTTTATGGTGCATGTGAGGTGAAGAGAAAAAAGAGTGGTTGGTCAGCTTAGTTTAGCACAAAGAATAGCCTCTTTTAACATTTCAGATTGTATATAATGGACTGGTGTTAGTGTAGTAGAGGATCTAGCAGATTATTTTTGATTAGATGCGTCTCATCTAACTCATCTGCCTTTAGAACCTCCCAGTCAAAGAACTACATATGAACATTTGCACATAAATAAAACATGAAGAAATTTAGATTTTACATTAAAACTATTAAAATAAAGCAAATATCCCTCACTGACACTGACTACTGTCCCACCTCATGGTGCCTAGTGTAATATTGACATTTGCATCTTTCACATACACACTTTTATTTTTCCATTTTATTTCACACATTTAGCATTTTCCATGGTAGATTTGTGCCTATATTTTTTTCATAGTCCATGTTTATTATACTTCTTCCTATTGTTTGTTATTTAATTTGACAAATTCCAAAATACTACTTGCAAAATAAAAATACAATATTTCTGATTCAGACTCAGATGCTGATATTAAATAAATACCCAGTGTCACTTATGACATCTAATATCAGCTTTGATAAATAAAATTAAAGACTTCAAAACATCAAGGAGGCCAGGAGTGCAAAATATATTGATATTATACTTATTTTCTACTTTCTATTTTTCTGCTGTATGAGGTATAATTAGTCGATAATTCAGTAAGAACTATAACTATTGTTAGAATATTTATAACTGAAACTATACTTACATTGCTCTCCTCTGGCAAAGTGAGCTGTGTTTGCAACAAAGGAAGAAAAAACAGAAGTGAGGACCAGGAAATTAGGTTTAACTGAATTAAAATCATTTATCCTTGAAGTGGCACAACAAAGGGGTCCTTACAGAAGTGCAGGAGGCTGGTGAGAAGCAGCAGCAGGTCGGGGGGTCTGCAGTCCATCCTGAGTGACGGTGGTTCACTGTGCGAGAAGTAAAACACAGCTGCAGAGGGCCACAGAGGGTAGTGAGAAGGACAGGGGATGGCCGTAGGAAGGGAGAGGTGACATGTGTTAGTGTGTGAGTGAGTGGGGACGACAAATTTGGTGCTTCAAGCAGTTTTGCTGCGAGGGCGTTCCTTGTCTTATCATAAACATTCCTACTGTTCACCAGGAAATGACTGGTACTTCCTCAGGAATTAGCATTTGGTAAAGGTCTATTAACATTGTTGGACAAGTCAGGAGAAATTTGTTGTGTAGTCTATCAACTACATTTTATAATTTCCAAGAGATAACATTGAAAAAAACAATGTATGTATTGTATTTGGCCCATTAGCTCACATCCTGAATTGTTAATGTTATCTGGTGTAGCTTTATTGAGCTGTGGGGACAATTACGGAGTCATGATCCATCTCTAATCACAGTGGCAAGAAAAAGTAAGTGAACTGTTGTATTTCTTTTACATCAATGACCTCCTTTATAATGTTTTGCATACAGTTAACTTGTAAACAGAGCTGTTTTTTACCTCTACATTGTGCCGTTGGAGTGATCTAGGCTGTGCACCCACTTCTACGAAGCGCAGCCACGGCACCAAACCGTCTCCATAACTGTGGACTGATGAATATCGAATTCATCCACAGTGACAGAAAATGTTTGTTTGAGGTTATTGCTGCTAAGGGTGGTTTAACCAGTTATTAAAACACCTTAACAGTTTTCCACCATCACATTGTATGTTTAATGAATGTGTTCCAATCAAGAGTTGAAAGATCATGACTGTTTGTGTTTCATCAGCTTAGAAATGTTATGTGTGTTGACATTTGCGATTTTGGTTCATATTAGGTCACATTTCATCACCAATTTTTACAGAAAAACAGGAAACTCGTGTCTTCTGCCACTGTAGATTAAGATTCTATGTCAGCAAAGTGTTGATTGATTATTTAGGGGCTTGTTCCAGTCAAATGAACTTGAAGCCATTGTTATACATGTGTCAAGTTTCACGTAGCACTGTTATTCTAATCAACTAGGGCGTTCTCACCATCATATCAGGGCTGGACTGGATGACTGGAGGCAGTGTGTGGCACAATCAGGCACCAAAAGTGCTCATCAGAATTAGAAGATCTATACATCTATATCTATACAAGTTTTGAGACACTGAGAGACAAAAAAAAAAAATTACACGTGCACGATCGTGAACGTTTAATCCACTGTCAGTGCTTATTAGACAGGGCCTCTAAATCCTAAATTAATAGGATACACACTAAGATGTTAGCTACTGCCAAGCTTGGATAGACAAGATCAACACTGAGGACTGATTAAATCATTATAGAAAATCCTTTAGCACTGTATATTTAATATATAGTATCACTGGTTTTCTTTATTCATCACATGTATCATTTCATCTTTATGAAATGTGGTTGACTGCTTTACTAAACCTCCACACAATAGATGATGATTAAAAGCATTAACTCAGAAATACTGAATTTACAGATCGTGTTTCATTTTATCTGTCTGCTGATGTTTCCTTACTAACATCATATTAGTTACTAAACAAACAGGAACTGATCAGTAATGCAGTGCTCATGCAACCCATTTACTTTTTAACGCTGATTACTAAATTGTTAAAATTGACATGGAGAAACATTTCTTTCTATAGCTTTAATGTTTTCTCCCTGACTTAGATACTTTGTCTTGTACCTCACGTTGGATAAAAGCCTCTGCTAAATGACTTCGTAAATTTTAATGTAGTTTGTAGGTTGACAGCTAGAAGCGTTATTGCGTTTCTGCTTTGGGGATTTTCGAGTTTCTCCTCTTTTTTCTGTGCATCAACACATTTCTGGTCGGTCTAAAGTAGGTCTGTCCAATATTTTACTTTGATTTAGTTGGAAATAGAAAAGAAATAAGTTTTAACTTCACTTGAATTTACTGAAAATTGTTCATCAGAAATCTACTAAGTAACTATCAAAGCACAAGTAGTTTAATATCTTCCTAACCTCGATGTTGTGGTATTCCATTTTCATACATAATTTAATCAGTATCACCCAGCCCTACTTTCTATTCTGGCAGATTTTATTTCAACCTCGTCTACTTTGTTTTTCAGAAGATTCATCAGAATCAACCCAGAAAGAAGGACCAAGGCCAGTCGGGATAAGAGACAGAGAGAGTTCAGAAGAAGTCTGTCACAGTCGACCTTAAGAACAGTTTTCAGCCTTTTTTAAAATAAATCTTACATAATTTTCATATGTTCTTGGTCTCTTCTTTACCATATATTTCTATTATTGCAGTTTTTAGGTAGGACAATCTTTCCACATATATTATATAGAACATACAACATAACATTAAGATACTAAAATTTTAATTAAAAGCATTAATACAGTAAGAATGTAGGAAGAAAATGGCAATGTGCTGGTAAAGTTAACCCTGCTGCAAGTATTTCACTGTTTATTTACATGACAGTTGTTTACAGTGTAATCACTCTCTTGCTGAATGTAGTTTTTGCAAGATATTTTATTTAAAACCACTTTTTTACTGTTTGTGTTTCTATTTCCAGAAAAATAAATGAATAACATCCATGACTAATATCAATTTTAACCATTTTGATGCTGCGCTGAGATCATTTATATACAAATTAAATCCCTTTGGCCCCTAGAACTGATCCTGAAGAAGTACCCTCTGAATTTTACTTCAGTGCAAAAGTAAAGACAATCCACAAAAAAGAGCAATTTTTTTAACAATGCTTTTGATTAGAGAAGTCTGTCTTGAGTTTGTCTTTTATGTGGCTGACTTGTCTTTTCCTACAAAATGGTTTAGATAATTTGAATATCAAGTAGTACTTCTTCTATTTCTACTTCTATTTACTATTTTTCTTGTTTCTTTACTGTAATTATACTTATTTACTTATTATACTAGTGAACTCGTTTTTTCATATATACTAATTATATGTAGATTGCTAATATTTAAAATATTGTTGTTAGCATTGCAAAAGTGTGCGCAGATTTGGCTGCATTTGTTTTTAAATGCCAGATTCCAGTGGGCAAAGCTGTGCAGAAGGGCCATATCTACAGCAATACTTATTTACGGCCACTAAGAGGTGCTGAAGATCAACAATAAAACCGTGCTAGAGAACTCACATGGTCTAGCTCTGCATATTGATCTGAATAATAATCCCAGTTTTATTTGTGCCATATTTTGAAAAACAAACAAACAAACAAAAAATGTTTTCCGGCTGAACAAAGGTGCATTTTATCTTCTACAGAGTTGTTAGAGAAGTGCTGCTGAAGTGACCTTGAAAGGAAACCATGCCATTCCAGCACAAAGTGTTCTGACTGACTCATGCTTTAACACTGCAAATTGAAAACAGCAGTCAACATCAGGAAAGCGTCTTCCTTTCTCTGAAGGGAATTCATTGTGATTTCAACGTAAATTGTCTGAATGGTTGCTAGAATACACAAGAACTCCTCATGTGTGTTGTGGTTAGCGGCGCAAAAGAAGTGCCACCAACACGTTAACCCTGACGGAACCAAAACAGAATGACACCTTGCAGAGTAAGGAAGGTTTTTTAATAGAAGCACAATCTGCTTTTGAGGTGTTTTAATTCTGCCTTCTAGCACAAGAGATGTGGTAAAATCAGACTAAAAAACCCTGGAGAGCTATTACTGGCCCTTTGAAATTAAAATAATTTGAACCCTCTACAACCTCCAGATGTCTTCTCTACACAGATAACAGCGTGGATCAGGATGCATTTTGCATTATAATGCTAACACCTTTATTCTGAACCACTGTTTGATTCATACCTGTTTGTATGGTTTTGTCATTTGCAGTTTTGGGGATTTTATCAACACAGATGACCTATATTCTGTCCTGTTGCTGAACACAGCCATGCAGAGGAGCTGCTGACAGACGGCTTGTACAACATCGGACACAATTCTTAACTTCAGCTGGCACACAAAGACAACTGATACCGTTAATCACTTTTCTATTTCTACTTCTCTTACAGTCACGATCTCTTCTCTTGCTACGGCTGCTATCTCCTAGAAATTGAGCACACCTGATTACTTGCAGGCACCACTTGGACTCTATAAGGAGTTGCTCATCCTCCACCAGTGTGTCAGTGGTCATTGGTCTTCTAGCAAACATTATTAGAAAGCTACTCCAAATAGCCCCTTGTTGAAATAGCCTAACCTTTGCAGCTCCTGATAACTGAGCTCATGGCTGTGGACAGCGCTGCTACAGCATAATTTGCTCACCTTCTCATTATCACTGAATTAGCATTTGTTCAAGTGTTGTGGAGAGGGTTAGAGCTTAATTGCACAGGGAGACACATCAGCCAGATTCACACTAGGAAACACACATACTAGTACACTCTAGCTAAAGGATTTGATTGTTGTCGCACACACATAAATGCACCTCCGCCAACACATACCTCACGAGACCCCGACTGTTCGCCATGCTTGGACATATGGACGTCCTGCCAGAAGGAGGTGCCCTTTCACCAGCTGGGTGGAAGTTCTGCAGCCTGTTGGGACGTGTAGAGTGGTAACGATAACTTGACATTTTAACCTGCAATTATTTTGTCTACTTGACATTTCAGCTTTGTTTCTCTTTAAAATGCCACTCACTTTTCAATATGAGTCATTCTGCTGGATGACCACGACAGTGCTCGCATGCATTTGCCATATTTTCATGTCTGTGCGGCATGTGTTCCAGTGAGTGATTGATGGTGGCCATGGTAGTACCATTGACACCGTCGGTTCTCGTGGGTCCAGGGTGGCGGTGTGATTGATGGCTTCACCCTGCAAGCTCCCAGGCAGCTGAGCAGCTTTTGAGCCTGCTGTACACTGTAATATGGATCCCAGCGAGTTAAGATTCAGCCACTGCAATGGGTCATTGTGGATAACCAATGTGGATCCCTTGAACATTAACAGCACAACTAATTTGGTATGCTTATTGTGAACTGTTACATGCATGATATCAGGTTTCAAACTGAGCATAATGAACTGTGCCGATGCTGCTCTGAATTACATTCTAGTGCAACGCATGTTAGTCTGAAGAGATAAGTAAAAAACTAATTTAGGTACCCACTTTATTTGAGCCTATGGGAAATGTTGCTGGATAATAAAACACTCCACTGAAAGACATGAGATGGGAAATGTGTGTCCGCTCTGAGAAGAAAGTCTTCAGGGACTAATTACAATCAATCAGCTCAAACGCCGCTAAAAGATCTAGCATATTCAACCCTGCTATCACGGTTTTAGAAGACATATATCATAAAAAAGGGTTTAATGCAGCAAAAATTAACAGAACATAAAGAACATGGGACGTCCAGTGTCATAGAATATTTGATGTGAGCAGATCTATTTGACCCCTATAGCCAAATGTTTGCTTTAGTAATCCTCTCTCCATCCCTTCCTCCCTGCTGTGGTGCGGTTTTACAGGAAGTTGCCCTCCAGGATGGCGGTGTGCTGGTGATGCACCTCCCCCAGTGGGGCAGGTGACCCAGCAGTGGGGAACACAACACTCTTGATGCAGGGTGACATGGAGGTGTTTCTGCCTCTGGCAGAACATCCTGCAGGAAGCAGGGAGCATGTTGCTACAAGGCTAAGCTTTGAGGCTATACCCACTCTACACAACCTCACATCCAAACTCAACTCCATCTTCTGTTTGACCAATTTACCCACCTCAAAGTACTGATTTTAATTTGTCTTGCTTCTCTTTCTCGCTCTGTTTTTCCTAAGTCTTTTCTTGTATCTTGTTTCACATTTATCTTTTTAAACAGGGGTTCCAACTGGTTCCTTTTCACTTTCTTCATCTCGTCTAGCCTCCTCGCTCCACCCACCTCATGTCTGTAGAATCAATAATAAATGATCTGAAACGGTTGGCTGTGACAGGCTTTGTGCATCAACTCTCTCAGGGGTACCTGGGGAGAATTAGACAATGCACCAGGTCCCGGTACAGCAGCAGGTTTACAGTAGGACACTCAAGCAGAGGGGACATGGAGAAAAGTCATGCTCACTGTTCCGTACATTAATTGTGAGCTTGCACGGATGTGAGCATCACAGCACAGCTGGTCTTCAAATCTCCACGTGTTGCTTCTCATATGGCACATGTATACATGGCAGTATGTGGACAGCTCTATCTGAAGCACTGTTGCTGTGAGGTGTCCATTGTGTGCTCACTCCCCACGAAACCCTGATTCAAAAGCCTCCTACACTACGTTCACACGCTGGTTTTAACATGAGGCCAGTTCTATTGTCGTTTAGCCCCCTGTTCACTGTGCACCTTGAGCAAAGCCCTCCAGGGGTGCTATCCTGGTACAGACAGAGAGAAGCACATTGGTGTGATTCGAAATCTACTATGCAAATACTCATACTTCTACTTCTTCTTTCACACAAATTTCCAGAATATTTTCCAACATGAATTAATGGAACTAACTGTCTGGATGGAAATGAGAGTTTAAACAAGATTAAACTGAAAGATACAATGAAATGAGAGCATCATCTCTACACATAATTGTTTTCTTACTTGCAGAAAATCTCTACACCAACTTTTGACTTTTCATTTTTGCACATTTATCTTTCACTTTTCCAGCATATGTATTCAGGTTTTTTAATGCACAAAATAAAAA
The DNA here is from genome assembly GCF_900324465.2 of Anabas testudineus. Classification (NCBI taxonomy): domain Eukaryota; kingdom Metazoa; phylum Chordata; class Actinopteri; order Anabantiformes; family Anabantidae; genus Anabas; species Anabas testudineus. Next base: position 17,759,929 of record NC_046617.1, on the reverse strand, counting down.
GTGCCTAGGTACACAAAGATTGAATAGTGTCACTGTTTTGTGGACTTTAGTCTCTTATTGCTTTGACCAGTGGTTTTCCTTTCCTCTAAACAATATGTTGTTGATTAGGGTAGAGCTATCGGTGTCGCACCGACAAGACAACAACTACTAAAAGTGCCACAATGAGAACCAAAACTTGCAGAGTCTTGTTTGGAAAGCCACGTTGAATCAGACAGAAAAAGTACAGACAGGGAGCCTCTGGCAGCAGCAGGAAGCTCTAAATAGCCTCCTCAGAACTGAGGCTCTCCAGAGAGGAAAGTCTTTGGCTTCTCATACATCATGAGATTGGGTTGTGGTTCATCTTCAGAGTAAAGTGCTGACACACTAATGTCAAGAAGAGTCTGCACAGCGGTGAGACAAGGCGGAGGAGAGCCTCACGATCTGTCACGCTGGCTTGTTGTCAGTGCTCCAACCTTGGAGGATGACAAAAGAAAGTGCATCCAGTGTTTCCAAATTCTCTTTGTTGGTGTCGAGAGCCAACATCTAACCAGCAAACACATTTGGTTTAGGAGGAATGTAACCTGAAGTTAAGTGCTATTCCTGCCAGTCAGTTATTAACCCCTGTGGGAGCAGGGCTGCCTCAGTTAATCATGGTAGTTCTGATTAAAGCATGCATTTAACCTCATTGCTTAACTCAGTTGAAGCCCTGCGGTGCCTTCCTGGCATCTGGGAAAATCCACTCACAATCAATATAGGCATTATGCTCATTCATGAAATAAAGACAAAAGACCAGCTCCTTTGCACAATCACGCTACTCCTTCAGCTCTGCCCAACTCATTTAGAGTTATGGAAACTGTAATTGTGTGTGCGTGCATGGAGAGTGATCTGTTTCTCCACAGCTGCCTGCCACTAAATATCTCACAGTGACAGAGTGCTTTCTAAAGCGCTACTGTCTGCCCGCCTGCCACGACTAGCACCGAGAATACAGAAATGTTTAAGGACGTAATATGTGCAAACATTCAGAAAGTTTCAAACCATGTTTCACAGTGAAACATGGTGCTGTTGTGCATATATAGATAGGAATACAGTTGGAGGCACAGGGCTTGACATTTTTGCTTATTTCCTTAGTAAATGTCAATAACGGCACATTTTTAAAAAGGAAAATACCAGGACACAGGAGAGCGAGTTGGAAGAGGAGTGCCTTAAAAGTAAAAGGGAAGTGGGGACTAAGGCTTTATTGCAGTGAGATAGCAAGGAGCATTACATAACTCCCCGTCTTTGCTGGCATTGGCCTTTACAGCAGAACAACGAGTCTCATTTGGGAGACTTGCTAATTACCTGGAAAAAAAATAACTTGGGACAAAATTAAATTAAAATGAATGTTGTAGGCACGGAGTTGCCAGAGAGCAACTCTGTGCAAACATAATACTGAAAAATTAATTTCTGGTGTCTGTATTTACTTCAGTTGGGGATAAATAGTGGAAAACTGTGTTTCTCATCAGAAAACAATTACATGTTCTTGTCACATGTACCAAGAAGTGACTGCAGGGGGGCAATTAAATACTCAATCACTGCAGCACTGTAAATAATTCATCTCCTAAGAATAGATGTAAATGCTTCTTGTAATGGTTTTTCCAATATTATTGTTTACCAAAGAGTTGACGGAGTGTGTACTGTAGGGGGAAACCAGCGGCATATTGTGTGGGATATAGATTAGAATCAGGCCCTGATGACGTCTTTTCATTACATACAAAACTCACAAATGGTCACGAATTAGTCATATAATGATTATAGCTGTGATGGTGTTGTTACATTAAAAAACAACATTAGGATCAACTCATTAAAGTCTACCGCAGTCTTCTGTTGAAAAGAGTCACATTCAGATGCTGCAAATGCAAAGGTCTCCGTGCAACAAGGACCACGTGAAGCAGCCAGAGTTTGAGCTGCAGCCCGCACTGTGGAAGGGGTTTGTGGTGCAGAATGTACAGTGGAGCCCCCGGACTTCAGAAAACTAATTAGCCACATTCACTTCGAGTTGATGCCGTGGAAGCGTGAAGAAGTAAGTTGAGCTAGTTAACCTAAGTTCAGCAGCAGGTTATTTAGTTCTTAAATTAAGCTGGTTTCCCTGAAGGTTTGTGATTAGGGCACGTTCTTTTCTGGGGTTCCTCAGCATGAGAAACATCTTACTCCAGATCTACACCAGCGTTATTCAGTTGTGCGTCACATGTGTCACGCAGCTGAAGCTATTTTAATGAGTGCAGCCTGTGTGTGTTCCTTGTATCATATAATAGATATATTTTTAAACCTGAAATATACTTTACTATGGTTTCATGTAAATGCAGAAACACAACACAAGGTGACTTTCCTTTTTTACTGGACCTCAACGTGTCCTGCATCACTGAATCTGCTCACACATAAGCTTTCTCTGTGGACACAGTGTTAGAAACATATACTGTAGGGGATGTTGCATTTAAAAAAAACAATAACTGAGAAACACAAAAGCCCTTAAAAAGTGACTGCCTCAGAAAGTATTACTGCCACTTCTCACTTTTAATAAACATTAGTAGGTAATATGTGCTAAACGCTGGCAGTTTTCACAGAAGGCCGTGTTTAACTTTGCATAAATTATATAAAACTGAAGAAAATCACTGATGTTACAGCTGAAAAACAGGAGTTAAAAACACTACAGATGGAGCGGTTATTACTATTTCTACTACTGAGCTCTTACTCTTTATGCTAATTTTTCTCATTTCTTGGCGAAGCCCTTTGCAGCACTGTTGCAGGAGACACTCCACATGAAAAGGATTGGATTTGATTTAACAATCATCTACCTCTCTGGATACCTGTGTTAAGAATATTTGTTTGATTTCATCATTTTTTACTTCTTATTTCATCACCTAAGATAAGATAAGAAGATAAGAAAACCTTTATTTGTCCCACGATGGAGAAATTGCATTGTTGCAACAGCAGTACACAGCAGAGTGCTTTAAAAATATAAAGAATACTAAGTGGAATAAACTATAAAGCTATAAGAACTATTAGTGTGTACAATATGTGCCTATGGGAATGTACAGTATGTGGACACTGATGAAAAAATAAATAAATACAGGTGAAGTGACTACAGTATATTACCTTAATATACATTATATAAAAATGATGGTGCTAAACTCAAACTCTTATACAAATATTATGTATAAATTCAGTTTTTACTGAAATTAAGTTTTAAATGTAGATGAAGCGTCATTTTTAAATCCAATTAATGTGACAGAGCGTGGAGCCTGAAGCCCCTATAATCACAGAAAGGGTTCACCGGGAGGAAAGAAAACACATGAACTGCAGCACCTGACTGTTCAGGTCGAGCAGACTGATTACAGTGTTAAGTGGAGGTGAACATCTCCCAGCTCTCACATGGAAATGAGACACAACAGAGAATGTAGATGGATTGGACACACGGGGCAAAAATGGATTCTAGAGGAAGATAAAGAGCAGGTTAAAAAATGTCTCGGCTGTGGCTTTTCTGTCGTCAGTCTGATCCTCCAAGATGAGACAGCGCCGCTATTCAACCCATAAAACATGTTATATAATCTATTGGTTCTGAAACTTTATTCCAGTCATTCATATGTGACTTCAGTGAGATGTGTTGTGCTCCGTCTGCACGCCTGGAACAACAAAACCCACAAAACAAGGTATGTGCAATGTGACCTTGGGGCTGCACCCAAGCAGAAACTATTTGGTAATTGACAGGGATTTTTGTTAAAGAATGATTAGAGGAAAAATGTGTCCAGCGTCTAGTGGAACTGTAACCCCGGTAATGACGACTGATAATGACGACGCCGTCAGACGGCCTGTCTCCCTCTGTCTGTGAGTGACAGCAGGATGAAAAGATGGGAATGAATTCCTTTGATTTCAGTGATTTAATAGGACCAACCACAGGAAAAGGGATGTGTCACGTCACATGGAGTCAAAATAAAAGTTGACAACAGGGGTCGGGGGGAGGCTGGCTGCAGGGATGTTAGGGTGCAGGAAGAGGGCATCACCTCCTCATTTACATGCTGTGTCAACTCATTTTAAATCCAGTCACCTCTCCATAAACAGACACACCGTTTGTTCTGAGAGAGAAATTTAGCTGGAAGTGTAGTGTTATGATCATTAAACGATAATGGAGCTTTTATTTTAACAGTATCTTCAACAGTCCTCTAAGAAACACTAAAAATAACAACAAATTACCTTTACTCACAGGTAACTTCCATCCGTCTGCAATGTGGATTCATTTATTTGCTTGTGCTTTACCTCTGTTGTTCAAACTTCGTCCAAACACATGAACCAGACCTATTGCTTCACTGGATGATGAGTTCCTTCCAATTATCCCAAAAATGCTTAGTAAAGAAATTGTTAAAACATGTTGCACCAAATGCTCTGCATCGTAATAACTTTCTACAGAGCAACTGTGCATGTGTGATATACAGTAAGGGCTTTGTTATGTTAGAAAAAACAAATCAAACCTCTAAGTTGGGACCAATATCTCTGAAAACTAAAAGCTGAATCTAGTGGAGAAGTGCAAACCACCAGGTGCTGGCTCCACAAAATCCTCACTCCAATTAAAAAATTCAAAAACCATCTCTGTAGAAATACTAAACTAATAATAAGCAACTGTTGCGTCACGCTGACAGACATTATAGACAGATTCTCGTTTCTTAGCTTGAACAGTCAGTTCTTTGACTCTGCAGCCGTGGCTGCTGTTGGAAGCACGTTTGCACCAGTGTGAGTACAAAAGCATGTGAGGCTGCTCTGAGTAATCTTAATAAATAACATATAAAACAAGTGAATTTGATACTAACACAACCACATCCCATTGTTTTGGTTTGTACAGTGTTTACTTATATAAAAAAGAAAGAACAAAAAGTTAAGAACAACTCATTGAAGTTCTTTAACTTTGTTGAAGAATCTGTTTAACTGGATGCAAATTTTTCCACTTTTATTTAATTCCCAAACCCAAAAACAGGGAGTACACAAACACCTCCAGGTGCATCATAGAAATAATAACATGGTTATAAGGCTATATTATAATATATACTGTATAATGGTCAGTTCTCTATGCACCATACAGCTGATGGGTAATGAAAATGTGGAACAGCTTCTCTAAGGACATATTTACATGTTTGGAGCTCCACCACCTCCTAAGGGACATATCTAGCTGTTAAGCTACATTTGCAGTTCTAAATACTCTAATGTGCCGTTACAAAAGTCCCATTAGTGTATTGTGAGGAAGCAAAAGAAATCTGGCCAAACCTAAATGAAAAAGTTCTATTTTCACTGATACTCCATGTCGAAACCCATGCTGACTTCCCTCAGGGGCTCGGGGGAAAAGCCTTCATTCAGAGGCTTTCAGCTGCAGCAAAGCACAGAGGCCCTCTCACGCTGCCCAGATTTGGTCCCCACAAAGAGGCCTGGTGGCACAGGAGACCGTGTGGGAGGGAGGCAGAACAAGGCAGGGACATGCTGCGTCGGCTTCCAATTAACTTGAAAAATCTCATTGTTTTAAATCACTGACACTTCGCTCTACGCCGTCCTGAAGCACCCCCCACACACATTATGGTTTCATGTTATCCTTTTAATATCTGATGTGTGTGTGTATCACACTGGCATCATTCTCTTTCTACTCTCTACCACACACAGGGCAGAAATGTAGTGACATGAAGATTAGTTTTGGCATTTTATAATTAGCATTAAATCAAAGTGTGTGTGTGTGTGTGTGTGTGTGTGTGTGTGTATGTGTGTGGTTCAGCACCGCAGGTTAAAAACAGCTTGTTGCTCTTTTGCCGGCGTTGTCCATCAGCTTTGTAAAGTGCTAATTGAGTTAAATTAAATGGTTTGAAAGGAACGGAAACAGTTTTTCCAGCTAAGAAAATACAAATATGTAAATACAATTGTAAAAAATAGCTGATACCCTGTTAAAATAGGACAGATATGATATGATATTTGCACTTTTCTGATAATGTTCTGAACACAACACATTACAGGAAGCTAAAGTGAGATGAAAAAGTCCTCTGTACAGTAGAAGTGATATTTAAGATTGATCTAATTTTAGCTTTCAGACAAACAGCATGAGTGAACAAGCTTCTTAGTATGCAAGCAGCTATATTCCAGCACAGCAATGCACCAACCCTGTCTTTCAAGCTGATCATCACCAGCGACTAGCAGATAGAAAAAAGCTTTTCCAGTGAAGTGTAGAGACACATAAACTTCTTTATCCTCTAGTTTGACTCTTCTCACCCCGTCCTGGCTCACTCTGGTCCCACCTGCAGTAAATGAGCTCTGCCTGTTGGGGTGCTTTAGCAGCTGGAGGTTTGTGTGTGTGAGAGAGAAAGTGGTTGACAGCTCTGGTAAAGATTTAGGGGCTTTCAGGAGTGGACTTGGTGCACCTGCTTTAAACCCTTCTCCTCTGTTGAACATATACAGGAGGAGACTCCTGGCAGCTGAACCAAAGATACAGCACTTGTTGTTTCTAATTATCCAGTGTGCACATTGTTCTGCATGCACAGATATACAACATGTGTACAGTATGTTGCATAAGTAAAGGATGTACAAAGATGAGTGATGATAATGAGTGTGGGGGTTGCAGGGAATGAAGAAGCTGCCATCAAAAGACCAAAGAGGAAGCATGCAGGGCCAAATGGCTGCAGTTTACCATCACATTATATTTCTAACTCTTGATGGATAGTCATTATGCGGAGCCTCGGTATGAGGCTGAGAAACAAACAACTCTGGCTTACTTTTATTTACCTGCCCTCTACCTGAACCGAAAGGAACAGCTGCATGTAGGCGTGTGCATATGTGTATATGTGTGTGTGATAAGAATGCACAGCTGCCACCGACGGCGGCAGAGCTGACAGCTGCTTTGATGACGGGAAGCATTTTTGCATGTGTGTGGAGGGGAAATGGCCTCAACCTGCAGACTGAGGCATGAACATAACAACCTGGATGATAACGACCGTGCTCTCATCCACGCTCAGTATTCCAGTCGGACTTTACAGATGTGGTTCCAGCCATCGCCTTATTATTTTTCATACTGCAGTGTTTTATGAACAGAAAAAATGAAGGCAGATAAATCCAGCTGACACAGATATTTCTGGGATAGTTCTGAGATGTGAAAGCCTCTGGCTGTGCAGCTTGTAATTACTGTATTAAAATACTGTACGACACGTGCATGGCTGCTGCACAGGGGTGGGGACGAAGCAGGGCAGCAAGTCTGCTGACTTTAGCACAGCTTTGCACTCAGCATAATGAAAAGAGCATGACAATTACATTCACTGGGGTAAATGAGTGAATGGAAAACATATAATCCTTCAAGGTTTTAATTATGGGATTTAATTATAGCAACATCTGAAAATGCTTTTTTTGTGTCTCCTGTACGGTATCAAGAGAAATACATGTATATAGAATGACCCAGGGGAAATATAAACACAAACTAATGCAGAGGTAGAAAGAGTTTACTGTGCACTTTGCAGTTGAAGTAGAGCTGAATCATGATGTGTACATTTCTGCATCATGTCCTATGAAGTATGTATCATGCTTTAGACGACTGTCATCTTCTCTCTCATGCAATAGCTTTGCATCCACTAATGGTAAATGTGAAAATATCCCGAGGTTATTCTGTAAAAGAAAAAGGCATCATCAGTGGATGACGATGAGGGAAACATGCTAATGAAGTCCACTACACTAAATTAGGATGAACTGTCAAAACATGGGCACAACATAGAGCTATTGTCTGTTTGTGAATCTCTATTTATGCAACAGAACAGAGATCGAGGGTGTAAGTAGAGGCTCTCACTCACTGAGAGGACAAAGCACTGCATGTGATATTAAAGTGGCTCCTTGCTGAATTATTAATAATAAGTCTTTTTCTTCCAAAGAACAGGGATCAGCACCCACCAGGGGGTCCACTGTGCTGCCAGAGCCCTGAAAAATACTAATAGCACTACTTTGTAATTCGGAAATCTCACATTGTATCTGTAAAGCACATTTATTGGAAATAGAATCAACTGTAATAATTTAATCAGCACCTTTCTGACGCTGGATTTTTGTAACTGTGTAAAAACAAACGATCTGCTGCACAGCATTTGAACCTCTCACAGAATCTCTGCCTTTTTCATTAATTATAGAAAAGCTTTGCCACATTTTGAGAGCACTAGTGATTTTGTTCTTGGAAAGATGGTCTTGCATAATGTTACGGTTATGCCCATATTTAAATAAGGTTGCATCTCCATCCTCTTTACAACAATCAGCTTTTAACTCTGCTGTTCAGTGAAGCTCAACCTTGAGACAAGGTTGGAAAACACTTTGTGTCAACCAGTCATTTTCAAACATAATCCTGCCATTACTTTGCACCATGCTGCATCAGGAAAACATACATCTGCAGCCACATTTACAGGTAGAGGTCCATCAGTTGTCAACAATCAACAAGAAAGTCAAACACTCGAAGGCTGTTTGAATTTCAAGTGTAATATAGTGTTTAAATGTGCAGCATCTAAGATGTAGTGGAATCTAGCGACTCAACATCTTTGCTAACCACTCATGGAAAGTGAATCCTAAATGACTTGTATGTTGTTTTACCTGTGGGGGAGTTGTTGAGATGTTGAGAGGTCATGATCATCCCTTCGGAAAGTCTTCCAAACTCTGATGCCCTGTGGTAGCTCCTCTGACATAGCTCTCAGTTTCCTCTGTGCTCCGAACAGACTCAAGATTTATGTGCCGGTGTGAGCTGTCAGTGATAATTCCCCTTAACTTTGAAGAGGGGGATTTACTTAAGTATGTGAGAGAATTCTGTAAACAGCCTCGTGTTTTTCTCCTCTCTGATCCTAAACTTAAAATGCATGTAGTGAAGTGAGTCAACGTGAAACAAGGACGGTGGTGGATGCCAGTTTTCTTATTTCCCCACCTTACCTGGAGTGCCACGACTCCAGCCAGGAACAGAAATGAGAAGCGTGTTACCCATACGACAGTAGGCGAGCACCTTCTGCCTGCAGCTCAAGTGTAATTTTAGCAGGTAACAGAGTGTTCTAGCACGTACATGAGAAGGCTTTGAGAAGGGAGAGGGCCCTCCCCTGGTCGGTCCAGTGCAGGGAGGCATGGAGCAACATGAAGAAGAGTCCTGACATGCACCTTCCTCTGGGACACCCAGACAGGACTCCCATCAAACGAGACGTGAGTTTCCAAACTTTGTTCTGCCTTTCATGTTTTTGTTCTTGGTGTTTTTTTTCTCCTCAATCTTAAAGTTGTCTGTTCTGAACAAAAGAGCTCCACATTTAGCGAGGGGGAGACTTCACCTGAGAGGTATCTGTAAATGTATATTACCGTCACCTGCTCCACTGCTTTTTGTGAGAACACTGTTGACTTTTACAAAACCTCATCGTGCACTCCTCTTTTGTCAGCTCCGGAAAAAATGTGGCTTTATGAATCAATCATGATCCCAGTGTGACGGTCGGGTGAAAGGTTGTTGGATGATTTAAAAACATTTCTCAGTGCAGGAATTAAAAAGCAGTTTGCTGAGGCACATGAGGACAAATCAACAAATCAAGCCGTCAAACATCCCTCTGGTCCTGCTCTGAACCTGCCGCCAAGCGGAGATGCTGAGTGACAGATTAGAGATTCAACTCAACCCAGGTGACACCCACCTGTTGGCAAAGTCACCTATCTGCTTTAGCATTTAATATGGTGAATATAATTTAAGCTGGATGAGCAGAAAAACTGCACTCTTCACTCCTTTCTCAGCATTTCAGCACTTGAAAGCAGCAGAGGTGTTCCCATCTGTACAATACATTATAGGGTTTTTGCATAGTCTCTTGAGTGCAATCCCTGGGGAACGATTCAGTCTTCCCCTCTGCATGCTCATCTCTCACTCTCCCAGGCACTAGTAAATTGGTAGGAACTGATAAGGGTTATTAGCACATAAAGGATGCTGCACAAATATTTGGTAGATACAGCAGAACAACACACACACCCACACACACCCTATCATCACAGGAGAAAATTGAGCTCCTAAATCTTCTTTAATCTCCAAAGCTGTGAAGTGTGGTACAGGAACACTTGTGTGAATTTAGAAGTCTGTGCATGCGCTGTGTCTCGGGATAGGTGTGTGTGCTCGTTGTTTTAAGATCTGCAGAGGTTTGGTGTGAGCCGAGGACAGGCCAGAAAAACATCTAGAAGCAGAAACAAAAACAAAACAAAGAAATAAAACCACGGAAAAGACAACTGTCATTCAAAGAAGGTGCAGTCGGCTTGATTAAATATTATTACACGATCATGGGAGTCTGCTAAATGTAGTTCTCTGCTGCATGGATGACGTCAGTTTTCATGTTTGAATCAAAACCAGTTTTACGAAAAAGCCCCAAATGCTCCAGTCACCATGGAGTTTGCTTTCCAATTTAATTTAGGTGTTTATTATCATAGCCTCTACAGTATCCTTTATAATCTATGACCAAGCAGATAATCAGTGCTGAACTAGAAATTAAATAAAAAATGTAATAGACTGGAGTAATAGACTGGAACTCCTGGACATCATCATCACTGTCATCATCATCTTATATTTTACTGTTTAACACATAAAATAACACAAACTGAAACCTACACTCTGTCCTAACTGGATAACATCTGTTTACAGCTGGAGGACGTGAGGTTACATGGTTATGTTACGTTAACACCAAACCAGAAGCTGCACGAAAAGAACTTCTTCTCCCTAGAGAGCCAATCCAAGCTGGTCTAAGGACACTGTCTTTTGATTGAAGTCTATTGAGCCAACACAAAACCAAAAGTGGCTCTTGTGGAGCCATTTTTCTACATCATTATGAGCATGAACGTGCAATTCAACATGAAATCACCAGGAGACTAAATATTTGTCACAATCGTGTTGATGAGTGACTGATGAGCGCTCTCCAGTAGCTGATCCAAGTGACTAATCAATGATAAAGATGCATTGATTATCTGAACAAATTAGCAAATGAGGAAATGAATAAATGTCATCAATCGCTCATCTCTGTTCTTTCTGTTCTTCTCAAACCGACAACTGCTTTTTTTGGCCTGCAGGTCTGTTTGTGCTGGAGAATATCTAAACTCACTTCAGTCCTTGGGGGAAGGACTCACTCTGCTGCTGTAGCTCCATGTCATCCAGCACTGCAGGCACGGCTGAGCCAGCCCGTGTTGAGTTTCAGGTGTCTGTGAGTGTGAATGTCGGCAGCTTGGGGATTCCTCCAGGAATTCTCCAGTTATATAACGGCGGAGACTGTGCTGCCTGCAGAGATGGATCCATGACGGATTAACACACAGGAAGCGTTTTCAGTTCCTCCTTCCTGTACTCGAGGCCAAAAGATGCAAATATTGTTTTTCACAGCCGATCAAAACTATAGAAACAATTAACACAGCTCCTGAAAAACAACAATACTAACTCATAAAAGTTCTGCAGGCTTGGGATTTGGAGAACAGTACATGAGCCTGTGGGAAAACACCAACATACCTTTAGGAGAGGAGATTATTCTGAGTACATCATGACTCTACACATCCAATAATGCTGTAGCAGCAGAAAATTCTGCTCTCTTTCACCCTTGTACCACAACAAAATGCAGGGAAACCTCAGACGGCTCAACAAGCCCAATCAGGGATTCTCAGTTTATATCTTTGGGGCTGAATTCTATTAAAAACCAAATAAAAAATGCAAACAAGTTCTGTTCATCTCTTATTCAGCATGAATATATTATAATTAAATGGTGTTTAGAGGAAACTATGTGGCATTTAGGATTAAACACAAAAAGAAATCTGACAGTAACGTTTTAAAGATGCTTTTATCACAAATGTCGGAGGCAGCTAGAACTGAATAATAATAAATACAGCTTAATCATAAAACCACTGTACAACACATGATCAAATGCCGGCGAACTAATAGATCTGACCTGCACCAGTGTTTCCATTCGCCTTGTTTAAAACAGCAGGTGCAGTTGGACAGTGGAGTAAAAACTGCAGTATTTGTGCTCAGAGTTGAACCGTTTTCCATTTTGTGTCCTTGGGGCAATTCTCCAGAAATTGCAAGGCATGCCGGATTGATAACACAAAGCTGCCTGGAGCTCAAAGCAGGAGCTCGAAATGCTTCAAAAGATTCTAAACAATTACAAAAAGGTGCTTCGAACTGCTAAAAGCAAGCCAACCATCAAATGTTCGTGTGAGTCACGAGTTGTATGGCTGGTAAATGGTCAAGCCAGAGGCCAAACAAAATACTACGGCGAGGAATTTGTCTGTGCATAATTCAGTTTAAAGAGCTCCCCTCACCTTTTTCAGGTTAGAAAAGAGAAAGCAGTGTTTGAAAAAAACAAATCTAAATGTTAATCATGTGTCTCCTAATGTGCAGTATGTGAAGTTTGGACTTGGACGTTTTATTTGCAACTAGAACAGCAGCGTTCTTACTGAGATGAGACTCTGTTTAAACAGCAGATGAAATAATCCTCTGAAAACAATGAAGATCTGTATAACAAGTCAATAATGGTCATTTTGTGACAACATGGTTCACCGGCTCAGTGAAGTGCACACTGCAGCGACGTCAGTCCACATGCATAATGCAGTAGATATGAAAAGCCCATGATGATGATGTAACAGCTCTCTGCTACAGCTGGTTAATTACAAGGTCTCCACACTGCAGCTGATCTAATTCACACATCACTGTGACTCAATTTGTAGCAGACCCCCCGACTGAAAGAGACACAAAATGACCACGAACCACGCTCTCATGTCGTCTGTGGTCATTCTCTGTGTCTGTTTGTGCTGGTTATACATTGTGTTTCCCTGTAGTTGACTTTTGAGAACATCTGTTTGCTGTGTTGTTTGTTTTATGTCTCTTTGCGGTTATGTTGCGTTGTCTTAATCGTCATTTTGTGTGTCTTTGCGCTCATATTGTGTTTTGTCATGGTTCTTTTACTGTCATTTCTTGGAGGACACTTACATCTCTGTGAAGATGGCTTGCATCTCTTCTTGTTCAATGTCTTATTTTGGTTATGTGGTGAGACCAGAGGCCCCCTGATGCTTGGGCCCCTGAGTTGTACCTGGTAGGCTCCTTCATTATTCCATTCATGCTATGTGCTCAATATTTTTATTGTATTAAATAAGAAACTAGATATTTGATTGCAGTTTGCTACTTTCTCTATCATATTTTTGATTTTGTTGCTCACTGTCTTTGTCTTATTTACATTTAGACTGAGTCAGAATTGTTGCTTCATTCTCTTCAGGGTATTTGAGCTAAGCTAAGCTAATTAACAGCAGAAGAACAAGTAAGCATGCTCTCATCTGACTGTAACTTACTTAACAATTCAAACTCGACCTAACATTATGCAAAGTGAAAAAAGGAACACGACGAGATGATACTGGGGATAAATAACGGCTGTTTATACCATTAGAAGTGAAATCTGCTAAATACTGTGCAGCAGTGAGAACACTCCATCCAACAGGATGCTACCGTGGGTATTAAATTCTGACAGATGGCAAGAGAAACCTGACTGTGAGAAAACTCTTGGTTAGCACAATTCAGAGGACCAAAGAAAAATGCTAAATGCAAATAAATGGGTGGACTCCACTGACCTCAAAGTTGTCTTCCACAAATTACTGTCTAAATCATCTCATTTGCTGCCTGAGGCGATTACTGAATCCAATTTACACGCTGGGAAAAACAGGAAAGATGAGACTTTCAGCAGCTAGAATGCCATTATGCTGTATCCTCTGGACATTACGTTTGCATCCAGCACAATATTAAATGTAGGACTGAAGGAAAACAACTTTGAATTATGTGTCATCATATCCTCGCATGAAAAAAATACTTAACTTCTTCCAAAACATGATAATAAACATGAAATCTGTATAAAACATGTAACTTATTGTTTATATTCTATGTATATATCATGTTTATCTTTTTTTTGTGTTGTTAAAAAGGCTGTAGGATAAACTTTATTGATCTCCAGGAGGAAAATGTTGTTTGGGACGATGATTTTTTGTCCATTATTTTATTAAATTGTTATTAGTGTGAAGCACATTGCACATAGCACAGAATACATTTTATTTGTTTTGAATTTAGAAGATACAAAAATTCAAAGACAAAGCCCTGCATGTGGGCAGAAGATCATAAGCTGTGTACAGACAGACACACACACTGTGTTTTCATTGTTACCATCTGCTGCCTTATTTTTAATGCAACTTGGGTGATTGTTTCATACTTACTGTAAATATTATTGAAGTTATGAAGCAAAACTGATAATCAACATGCCGGAGACGGATATTGTGACCCTGTGCAAAAGATA